>NC_135336.1:35247790-35557711 GCF_023851605.1 Tamandua tetradactyla | reverse complement strand
ACAAATCTAATTTCAGTCTGTATGGATTTGCTTATTCTTGACATTTCATATAAATGGAGTATGTGCGCCTTTTGCCTGGTTTCTTCCTTTCAGCATATTTTCAAGATTCATCAATGTCTTAACATATATCAGTACTTTGTTCCTTTTTATGACTGAATATTACATTGTATAGATATACCACATTTTGTGTATTATTATTATTATTTATTTATTTATTTTTGCATGGACAGCACCGGAATGGAACCAGGTTCCTGCCATGGCAGGCAAGAACTCTGACTGCTGAGCCATCGTGGCCTGCCCTGTGAATTATTATTTGATGGACATTTGATTGTTTCCATTTTTTGACTACTGTGAATTGCTACTGTGAACATCTGTGTACAAATTTTTGGGTTCACATATGTTTTCATTTCTCTTGGGAATAACTGAGTAGAATTACTTAATCGTTAGTAACTCATCTTAACATTTGAGAAACTGCTAATCTATTTTCCAAAGCAGCGATACTATTTTTAAAATTCTACCAGCAGTGATTGAGGAGTCTTCAATCACACCAATACTTGTTATTGTTTTCTTTCTTCTTTTAGTCACCCCAGTAAGTATGAAGTTTTCTCTTATTGTGGTTTTGATTGTATTTCCCTTAATAAGATTGAGCATCTTTTCATGGGCTTTTTTGCCAAGTTGCCATTTATGTATCTTTGTTGGAGAATACCTATTCAAATCCTTTGCTCATTTTTAAATTAATTTATTTGATTTTCTATTATTCAGTTACAACTTATACATTTTAAAACATCAGAAAACATTTAGAGAACTTAATCTGTCACTCATCTCCCCTCTCCGTTCTGTGGCCTGCCAAAGAATAGGGAACACTGTTTGCACTGTACATGAATAGATCACATTTCCCTAAACTATGGAGCAGGTTAGGGATTAGCAGAATTGAGGACAATAAAGGTAATAAACTGAAGTTACTTGTTTATTGAGCATAATGTAATTCACAAGGATCCCAGCCATGTATCTCTCATCCCATTCAAGCAGCAACTGAGAATGTTCCTGAAGTTTTCCTTCAAACCATCAAGATAAACTGAGGCTAAGCACAGAGAACACAAGCTCTGGAGTCACACTGCTTTCAAATCTTAATTTCTTCACTTAATGGTGTACCAGGATACTAACTTCTCTTTGACTTATACTAGTACCTACATTATGAACTGAAGATTAAATTAGATTATGGTAAAGTGGAGATGCATAGGAGAATCAACCTCTGCTTCCACTCAAATGGATAACAGGGACTATATATGCCCTCTTGTATTAAACAACTCAAAACGCAGACAACATATATGTTAAACAACAGTTTTCAGGCATCAAACAACTGGTGGCACAGGACAGTGATCCTTGAAAGAAGAGAAATAAACTAGGTGAGCTCAACAATTAACTTAATACCTAGAAAGAATTTCAAGGCTACAGCTCAGACAGGGAAAACCCAAGCAAATCTTGGCAGTCCCCATGAATTGAGGAGATAGAGTTGAGAATATAGAGCAAGGCTGTTTTGATTTGCAGGGCAAAGTTCCAGAGAGGAGAGCTGTACCTAAAAGAGATCTTCAGAGATATGCAGAGCATTCTACTCTTCAGCTGAGTACTGATCAATTCATGCAAGCAGGAAACTACCTGAAGCTGACAAAAGAACCATTGGAAATGAGCAGGTGGAACAATTCTCAGAACTCATGAGACTGGGAATTGTTTATGTTCCCAGCAGCAATAGTAGAGAAATTTTTCAATTCACAGAATATTCAGTTAAACACTCAGAAGTGTTGTACTTGCCTTGGCAGTGGGGCCAAATTAGCCCTAAACCAAAAGCTGCTCTAGTCTTGCTAAGCAAAAGTCAAAAGCATACCTTGAAAGAATAAAACTCTTTCTGAGTAATTTAACTGGGTCCTAGAAGTAAACTCAAACATACTTAAAAAGAACAGAAAAAAAGTTCCAATATGCAACAAGGTAAAATTCATAATATCTGTCATCCTGATTGGATGGGATGCCCAAGTTACCAAGTGGGCAAAGAAGCAGAAATAAATTATTTATAATGAGGAAAGAATAATTAATCAGTGAAAACAGACACAGAAATGACATAGATCAGAAATTGGCAAATTTTGTGTTAAAAGGGCTAGACAGTAAATCATTAGTCACGTGAGGTTTCTGTCACATAGTCTTCTTTGTTAGTTTGTTTACAATCCTTTCAAAATATGAAAACCATTCTCAGCTCATGGGCCATATAAAAACGGATTAGGATTGGCCTTAGACCATAGTTTGATGACTTCTGACATAATTAAATTTACTAGATAAGGGAGACATGGAGGATAACTTACATACATATGAAAGATAGAATACATATACACACACACACATACAATATGTATATATATGCAGTAGAGTGCTGGTAAACCAACTTACTGAATTAAAAAAAAAAAAAGCCAAATTTGTATCATTTCCTGAGTTCTGTGGTGTAAATATTCCACCATGGCCAATTTCCAGCTCCAACGTTGTTTGAACCCAGAGTAGGCATCAGCTGATGCCCAACAGACCACTGATGTAAACCACCTATAACTGTGCCTATAGTGTTAAGTGAGTATGACTAACATTAAAGTTGGTTAGAGTTATCTTTAGGTCTACTAACATCCAGTGGGATGCCCCTTCCAATTGTATTTTTAGTCTTTCTCTTTCACTGTAGTCATTATCCTGGAATCATAGTCACATTTTCACAAGGTAAGGAAAGATGCTCTGTAGGAATTAGATGGTGAATCATCCAGAAAATAAGTAGTCCATATCTCAGACTTTAAATAACCCTTTGAAACTTTGATCTAATATGATTCTAAACTGGTATTAGTTCATGTATCGTGTTTAAGAATAAGCACAAAAATGCACACTCCCAAAAATGTCACAAAGGTGCTGCAATAATGTCAAATAACAAAGGAGAACATATTCTGTTAACACCCAGAAAATATCCTAGAAAACAGCAAGGTGTTGAACGGATGGGGAATGGATAGGTAAGCGAAAGGAGACATAATCCACACATATGGAAAGGTTTGTGCAAGAATTCATATGTGAGAGTAAAAAAAATATCAGGGAAGGTTTGTCTCGGTGGATAGATATGCATTCGTGAACTCTTGCAATCAAATAAATTGCCCATGAGTTTCTTTCCCCTAGAGGTTCCAAAAAAGGCATCATTTAGATTTGTACTTCCACCAGGACAGTATAACAAGAAAAAAATTTCCTTTAATTCCCTCTGAAATTTCTGCAAGAGGACAAGAAATGCCGGAGGCATTAGCTGGTGAATCATCCAGAAAATAAGTAGTCCATATCTCAGGCTAAAAAGCCCTTTAAAATTTTCGTCTAAAATTTCCCAACTTGATGTTAATTCATGTACTGTGTTTAGCAATAACTGGGCCTTCTTGGCCACAATCTCCTGTGGCTCTCTCTACCTTTTCTAAACACTTCTCTTCCTACTGATAGTAAAGCCTAAGTTTACACTGTAGGAATGATGCTTTTGACCCATATTTGCCAGCTTAAAGCAAAGATAGAAGCAGTTAGCTAGAGAATAGTGGTCATTATGTTACTCAAGCTCAGTGTATCAAGAGATGGAGCTACTAATTGCTAAGAGACACATTGATCTGACAGGCAGATTCCCCAAGCTTGAGATTTCCCAAGTGGGAATATGTGAGCGGGAAAGGCCCTGAAGAGTCTGAGACTTCTCCGAGAACTCTCCTGCCATTTTCTTGGCTGGAGGGAAGGCAAAGCCTTTTGTAAAGTGTAAATGACATTGTAGCACAGACATCCTGGCTGTGATTCAGCCAGACATCTTGGATTTCCTGGCATAATCCTGTTTCACAAAGACAGTCATGTTTTACTTGTAAGTACACCTGTGCATAGCAGACTGCATGTCACCATACTGGTTTCAACACACAGAATCTATGCTTTATATTCTAATCCAAAACATCACTGCATGTATAAATCCTGTTAGGTAAGGGCAATACCAATGTGAATGTGGTGTTTGTGTCTTTTCAATAAATCTTTTCCTTTTTCCTGCAGTCTGCTTACAGAAACACCTGACACTGTCTCATTTTTCTGGATACAGAGAATCCCACCCTCCAGAGTGCTTGCTTCCAAAAGAGCATAGTGAGTAGTAGGAAGAGCCCCACATATGGGTGCTTTGTTTTGTGGTCTCTGTAGAGTGTGGAATCCTGAGAAGAATTTCAGGGCATCACCCAACAAGGGCAGGGTGGAAACACCCAGGATAGTATACAATGGGAATGACAGATTTGCATGTTGTCGAGTAAATATGGAAGGCTGGACTGTCCCCAACCCTAACCCTGGCAGAGAAGCAGCACAGTGATGGACCTGAAGAGACATGTGGCCTGAGACATCAAGTGTCTCAGCAGTAATTTCTAATCACTACCGCTACCATCTTGGGGCCTGTATAGGACCCCAGGACTTTGACACAGCCCTAAAATAGAAAGGGAAGCCAGAAGAATTGCTTTGAGTTTCCATCTCATCTGGTGAGATAGAGGCATGTTATTGGAATAAATTGATTAATAGAAAATAGAGATATGCTATTTCTTGCACACCTAAATATATGGACTGATTCAGACCTGCTTCACATATGAAAGAGCTGTATAATGTCAGTTCCTCTGTCCCTCCCCCTTCTCTTAATCTCTCAGGTCCTTTAAACCTCCCAGTTCCTTCTGTGTCTTTAGGCCATCATCCACATGTTGCCAGGTGGATCCTGAGAGTATGCTAAAAATTTTTATGTGTAGGACCCCAGGGCTTTGACACAGCCCTGAAATAGAAAGGGAAGCCAGAAGAATTGCTTTGAGTTTCCGTCCATTTCCTCTATTCACTGCAAAGCATAAGCAGAATCACAACTGCCCCCAACCCCCAGCCGCATTTGTTTTTTTTTGTCTGTGTGTGCATGTGTGTGTTTTGCATTGATCAAATGCAAAATTCTAGTCCCATGAGTATTTATCTATAGCAGCATTTTAGGAAGAAATATTGGACTCACCTCATTTTTTTTTATTATCCTCATTCTTTTTCACTCTCACATTCATGTTCCTTTCCTTCATATAATTCATCTATCTTTCTTCCTTATTTTCAACTTCATGTGTGTGAGGTCTCTTTTATATTTCAGTTTCAAAACTATGGATTGTGATATTTGTCATAAGAAACCTCAAAATGCTCTTTTAAAATTGAATTCTTGAATTGAAGTGAACAGAATATATTAATATTGATTTTAGAATTCCGACCAGGATTAAAATGAACCCTTTTGCAGTGACAGCAAGTAGAATTAAAGATAGAGGGAGAAAATGCATGTTTCAAAACCTGATTAGGAATATCCCCAAAAGACAAAATCGAGATTTATTCATGTTTCAGGTCATTTAATGGATCTCATTCAGAAGTTTATCATGTTTCAAATATGATTCCCCTTAATAAAACCCAACCTTATCAGCCCCATATTTCAGACTTGTTGAGTAATGTCACTGCTTCTGCTGAAAGACATGCATTTCCTTAATTCTTCCCAAAGTAATACAAAGGCTCTGACATCTTTCATATGGTCTCCCCATAGTTACTCCCCATTTTCATTCCTACAGTTCTTAACAACTTCATGGCCTCAATCCTTCTCACTTTTCTGTGATATTCATTCATCCATTCAACAAACTTTATTGAGTATCTCTCAGATTCTGCTCTGCGTGCTAAAAAGCAAAATCTCTGCTTTATTGGAGACATTTGGGGAAGATTTAAGTTAAAAAAAACACTGTATGTTGGAGAATGATAAATGGTAATGGAAAACAAAATAGGAAAGAGGTTTGCAATTTTCCATAGGATAGCTAGAGAGGGCCTTAGGAGATATTTAAGTAAAGACCTGAAGAAATCAAGGGGGGGGGGGAAGGGGGAGAAGGTGGTTGGGGTCATGCAATGCATCTGGAGAAAGAACTATGTAGCAAAGGGAGCAGTATGTGCAAAGGTCCTGTGGTAGGACTAAGCCCACTACATTTTGAGTCGTAACAATAAGGGAGTGGGGGAAAAGTAGTAGAAGATGAAGTCTTAGAATGAATGGAAGGGGCTGGGGCTAGATCAGGTACTATTCTGTTAGGCATTGTAAGGACTTGGTCTTCTTCTTGAGTGAGACTGGAGCCACTGGAGTGACATGATGTGTTCATAGTTTAATAGGGTCACTCTGACTTCATGTTGAGAATTGGCCACAATTCTCAATAGCAGCAGGGAGTCCTATAAAATGGCTAGTTCAAGCTGAGAGGTTGTGGTGACTAGGACCAGGGTGATGGTAAGAAATATAATGAGAAAAGGGACAGGTCTCAAGTTTATTTTGAAGGGATACCCTCCCAACAATCTGTCCATGCTCTAATCTCTTCTGTATTCTCCGGGGATGATCAACCTGTCTTTCTAAAACCTTACTAATCTCATGTCATTATCTTACTCAAGAACACCAAAATAACTCCTTGCTGACCAAATCATATTCTGTTCTTTTTTCTACCACCCTAACTTTTGCAGTTTTTTCATACTTTCTATCTGCTTTGACCCCTCCCACTTACCTGCATGAGCTCTCTATTCCTGTCAGCTTGTTTACTATTACCCTCAACACATACGACTTGCTTATTTTAATTTCCACAAGAAAAACCCACACTCTGTTCCTTGCACAGATCCTTCACATCATAAGGCCTAGTAAATCAAGAGAATAAGATTAATGATGACTTTAAAATGGCTAAGTGCCACCTCCCTGATGAGTTCTCAAATGCTGAAAGGCCACATGATCATCTTTGTTCTCTGGCCTGGCTCTTGGAACTTGCACCGCACATGCTGACAGTTTGGCTTACATAATTTTACGCTATTTTCTATTTTGGTTTTCAGGGTTTCCATGAATCTAGAAGTCCCACAAGGGCAGGGGATGGATATAATGCATTTTTGCACCACCAACCTCATCTCACTCCCCTCCCTCAGCACAGGTGTGGTATGCAATATGTATTCAGCAAATATTTGCTTGACTGCACAAATTTTATATATGATCTTCAGAAATGTTAGCTCTCCCCCCAAAAGCTTTTTGTAATGAGCTGGCAAGCTGTCTTGAGTGTGTTAAAGGTACGGGAGAAACCATGATGATACCACCACCTTCAGCTCCTTACCTGTGTTGTTAACTACTTTATCCTAACGCGTATTTCCTAGAATGGTAACACATTAAAATGCCAAGTTCTTAGGACTGTAATGAGGGAGAGCCAAGTAATCTCTCTCTTCCCCAGTATACTGCATGGCTCTCAGTTAAGTAGTTTGCCACCTTCCCTCCATCCTACCCCTATTCCCCCTGGACCCTCCTGACTCTGCCTACCCCTTCTCTGCATTTGTAGATTCTTTGAGGCATCACTTCCAAGGATGAATCTCAAGACCTACTGAGCTACATATTTAGATAGTCCCCATATTTTTCCTACCACCTGTGGACATTTTTGCAAACTCTACATTACCACCTAATTGAATCGGCTGCTTGGTTCCAATACTCTTATTAAAGATAGATTAAGAAAATCAGTTCTTTGCCTTAGCCATTTTAAAGTCATCATTAGTCTTATTCTCTTGATTTACTAGCAGGCTTTAAAAAAAAAATTTAATCCTACAAATACTTCTCCTGCTACTTAGTTCTCCCTTGCCTTTAGCTCACTTCATTTTGGCTACTCATTTCATTCTCTTTGCCTACTTGAACATTTGCAGTTTTTGTTCATTCCTCTCTGGGCATCTCCTAGTACATATTTTTTTATCTCTTATAGTTCATCATTCAGGATTTCCAGTTCTTCACAAACTGGAATGGTAAGAATAAAATGCAATATTTTGAGCTGGCCACTGTGGCTCAGCAGGCAGAGTTCTTGCCTGCCATGCCAGAGACCCAAGTTTGATTCCCGGTGCCTGCCCATGCAAAATAAATTTTTAAAAAATTAAAAATAAAAAAAAATGCAATATTTTGATTCATTTGTAGTCTCCTCAAGAGTGTTCTCCTTGTTTTCTCTGGTAACTAGCCTGGCTCCTTGACTCCAGTCCCTGCAAGGGAGACTTCTCAACCCCCATCTAGAACAAGGCTCTGGGCCCAAACTCAGAGATGTGATCCACCTTCCTCAGGGTAGGTTTTAATCCTTTTACTGGAGTCCTTTATGAGAGAATAAAAGTGAGAAGACAGAAAAAAGTCAGAAAGAAGCTGAGAGAGAGAGGACACAGAAAACAGAGAGATACCAAGGAAACAGAAAGGAAGCCATTGAAGCTAGAAGCTTGAGACAATGAAACCCTGAAGATAAGGGAGAGACCAGAAGACATCACCATATGCCTGGCCATGTGGCAGAGGAGCTAAGGATCACCAGCAGCCAGTCTACAGGGAGAAAGCATTGTCTGTTATGCCTTGATTTAGACATTTTTCACAGTCTTAGAATGGCAAACTTGTAAGTTAATAAACTCCCATAGAAAGAGCCAAACCATTTCTAGTATATTGCATTTTGTCAGCTTTCTCAAACTAAAATAAATCCCAAAACTCATCAAAAGAGAAAAATTAATGTGTAATAGTAGATTTAGATTATGGAACTTAATGCAGCCATTAAAATATTTTCAAAGAATATTTTAAAACATGGGAAAATATTAATGATGTATTAACAAATGAAAATGGTAAGATTCAAAATACTATATTCTGTGATCTCCATTATGTTAAAAGTGGTATGATTTGTACTTGCATGTGCATATATATATATAAAGACTGAAATAAATACATTAAAATGTTAGCATCATTCCTCTGAGTTAAAATTGATCATTATTTTATTTTTATGTGTCTGTGTTTCTCAGATTTTCTATAATAAACATGCATTACTTTTATAGTCACAGAAATAACATTAAAACACATAAGGAGTTAGACTTTAGTCCAATGTAAACATCTTTAGCAATTGGAGCTGTTGGGCACAAATTGCCTCCAGCGGTTGGTAGGGGAGAGTCAAGTAGAATATGAATATCCATCAGTGAGATTTCCTTTGACACTGCTTGAGAAATTAGGACTTCTAACTTCTTAGATTATGTATATAACTCAGGATATGTGTATGTACACACATATATATGAGGAGATTTATTTTAAGGAATTGGCTCAAATAGTAATGGGGACTGACATGTCCAAATATTGTAGAGCAGGTTGGCAGGCTGGAAACTCACCACAGTTCTTGGCCTTAAGGCCTGCAAGTGATTGGATGAGGAGCATCCAAGTTATGAGGGCAACTGTTTTAAAGTCAGCAGATTGCAGATGTTAGTCACATCTGCAAAATACCTTCAGCAATATCTAAACCAGTGTGTGAACCAAACTAATGGACACCAAAACCTAACCAAATGACACCTAACATTAACCATCACACTCATGTTCACATGGAAAAAATCAAAGAGTTGAGCATGACAATCATAATGGCATAAAATTATCTTTGTTGAGATGAACATCATGTAGTTAAATTCTGTAATCCAAACTAAGTAGCTAACCTAAGTAGCTAAACTAAGTAGCCTAACTCCTTATGTGTTTTAATGTTATTTCTGTGACTATAAAAGTAATGCATGTTTATTATAGAAAATCTGAGAAACACAGACACATAAAAATAAAATAATGATCAATTTTAACTCAGAGGAATGCTACTAACATTTTAATGTATTTATTTCAGTCTTTATATATATATATGCACACGCAAGTGCAAATCATACCACTTTTAACATAATGGAGATCACAGAATATAGTATTTTGAATCTTACCATTTTCATTTGTTAATACATCATTAATATTTTCCCATGTTTCAAAATATTCTTTGAAAATATTTTAATGGCTGCATTAAGTTCCATAATCTAAATCTACTATTACACATTAATTTTTCTCTTCTGATGAGTTTTGGGATTTATTTTAGTTTGAGAAAGTAGCTAACCATGACCATTATGTCCTTATCATTCTTGCCAGAGTTCCACAAAGGAGTGTGCAGATTAACCCAATGCACTTGGCACCCCCAACCCAATAAACTCTGGAATGTCTCACTCAGGACATATACAGGAAGATTTAAAATAATTCTGAACTCTGAAAACAATGGGTATCTTTTGACTATTTTAAAACTATTTTGCTTTTCCTGAAACAAATTTCACTGAGTGGCTTCTTAGATGAACTTCCCTTGAGTTTGTGTGTGTGTCTGTGTGTGTGTGTGTATGTGTATAAGGAGGAGGAGAATGGATGGCTAGATGGTGAACTCAGGCACACAAGGAAGGAAGCAAATCTCAGATGTCTTCCTGGGCTCGATCCACATGTGGTTTTGGTTTTCTGAGCTGCAGTGCCGCTGTAGTATAAAAAATTGCTTCAGATCCATTTTCCGTGTTCCAGCTGACAAGCCTCAGTTGGAAGGCCTTGCAGGCAGACTCTTTCAGCACCTTGTCTTTGTTTCCCAGGTTCTAGTTGGTTGAGGCATCACTATGCCCTGATGACTCCCCACTGGCTTGGCTCAGTGGCTCAGTGGTGTTTATCTTCTAAGCACAGCATTGCCCAGCTCTGACTTTTTAAATTCTTTACTATAAGGTCTGTATTTTCCTAATCTCAAACCAGAACATGTGGCATGGGGAAAATGTTTCCCTGTTTGTTTTGGAAAATTGTTTTAAACATAAAAGTTAAACCGTATTTAGTTATATTTAGCAAAAATGCTTTTTTTGAGGGGGGAAAAAAGGCATAAAATTGAACCTATTTGGGCACATCTTATTCTTTTAGTCACTGTGCTTATGGCTAACCATCATGAGGAATCGCTGGGGAATCGCTAGGTGTTTTCTTGGGGTTCCCTCCCAACTCAGGTCAGGTTACTTCAGCCAAGACTGGGCAGCAGAGCCATCTTCCCTCTGATGCTCATGCTCCCAGGAGAACTTTGTGCACAATTGCTTTGTCATCTATGAAATAGACTAGTAGTTTTCATCAATCATCAAATATTTCTAAAGGAGCTTTAGTATTTTCTGATCTAAGCTTTTAAAACAGTCTAACATATTTGACGCACCAAAAAAAAAAAAATAGATATATCCTCTCCTATTTGTCAGGGATAGTTTCATTTTTCAAAGATCAAGCAAAGACAGAAACAGTTTATCTCAAATACAAACTATTTGCAGTAAATATCTGAATAATCAATTCTGATTGGGAAGTAGGCAGGGAAGAGGAACTTCAGGGGATTTCCACTGCCTCTTGAGCCACACTGAATGGATAAGTGCTCCTTTTTCTATAAGGTCAGCTTTATATTTAAGATCTGTCTTCAAATTGTGAACTATTCTCTTGAGTTTCAGGAGAGCTCAAATACTTCATGGATGTTGTGATGGGAAAAAAAGAAAAAAGGCTCAGTATATTTGTGGTAGATTAAGTCCAGTATCCCAGAAAAATCAATGCTTTTAATCTTAATCCTACCTTTGTGCATATAAATCCATTGTAAATAGGACCTTCTGAAGATGTTAATTTTAATTAAGAGGTGGCCAACAGAAGCAAGATGGGTTTTAATTCTATTACTGGAGGCTGTATAAAGAGAAAGCCATTGGGGAAGGAGCTAAAAGTCAGAAGTCACCAGGGACCTGGAAGAGAAAGAGAGAAAGGAGGAGACATCACCATGTGACTGGAAAGTCAAGAAACCCAAGAACTGCTGACAGCTAGAACACTATGACTCCAGGAGGAAGCAAGCCTTCTAGCCAAGGCTTTGATTTGAACTTCTGGTTTCTGAAGCCATGTGCCAATAAATTCCTATTGCCTAAGCCAAAATCAGTTTGTGGTGTTTATGATAGAAGCTTAGCTAAACTAAGACAATTTTCTTTCAAAAATGGTTGCCTTGGGGGACTTCCGGGAAGATGGTAGAATGAGGACAGGCAGAACTGACTATTTCACTATTAAACAACTAGAGAACAGGCAGAAACTGCCAAAACAGTGGTTCCAGGGCTCAAATGACCAGAGAAGAGCTACAAGAATAAATAAAGAAGAGCTGGATGACAAAGCAGAGAAACTATGACTGAGTAATAGGACTGAGTGAATTCAATCATGGGCAGACCAGGCAGCTGAAAAGTAGCACATTTCTATTTTGTCTGGTGGCTGGGGGAGTCAACCCTCTCAGTGCTGCAGCCTAAAGTCTTTCCATATAGGAGCCAGAAGCCAGCAGACTCTTATATCCACATATAGAGACCCTGCTGTGGTGCCCAGTGTCCATCCTCTCTCCCTGAGTCTGGCTGCTGCCAATGCCTAGATTTAGGGGAGATTAGAAAGCCCTTCTCTTGGGAAGAGAGAGGGGTACAGAGCACTGCTGATCTAACAGCTGGTGAGGGAGACTCTCTGGGTCCCACAACCTAGATCCTCTTTGTAAGGGGGACCAGGGCACTGAGGGCTTGGCTGCCTGAAGAGAGGCAGGGCAAGGGAGGTAATTGCATTACAATGTCAGTGCCCTTCCCCAACCCCTGAGGCAATGGCCGTGCACCAGCCTGGGTCTTGCTGGCTGGCAAAATGTAGTGCACTCCTGGGTCAGCTGCTGACTAGTGAAGTTGGACCTCTCAGTCCCACAGCCTGGAATCTTTTCTTGCAGGAGTCTGGAAACCACCAGATCCATGCACCCACAAGCAGAGTCTTTGCTGCCAGAGCCAGTGGCTTCCAGTATACCTGGAGCTGGGACAGAGAGGGAAGATCTCCTGTCAGGAAAACAGGGAGAAACAGATTAGCCCTGAGCTAATAGTTGGCCAGAGAAGACATCTCTGGGACCTGCAGCCTCGCTCTGTACATTGACCTGGGTTAGAACCTACCCAGCGGGCTGTTGCAGTCTGTGATAGGCAGTTTATTAGTTAGGGTTCTATAGAGAAACAGAATCAACAGGGAATGTTTGCAAATATAAAATTTATAAAAGTGTCTCACGTGACCATGGGAATGCAGATCCAAAATCCACAGGGCAGGCTGTGAAGCCAATGACTCCAATGGAGTCTGGACAGACTCCACAGGAGAGGCTCACCAGCCAAAGCAGGGATAGAGCCTGTCTCTTCTGAATCTTCCTTAAAAGTCTTCCCGTAATTGGATTAAGCATCACTCATTACAGAAGACACTCCCCTTTGGTTGATTACAAATGGAATAAGCTGTGGATGCAGCCAATGTGATCATGATCTAATTCTATGAAATGTCATCATTGTAACAGACAGGCCAGCACTTGCCAACCAGACAAACAGGTACCACAACTTGGCCAAGTTGACACATGAACCTGACCATGACAGTCCACCCCTTGTCAACTTGGCAGCTATATATATCACCTTAAACCATACCCAATTTCCAAATTAAAACAATAAAACACTCATTTTTTCCTTTACCTAACAATATTCAACTGCCCTTCATATAACTGGAAACACATTAAACCTCTCCAGAATGGGGTGGAAATCCTTGGGCAACATTCATTCTTAAACTTGATATCTTACAACTTAAATAGTATAACATGAACAAAACAACATTACAGTCCTCATTTCTGTAACTGATCACATGGTCGAAATTCATATTTATCACTACCTTCTTCCACTGCCCATTCCATGTTCCCTTTACCCTCAGCAAGCACTTCAGCTGGCTGTGGTTCTTTGCCTGGTGGGGTGACCCAAACCTTCATTCCTGAAGTTTCAGAGCCATTGATACTCCTGCCTGGATTGGGTTGTTGCAGTTTTCCATTGATTTTAATCATAGGACATGGTAGTACTAAAAGACGCCCTAGGGGATCTCGTATATTCCAAGAAAACTCTTCTTTACTCCAAATATATAGTTGCAGTCCTACTTCCCCCTGATAGTCAGGGTCAATCACCCCAGGCAATAATGTAATCCCCTTCTTAGCTTGTTGATCTAGTGGCATAAGTAGCCCAAAGTGACCAGGTGGCAGTCTGAACTTACAGTTCAATGGAATCATTGTTATTGCTCCTGGAAGAAGCATTTCCCCATTTTGGAACTAAAACCTGTAGACCAGCAGAGCTCAGGGTCTCAGGGAGAGAAAGCAAAAATTTTCCTAGTGGATCACTAGGGGTAATAGTGAGTGGCACCACTTCCATTTCCACCCCTTGGTTCCTGGACCCATGGATCCTGGCTACGGGAGAAACAGCACCATACAGCAGACACTAATTCAGAGCATATACCGCTTCCTGGAGAACACTACCCCACCCCTTCAAGGTCCTGCCACCTAGTTAGCACCATAATTGAGTTTTCAAAAGGCCATTCCACCATTCTATCAATCCAGCTGCTTCTGGATGATGGGGAACATGGTAAGACCAGAGAATTCCATGAGCATGTGCCCATTCCTGCACTTCATTTGCTGTGAAGTGTGTTCCTTGATCAGAAGCAGTGCTATGTGGAATACCATGACAATGGTTAAGGCATTCTGTAAGCCCACGTGGTAGTTTTGGCAGAAGCATTGTGTGCAGGAAAGCCAAAGCCATATCCAGAGTATATGTCTATTCCAGTTAGAACAAATCACTGCCCCTTCCATGAAGGGAGTGGTCCAGTAATCAACCTGCCACCATGTAGCTGGCTGGTCACCTTGGGAATGGTGCCATATCCGGGGCTAAGCGTGGGTCTCTGCTTCTGGCAGATTGGGCACTCAGCAGTGGCTGTAGCCAGGTCAGCCTTGGTGAGTGGAAGTCTATGTTGCTGAGCCCATGCATAACCTCCATCCCTACCACCATGACCACATTGTTCATGAGCCCATGGCAATGACAGGAGTTGCTGGGGGAGAGAGACTGACTGGTATCCATAGAATGGGTCATCTTATCCCCTAGATTATTAAAACCTTCCTCTGCTGTCCCTCTGGTGTGCATTCACATGAGACACAAATATCTTGATGTTTTTAACCCACTAAGAAAAATCTATCCACATACTTCTTCCCCAGATCTCTTTGTCACCAGTTTTCCAATTATGGTCTTTCCAAGTCCCTGACCATCCAGCCAAACCATTAGCAATAGCCCATGAGTCAGTATACAAATGCACCTCTGGCCAGTTTTCCTTCCAAGCAAAATGAACAACCAGGTGCACTGCTCGAGGTTCTGCACACTGGGGGATTTCCCCTCACCACTTTCCTTCAAGGACACCCCAGAAAGGGGTTTAATGCTGCAGCTGTCCACTTTCGGGTGGTACCTGCATACCATGCTGAACCATCTGTAAACCAGGCCCGAGTATTCTCTTCCTCAATCAATTCACTGTAAGGAACTCCCCAAGAGGCCATAGCTCTGGTCTGGGAAAGAGAAGGTAATGTGGCAGGAGTGGAGACCATGGGCATTTGTGCCACTCTTCATGTAACTTACTTGTGGCTTCAGGACCTGCTCTGACTCTATCTCGTATATACCATTTCCATTTTACAATAGAGTGCTGCTGCAATGCCCGACTTTAGGCTTGGTGGTCAGACAACACCCAGCTCATGATAGGCAACTCAGGTCTCATGGTAACTTGTGGCCCATGGTTAAGTGTTCAGTCTCTACTAAGGCCCATTAGCAGGACAAAAGCTGCTTTTCAAAGGAGAGTAGTTATCTGCAGCAGATGGTAAGGATTTGTTCCAAAATCCTAAGGTCTGCGTTGTGATTCTCCTATAGGGGCCTGCCAAAGGCTCCAGACAGCATCTCTATTTGCCACTGACACTTCCAGCACCATTGGATCTGCTGATCATATGGCCCAAGTGGCAGAGAAGCTTGTACAGCAGCCTGGACCTTCACAGAGCCTCCTCTTGTTCAGGTACCCACTCAAAACTAGCAGCTTTTCTAGTCACTTGATAAATGGGCCGGAGTAGCAAAGCCAAATGAGGAATATGTGTCGCCAAAATCCAAAAAACCAACTAGCGTTGTGCCTCTTTTTTGGTCATAGGAGGCACCAGATGCAACAACTTCTCATTCACTTTAGAAGGGATATCTCTACTTACTCCACACCCCTGGACACCTAGAAATTTCACTGAGGTGGAAGGCTCCTGTATTTTTGTTGGATTTATCTCCCATCCTCTGACATGCAAATGCCTTACCAGTAAGTCTAGAGTAATTGCTACTTCTTGCTTACTAGGTCCAATCAACATATCATCAATATAATGGACCAGTGTGATGTCTTGTGGGAGGGAGAAACGATCAAGGTCTCTGCAGACAAGATTATGACATAGGGCTGGAGAGTTGATATACCCCTGAGGTAGGACAATGAAAGTATATTGCTGACCTTGCCAGCTGAAAGCAAACTGTTTCTGGTGGTCCTTACTAATAGCTATTGAGAAAAAAGCATTTGCCAGATCAATAGCTGCATACCAGGTACCAGGAGATGTACTGATTTGCTCAAGCAATGATACCATATCTGGAACAGCAGCTGCAATTGGAGTTACCACGTGGTTGAGTTTACGATAATCCACTGTCATCCTCCAAGACTATCTGTTTTCTGCACAGGCCAAATAGGAGAGTTGAATGGGGATGTGGGGAATCACCACCCCGCATCCTTCAAGTCCTTAAAGTGGCAGTAATCTCTGCAATTCCTCCAGGAATCTGGTATTCCTTCTGATGTACTATTTTGCTTTGTAGGGGCAGTTCTAGTGGCTTCCACTTGACCTTTCCCACCATAATAGCCCTCACTGCACAAGTTAGAGAGCCAATGTGGGGATTCTGCCAGTTGTTCCTTATGTTTATACCAATTATACATTCTGGAACTGGGAAAATAACTACAGGATGGGTCCGGGGGCCCACTGGACCCACTGTGAGGTGGACCTGAGCTAAAACTCCGTTGATCACCTGGCCTCCATAAGCCCCCACTCTGACTGGTGGACCAGAGTGGTGTTTTGGTTACCATGGAATTAATGTCACTTCTGAACCAGTGTCTAATAATCCCCCAAATATCTGATCATTTCCTTTTCCCCAATGCACAGTTACCCTGTCAAAGGCCGTCGTCTCCTTGGGGAAGGCTTGGGGAAGATTAACAGTATGAATTTGTGGCAGTGTAACAGGTTCTCCCCCAAAGGGACCTGGCCTCCTCTTCATTCAAGGGACTCTGGGTCTGTAAACTGTCTCAAATCTGGAAATTGATTTGGGGCCATGATCTGTGTTTTTGTAATTCAGGTTAGACTTCTATTCACTTGACCTAGAACTCTTTTGTTTATACAGCTCCAACAAGAATTTAGTAGACTGCCCTTCTATTGTATTTCTAGGTACCCCATGATTTACTAGCCAGTGCCACAAATCTCTGTGTGTCATGTAATTTTGATGCCTGCTTTGACTTTGCTCTCTATTTTAATAGCCATGTCTACCCTGTCTTTGGTGATTAAGTGCTGCCACATGGCTTCTGCCAACTCAGGATCCCATCATCCCCATTGTGTTTAAGGATTCCAACTCTGTGACAGCAGTTCCTACAGTAATATCTGACCTGCAGAGAAGTGCAACCACAGAGCTCTTTAGGGATGATGGTGCTAGTCTCCCAAATTTATTTCTCACTGTTCTGGTAAAAGGTGCATCCTCCGGACATTCCTGGGTTGTAAGAGCAGGCTTTGCATGATGAATCCACTCTAACATTCCAATCTCTCTAAGCCTCTGGATCCCCTCATCTACATTATACCAGGGCAGTTCTGGCATTTCAACCTCAGGTAATGTTGGCCAGCTTTTGATCCATGTTTCAACCAACCATCCAAACAAACTGTTAATACTTTTTCTAACCCCTCGAGCTATAACATTTAATGCAGAATCTCTGCTTAGTGGGCCCATATCAATAAATTCAGCCTGATCCAGACTTATATTCCTCCCACCATTATCCCATACCCTTAAAATCCATTGCCACACATATTCCCCTGATTTCTGTCTATATAAATTGGAAAACTCACTCAGTTCTTTTGGAGTATAACATACCTCCTTATGTGTGATACTTTGTACCTCATCTTTAGGGGCCTGTTGGGACTTTAGTCTAGTTATAGGTCTGGAAGAAATGAGGGTGGTGGGGTGGGTCATGGAAAGAATTAGAAATATCTTCCAAGCCATTTGCTTCAGGGCTTTCATTTGCAGTTTCATCTGGTGAAACAGGATTAATCACTCTAGGGCTAATCCCTTCAGGAGGAGGTTGGGTGGCCAACTCCTCAAGGCAGGCTGGAGGTGGGGTGGTTATGTCCTCAGGGAAAACTATTACAGGGTTATCTAGACAAGACTCAGGATGATCTAGGGTTTCAACCTCACCCTGACATCATTATCAATCCATATGTCACCATCCCATTTTTCAGGGTCCCACTCCTTTCCAATCAATGCTCTCACTTTAATGGCAAACACCATGCAAGATTGATATTTCAGTTTACATTATAAAGTTGCTACTCTAACAATAAGATTCTGAGTCTGATTTTCAGAGATCTCAAGTCTACGGCTACAGGAAATAAGATTTTCCTTCAGGATACTCATAGAAACGTCTACATCTGTAAGATGGCGCTTAAGCTTCTCGTTTGAAGCCTTAAGTCCATCCCTTTCACTCCTTAATGTAACCAGTGTATCTAACAACAACCAACATCTCTATACCTCTTATTTCTACAAAACTCTGTAAAGGTGTCAAAAACATTATCCCCCAGAGCTTGACTTCATACAAGTGAAGCATTAGGAGAATCAAATGGTGATATTTTGACTATCTCTTTTGCCAACTCACTCCATGGATTGGTAGTGTCATTCTGATTATGGGAATCAGAGTCCTTAGTGGATTTGAGTCCAGGCAGAGTAGAAAACCATTCATAAAAACCCATTTTTAAGATTCTGTTTCTTAAGAACCACTCCTGGTACCAAGATGTATTAGTTAGGTTTCTCTAGAGAAATGGAATCAACATGGAACACTCGCAGATATAAAATTTATAAAAGTGTCTCACTTGACCACAAGAATGCAGAGTCCAAAATCCACAGGGCAGGCTGTGAAGCCAACGATTCTGATGGAGGGTCTGGACGAACTCCAGAGGAGAGGCTCACCAGCCAAGACAGGAAGAGCTTGTCTCTTCTGAATCCTCCTTAAAATGTTTCCAATGATCAGATTCAGCATTACTCATTGCAGAAGACACGCCCCTTTGGCTGATTACAAATGGAATCAGCTGCAGATGTAGCTGACATGATCATGATTTAATTCTATGGAATGTCCTTATCGCAACAGACAGCCCAGCACTTGCCCAACCAGGCATGCAGGTATCACCACTTGGCCAAGTTGACACATGAACCTAACTATGACAGGCAGATTTGTGGGAAATAGGTGACCCAAGACTACCATCTCCTGGGAAGACTTGGAAAGTGCAGTCTGGCAAGCTGCTTTTCTGCCCAACTTCTAACAGCCTTCTGAAAGGTATTGCACGCCCTGCATGAGACCTGGGCCCTGATTTGGCTGGGAATTACTTACAAACAAAATGCAAAAGGAGACCTTCGGGGCAAACTCAAGCAACAACAAAATCTTAGACAAGCAAGGAAAACCAACTTTCAAACTAATCTTATCAAGAGAGTCATATTACAAGAAACCAGCTGTGCAGGTCTAAAACTATTATGTATTCCAGAAAAGCCATGCTCTCTTAATCCAGTCTTGTGGGTGCAGACCTATTGTGGGTGGGAACTTTGATTAGGTTGTTTCCATGGAGATATGACCCCACACATTCAAGGTGGGTCTTAATCTACTTGCTGGAGTCCTTTGAGAGGGAGGCATATTGAAGAGCTCAGAACTGAGAGAAGCTAAGAGACAGAAATACCCAGGAGAAGCATAGGGATGGATCATATTTTTTTTCAAAATTAAAAGATACAGATTGGCAGATTGGAAAAAAAAATATGACCCATCTCTATGCTGTTTACAAGAGTCTCATTTAGGCCCAAAGATACACTTAGGCTGAAAGTGAATGAATGGAAAAAGATGTTCCATACAAACACAAACCAAATTAAAAAGCTGGGGTAGCTATACTAATATCAGATAAAACAGAGTTTAAATGCAACAATATTATAAGATATAAAGGACATTGTATATTAATAAGAGGGGCAATTCACTAAGAAGATATAACAATCATAAATATTGTTATTTTATGCACCTAATAAAATATGTACATAATCAAGGTGCTCCAAAATACATGCGGCAAACACTGGCAAAACTGAAGGGAGTTATAGATATTTCTCCAATAATAGAGGGAGACGTCAGCACACCACTCTTCCATAGACAGGACATCTAAGCAGAAGCTCAACAAAAAAATAGAGAACCTAAGTAATATGTTAAATGAATTAGGCCTACCAAATATAAATAGATAATAATAGCTATAAATGGATCATTGCACCCCAAAACAGCAGAATATACATTATCCCCAAATGCTCATGGAACATTCTCTAGGGTAGTTCATATGCTGGGGCACAAAACAGGTCTTGATAAATTTTAAAACATTGAAATTATTCAATGCACTTTCCCTGCTCTTAATAAAATGAAGCTGGAAATTAATAACCACTGGAGAACCAGAAATTTCACAAATATACTGAGGTTAAACAACATACCATCAGTGGGTCAAAGAAGAAATTGCAAGAGAAATCCATAAACATCTTGAGACAAATGAAAAAGAAAATGCAACATATCAAAATTTATGGGATGCAGCGAGGGCAGTACTGAGAGGGAGGTTTATAGCCCCAAATGCCTACATTATAAAGGAAGAAAGAACTAAAACCAAAGACTTAACTGAACAATCGAAGAAACTAGAGAAAAAGTGGAGAATTAATCCCAAAGCAAGCAGCAGAAGAAATAATAATGACTAAAGAGGAAATAAATGAAATTGAGAAGAAAAAAAAAACATTAGAGAGAATCAATAAAACCAAAAGTTGGTTCTTTGAGAAGATACGATCAACAAACCCTTAGCTAGACTGACAAAGTAAAAAACAGAAAAGATACAAATAAATAAAATCAGAAATGAGAGGGATTCATTACCATGGACTCTGAAGAAATAAAAAGGATTCTTAGAGAATACTATGAATAATTGTATGCCAACAAACTAAGCAACTTAGATGAAATGGACAATTTCTTAAAAACACACAAACAACCTATACTGACTCAAGAAGAAATAGAAAACTTCAAAAAACCAATCACATATAAAGATTCTTAGTCAGTCATCAAACACTTCCCTACAAAGAAGATCCCAGAACTGGATGGCTTCATACGGGAATTTTTTTTGCATGGGCAGGCACTGGGAATTGAACCTAAGTCCCTGGCATAGCAGGCAAGAAGTCTGCCTGCTGAGCCACTGTGGCCTGCCCTTTCACAGGGGAATTTTACCAAACATTCCAAGAAGAATTAACAACAATCCTGCTCAAACTTTTCCAAAAACTTGAGGGAAGGGTACATTACCTAACTCATTCTATGATGTTAACATCACTATAATACAAAAACTGGATAAAGATACTACAAGAAAGGAAAACTACAAACCAATCTCCCTAATGAAAATAAATGCAAAAAACCTCAATACTTGCAAATCGAACCCAATGGCACAATAAAATAACTATACATGATGACCAAGTGGGTTTTATTCCAGGTATGCAAGAGTGGTTCAACACAAGAAAATTGATCAATGTTATACAGTACATTAACAAATCAAAAGGGAAAAATCACATGATCATCTGGTAAACAGGACGTTTTGAAGATATTGCTTAAGATGTGGCCAAACTGAATCAGGGTGGATATTAATCTGTACTACTGGAAGCCTTATGAAAAGAGAACATTCGGACACAGTCAGAGAAGCCAGAAGTCAGAGAAAGTCACAAGAGGAGACCAAGGATATTGGCATTACAAGAACATTACTGGCTCCAGGAGAAAGCATGGCCTTACCCACATCTTGCTTTTTGTTTAAGCCGACCTATCGCGTGGTATTTGTCATAACAGCTCTGGCAAACCAAGACATGCTCCATCCTATTTGTGTTTATTTAACTACTACCCATAGGAATAAAATAAGTATATTACTGTTGTAAAAGTGTGATGGCATGTAATTATGAATTTATTGCATTTTAATATGAATAAATATTTTAAATATTTATTATAATTATAATGGTCTCTTTCTTGCTTCCTATTGTTACAAGGTTTTTTCATTAACATTTTATTTTGAAATAATTATATCTTCACATATAGTTGGGAGAAATTATAGGAAGAGTTCCCTTATACTCTTCACTCAGTTTCCCCTAATAGTAAAATCCTGAAAAACTATAACAATGTCACTACCAGGAAAGTGACATTAATATAATTCATGAAACTTATTTGATTTCACCAGTTTTATATGCACACACCCATTTGTGTGATATGTATGTGTGCATGTATTTTGTTTTATGCAATTTTATCACATGCATGACTTCATGTAACCACCACTGTAGTCAGTATACAAAACAATTTCATCATAAGGATCCCTTATGCTACCCTTTTGTAGCTATACCACCTCCCTCCTTCCCAGACTCCCAAACCCCTGGCAATCACTTCTCTGTTCTATTGTCATGTCAAGAATTCTATGTAAATTGAACCATATAGCATGCAACCTTTTAAGATTGGCTTTTCAAAAAAGAACTCAACATAATCCCTTTGACATATCTATACAAATTGTATTCCAGGTATAGATGTATGACAGTTTGTTCAGTCATTCACGCATTGATTGTTTTCACTTTGGGGCTATTTTGAATAAAACTTTATGAAGATCTGTGTAGAGATTTTTGCATGAAGATAAGTTTTCGTTTCTCTAGAATAAATGCCTACAAGTACAATTGCTGGGTTTTATGGTAAGCGCATGTTTAGTTACATGAGAAAGTGTCATATACTTTTTTAAAGTAGCCACACCGTTTTACATTTCCATACATCTTTGACAGCTCAGCTCAATTTCAAGTTATCAGTGAAGTCTTCCTTCCTTCATCTTTATCCATTCTTACTTTTCTATTTTTCAATTTATAATATTTATTTGCACCATTCATTAACATTAGTAGCTTTCTAATATTTAAATATTTCTCATTTTAAAGTCATATATTCCCAAATAAATTGAAAACTCTTTGCATTTTTGAACTATTTTAATAAATAAGGAGAATATGCAATGAATTCTAAAAAGAAATCCTTGCAGACAATGTTTTATATAAGAATCATATCTAAATATTTTTAAAAGAAAACAATTTGTGAAAAAATTGGCAACCAAATAAATCTGAAATCGAAATAAATGTTAATCTTGCAGAAAAGAAGTCAATATATAATGTTATTGAGCTTTAGTCCTGCTTATAACACCTTTTAGACTCTGGGTGAAGAAAGTAACATTTTTCTAGATTAACAGCTGATATATTTATCTTCAATAATAATACTTTGCATGTTTGTGGCACTTTATAGATTACAAGCTGTTTCTTATATTGTCACTCTTTATTCTTATACAAATTAAATTGGGTATTTTCCATGCTGGATGTCAAGCTATGTGCTATTGAATACAAAAGAAATAAAGATACAATGTTAGAGTATGCTAGTTGATTTTCAGCATCCACTCCTCCTTCCTTAGAGATAAGAACACTAATTTTGAGCTAAGTATATACTCCACAGATAAATTCTATTCTCCCTAGCTCCCTTTCAGCTCAGTGTGTCTATGTGAGTATGTTTTGGCCAGTGAAATTAAAGTGATAGTATAAACAATGCCTCCCTTAAAGGAAGGAGACATGCTCTTCTTTGTTCCTCCCTATGTATTTCTGCTGAGAAGGAATATGTGATGGCTAGAGCTCTAGCAATCATGTTAGACCATAGGGAAAAAGGGCCACAACCATGTCCATCTGAGCCATCATTGTATTTCTAACATGTAGCATAAGACGTGGCACAGAGTAAGTATTCAATAAATACTGGTTGGTAAATGAATATGTGTATTATTTCCTTTGCTATCTTCTTTTTGCCTCTATTTTCTTCTTCAAGAAGAAGAAATATATAGAAGAAGAAATATATAGAAACTATATTTCTAAACTAGAATATAGTTTAGAAACTATATTCTAAAGAGATAGTTGTAACAATAGCCATATTAAGGGTCAACATTTGCACAGCCCGACGCCATGACACTTATTATCTCTAGCTGTCTACATAGTTAAGCAGCTTCATAAAGCTATAAAATTATTTTGAAGTCCCCATTAGCAGTTCTTGGGAGAATCGCTGAATCTAAGCTTTCACCATAGCATAAGGAGTTTGTGCAAGATAATTTATATCCCCAGGTTGACATGAGATAAGAGATAAATAAGGACTAGATTTGTAACAAACCTCCAACAAACTCAGTCCTTTTCCAGTAAGTTAAGTCAGGGAAAGGATCCAGGACATCAGGAGACATCGAGAGTGATTGGAGCCAGAAGGTGGAGAAAAATTAATGTCAGGAGTGAACTGAGGTCTGCTATAGGGCCTCAGAAACTGACAGGATGGGGTTCTAGATCCTGGATTGCTGCACATACAACAGCATTTTAACCCTAGTGTTCCTGTAAGTGCCAGTCAGTCACTGGTAATTTCTGTAGTGTCATGACCGACCATACTTAAAAAGTCCATTCTGTTATCAGCCATCTCCGATTATCATAGCATATTGCTTCAAGTTGTACAGAGTAAAGATTTTGAGAACAAATATAAATATATTTTTTGGCTAGTCTATTTAGTTTATTTCCAGAAATCATTTAGAATATCCTAAACTTGAAAATTTCCAAAATCCTTTCATAAGTAGTTCAGACAAAATGACATTAGTGTAGTATCAAAATAATTTCAAGACAATATTTATATAAATAATAACATATTGTTCCTATCTTAGTGTTTTGAAAGATAATGCCCAGAAATATACAGTAAGATACCTTGAAATAGTATACATACCTACATTTACTGGATCCCAGATGGACTCATTGCCTAATATTGATAAAAAGTAGATTTTTTTGGCTTGTGTTTAATGGTGATGGCTGTGTTATTTTGTATTTTTGTTTCTTGTGTTTTGTTTTACAGAAGCTAATACTTAAATTTTAGGAGAGAAATTTGATTTTGAAAATATTTACTGTAGTGCTAGCACATAAACTAAAGGCTATTAGACTTCAATGCTGTTTCCCTAAACTTTTTATAGACTTTCATTTTTAGTCACTGCCAATCTGCTGATTTTATTTTAAATAGATATTTCAAGACTGGGCTTTGTCAAAACAGACAGATGTATCATTAAATTCCCTCCCAAATTATATATTAGGTATTTGAATTTGTTATAATCCAGAGGAAAAAAGGAGACTATAGAGTTGATTTTCAGAGCAAAAGACCCTATAATTTAGAATCGATTGTCCTGATTGCGCATAGCTTTGTGAAATACATATTGGCCAAAATGAGGGGGACAGGCACAGTTCTGTGTGTTCACCCCTGAGGGTCACTATAGCAAGGTTTTGTTGTAAGAGTCTAGAGGAAGAGTTCACAATAGAAGTCTCTGGGGTTGCTTTTCCTGTCACTCATCTCTGCAAAGAAAGGGTGCGGGATAGAAAATTGGCGGGTAATTCTCAAATGTTCCTTTCAGTTGGGTTATATATTAGTTTCCTATTGCTGTTGTAACAAACTAACATAAATTTAGCAGCTTAAAGCAATATAAATTTGGTGTCTTACATTTCTGGAGGTCAGAAATCTGAAGTGGGCAATAGTGGGCTAAAATTAAATAGGCAGGGCTGCATTCTTTCTAGACCTTAGGGGAGAATCCATTTCCTTGCCTTTTCCAGCTTCCACAAGCTGCCTCTATTCCATTTCCCCCTCTTCAAAACCAGCATTGTAACACCTTCAAGTCTGTCTCTGACCCTGAACCCCCTTCATCCATCTTTTACTTAATGACCTGTGATGATGTTGGGCTAACTGGAAAATCCAGGATAATCTTCCATCTCAAAGTCCTGAAATTAATCATATCTGCAAAGTCTCTTTTTCTTTGTAAGGACAGAGATTCACAGGTTACTGGGAATGGAACATGAGCATTTTGGAGGAACCATTTTTCTACCTGACATTGATTATTTATCTAACTAATGAATATTAGGCACCTTTTATGTGCAAGTCCATTTTCTAAAGGTGAAAGCCCATAATAGATTTCCTTTCAATCTGAGAAACTGTCTGGAAAGCCCTTTCGTTTAACAAACAGCTTTAGTTAATGGCTTTAGTAAGTGGATAGAAAAGGACACTAACTTGAGGACAGAAGCTATCTTCCAACAAGAGAGCTGCCTATGCAGGCGGAAGTTCCAGGAACAAGATGCATATCTTCCCCTATCACCACCATAATACACAGGGCAGTGATGCCACAATATTCTTAAGTGGCTTTCTGTGTTCTTATCCTAAAAGAAATTTTTCTCAGAATTGAAAGAGAAAAATTAAAAGAAAGGAAACCTGATATACCATGGTTATCATGTTTGCATTACCCTGGGCCAAAGATTATGGTGAAAAAGACCAATTGGAATTTTCAGCAAAAGCATTTCTGGATGGAAAAAGTTGAAACCTGGCAGTGGCAGTGGAGTCTCTCACAATCGGGGTGATGGAGAATTTGTGGTCAACTCTAGCAGCTGCCACTTCTGGAATGGTGCAGCTTACCAAGGGGTATGAAATGACTGTGCCTCATAATGCAAGCTAAGCTGCAGAGAAGAGTCTAGTCGCTTGGAGTGATAGATGGATGATAGAAAAAAATCAAGTCCTGCTTTTCCTATACAGTCTCATTCAAAAAGCCTGTACATCATTATTAGTAAGCTTCACTAAATCCTGGAAATGTTCTCTTTGATTTCTAAAACTGTCTCTACTTTTAAGACTAAGCACTCTTTCTGTTCTTGTTACCTCTCTTGAGGTGCATTTAAACCTCCCCTTACTACCTGAAGTTTGTCATGTGTTGGCCACTTTAATTTTCAATGAGCTGAGCAATATCCTATTGGGCTGGAGGCATCTCTTTTCAGGAGCTCCCTTGAGGCCATTGAATCAGGTTTTTTCTTTACCCACCAGGAAGAGATAGAGAGACTGTTTTATTTCCCCAAGCTCCGCTTAAGCCCAGAGAGGGACTTCTGTGGCCCTCCCTATGCCTTCTATCATCAGACGTATTTTGAATACCTTTTCACGGACAGGCACTGGCGCCAGCCGCCAGTATGTGTCACAAATAGTGATAGATTTTCTACTACCTAAGTAACTCTCTCTGCCTCTGCCTTTTCTTTTCTCCTATCAAGTTGAGCAAAAGGAATTGATCTTTATTTCCAGTCTCTTTTTTCCCCATGGAAAGTAGTGATTAAAGATGTTCAAACCTTTTTTTAAGTTTATTTGCTTCTTCATTCCACATTCCTTTATTGTGGATCCATTCTGTACAAGACACTGTACATGGGATTCATAAAGATTCTATTTCTGAGGACAAAGAACATGCAGCATGAATAGGTGAAAAAAGAGAAGATACAGGTTCTCTCTGGGATTCTAGACCTGGGCTTGTCACAATGTCACCAACATAGTATGCCCTTGAGCAAACCCCATGTCCTCTCAGGGCTCCTGTTTCCTCCACTGTGAAAGGGTGTGGTGCAAGCTGATTTCCAAGGACCACTCCAGCCCTGCACTGAGATCAGCATTAGCCCAGGGGTGCAGAAGTCCAGGCCTGCTCTGTTTCAACTAGTGATGGGGAAATCTAAATGGAAGAATGGGATTGAAAGACTGCTTCTAAAAGGTGATACATTTCTTTTACCACCCTCAAATAAAAACTTCTCCCCTCTTACTGGTGTGATACCAGGAATAAGAGATGAGACCTGTTTAAAATAAACCCAATATTAACAAACTAATAAAATGCTTAGTTGTTGTACAGACAGGATAGTATCAATTTTTGGAAAATTTTAATTACAAAAGTAGACAAAATTTAGAAATTAATAAAAAGCAAATGGAGGAAGGATAAAAATGAGCAACAATCCCACTATCTAGAAATATCCACTGTTAAATTTTAGTGTGTACCTTTATAGTCTTAGTCCAATATATTCACAATGGATTAAAGTTAGGAATATTCTCCATATGAGATTTTTATATAACGTTATGTCATCAATAGTTATAAATGTCATATGTGCCTTTTGTTATAATTTTGGACACTACCTAATAATGTAAAAAGGGAAAAACTGTCTCCTTAAATTCACCTGAATTCTTAGGACATGGTTAATTTTATCTCTTCCTCATTCTGTGCTTCATGATTTATTTTTCTCAAAGATCTCATTTGAAACTCAGCACCATTTTTCAGGCAGCATTGTTTCTTCAGAGAGGCGTGACATTTTTCTTTTTAAGTACAGGTAAAACAGCATGTGGTTCCTGCCCCATCGACATTTCCCTTGGCTGGCACAGTGATTAACCTGGCATCAATTACACTAAGTGCTATTTAACTGGGGAGGACAAGCAACCTGGAAATTAAACCATTAACACTAAATTAAGACCATCATGGAATAGCCAAGAAACCTTGTAGAGACAAGTACTATTTCTTCTCTTTCCACTTGACACAGAGATTTAGTGACTCTATCCATGTTAAACTGGGTTAGTGAGGAGGATATTTGAACAGGTGTCTCACTGTGATCACCTTTTCTTCTGAGAAAAGTATTCTACTATTTAGTAGAAAATACTATTTTAGAATAGTGTGCTACTATTTCTACTAGCAGAAAACAAAATCCATGTTCTATAATTTTGTGTAAAGCGGTAGGTGCCACGCTTTATTTCAGGGTTCCCAGAGGGTCCATTCACCACAAAAGAAATGTTTATTGCACCTTAATTGTATTGCTAACTAAACCAGGTGTGTGAGTGTGTAGGCACATGCTCCATGCACATGAGAGACCTCATAGAACACCCAGGCATTTTTAAGTATTTAAGCTCAAGTTATAGTAGTATAGAAGAAATTTAAAAAGGGATTTGAAGACGACATTTTCTTCTTTTAGTTGAAACATGAATCAACTAGGCTAGCTGTGTTTATCTTCTTAAATAGAAGGTTTTAAGGTATTACCTGATTTACAACATACATCTATTTAGTAATATTATTGAGGGCCTACTATGTGCCAGGCACTCTAGTAGGCATGCTATCTGCAGTAAACAAAGTAGATAAAAATTCCTGCCTTCACAGAATTTATGTTCTAGTGGAGGGATGCAAATTAAAAAGCAAATAAAATACATTAGACATTAAGAACTGCTTGGGAGAGACAATAAAACAGGGTGGGGGGCTTAGGGAATTGTGTATGAAACTGGATGAGTGTTAGTGGGGAAGGGTTGAGAGGGTGGCAATGTTAAATAGCGTAGTCAGGGAAAGCCTGTGTTCTAGTTTGCTAGCTGCCAGAATGCAATATACCAGAAATGGAATGGTTTAAAAAAGGAAATTTAATAAGCTGCTAGTTTACAGTTCTAAGGCCGAGGCAATGTCCCAATTACAGCAAGTCTATAGAAATGTCCAATCAAAGACATCCAGAGAAAGATACCTGGGTTCAAGAAGGCTGATGAAGTTCAGAGTTTCTCTGTCAAGTGGAAGGGCACATGGTGAACACAGTCAGAGTTTCTCACTCATTTGGAAGGGCATATGGTAAACACAGTGTCATCTGCTAGCTTCCTTTCCTGGCTTCCTATTTCATGAAGCTCCCCAGGAGGCATTTTCCTTCTTTATCTCCAAAGGTCGCTGGCTGATGGACTCTGCTTCTCATGGCTATGTCATTCTGCTCTGTTCTCTCTGAATCTCCCACTTTCCAAAATGTTTCCTCTTTTATAGGACTCCAGTAAACTAATCAAGACCCACCCAAATGGGTGGAGATACACCTCCACTTAATCCCGTTTAACAACCACTCTTGATCAAATCACGTCTCCAGGGAGATGATCTAATTACAGTTTCAAACATGCAATACTGAATAGGGATTAGCAGAAATGGCTGCCTTTACAAAATGGGATTAGGATTAAAACATGGCTTTTCTAGGGTACATACATCATTTCAAAACAGCACAGCCTGACTCTATATGTGATAAATAATATGCATATAAATGCAATGATAAACAGCCATGTGTTGGAGAACTACAGGAAATGAGGAGGAGAAGCATGTAGCAATCTGGAGGAAGAATATTCAGACAAAGGGATCAGCATGTGCAAAGGCTCTGAGGCAGATACATGCTTGATGTATTTGAGGAAAAGTAAGGCCAGTGCAACTAGAACATAGGGAGAGAGGGATGTGGTGGGAGTGAGATCACAGAGGGAGCAGGGGCTGTTCTTATACCATGGTCCCTAGTTTTCAAAACATTTCTTCTAAGTACTCTGTGCATATCATTCATTCATATTTTTACTGACACAGTGTGCTATAATTCTGGGGATACATTGTGGGAGTTCTTGTTTCCTTGCTGACTGTCAGTCAGAGGCTGCTCTCAGGTTCTAGATTATACTGCAGTTTCCTTCCACGTCCCCTCCTCCATCTACAAAGTCAGTATTGAAGGAGAACATTCCTCAGGTTGGATCTCTCTCACACTTCAAATCTCATGTCAAAAGGAGCCTTACCCCTTGGAATGACTCATCTGGCAGGTTGGCCTGCAGAGGTTATCTCCCTATTGAAAAGTTGACTAGTAGTAATTTTAACTACATCTTACTGTTACTAATGAATAATAATTATTAATTAATCCCTTGACAACAGCACCTAGATTAGAGTTTGAATTGCTGAGAAAAGGTATGTATACACCATGAAGGGAGAACCTGGGTTGCTATGCACCACTACAGTGGTGTTTTAGTTTGTAAAAGCTGCCAGAACGTGATTTAACAGGAATGGAACAGGTTTTAAAAAGGGGAATTTATTAATTCAAAGTTTACAGTTCTAAGACCATGAAAATGTCCAAATTAAGGTACCAACAAGAGGTTGTTGAAAGGACCGATGAAGTTCGGGGTTTCTCCCTCAGCTGGGAAACATATGGGACATCTGTTAGCTTTCTCTCCAGGCTTCTTGTTTCATGAAGCTCTCCCAGGGGCGTTTTCCTTCTTCATCTCTATAGGTCGCTGGCTGCACAGGCTCTGTGGCTCTTTCTAAAATGGTTCCCGGCTTCAGTAAGCAACCACAGCTTGAATGGGTAGAGACACATCTCCATAGAAACCATCTAATCAAAAGTTACCACCCACAATTGGGTGGGTCATATCTACATGGAAACAATAAAAAGCTCCCATCCAGCAATATTGAATGAGGATTAAAGGACATGGCTTTTCTGGGATACATGATAGCTGCAAATAGGCACAAGTGGGTTAACCCATAACTAGAACACACTGCCTATAGGAGGGGACTTAAGATGGCAAAATGTCTTTAGGCATACTGGAGCCTAAATCATCCTAAATTCAGTTTGGGAATGGGTAAGTGGTAACTTTGATTCACCACTAATGGAAGTTTGGGAAGTGGGAGGAGGAAACTTATATTTATTGAAATCACCATTGGCTGCCCAACTAGAAATGTGAGCATTTGTATGAATATGGAGGGATAAAGAGACAGAGGTAGGAGCTTCATAGGGAGGCTGAAGATAGAGGATCAGAAACACAGACCAAAACAGCTAGATTATGGCTGAACAATAGGTCTCATTCTTAAGGGCAGTAGCATAAAGCAAATGAGGCTCAAGGAATCATACCCGGGACATGGTGCAGCCAGCATTCCTACCCAGGCCTTTCCAAAACCTCACCAAGGTCCATTCAACCAATGCTATTCAAAGTGTGGGACCCACGGCAGCATCACCATCACCTGAGAGCTTGTTAGAAATGAAGACTCCTAGGCCCACCTCTGGCTTACTGAATCCAAATCTGCACTTTAACAAGATGCCAGGTGACTCATATATATGCTGAAGTTTGAGAAGTGCTGCCCTACCCAACTCCTCTGAGGAAAAGACCTATTGTCTAGGCTGCTTAATCATCTGTCAATGTATTCTGTGTTTCTGATTTTCACTATCCCTATACAACCCTTTCCCTGTACTGTCTCCTCATCCCTCCCTTAGTTATACAAATGGCTTTCTGGTAGGGTGACAACCGCCCCCCATCCCAGTTTGCTTGGAATGGGTTTAGCATTAAAATCCCTCATATTGGGCACATTGGGATGGTTACTAATCCTACCTTCTAGCACCCAAGGCAGAGTTAGTCACAATTATAAGTGCCCACTAGATGTCACTTCTTTGGTTCTGTGATATTCCTTCCAGGACTCCCACTGTCAGCCTCAGGGACTGTATCATTGCTCTGACTTCCTACAAATACCCAAACAGGATTACTCCCATCGCTATCATTACCTTGGGGAGTACAGATCAGATGTGAGACTTCTGAGGCAGGACTCAATCTGCCCAATGCGGTCAAGCAGAAAGTTTCTCCTTGAGGAGGCAGATGCTGAGGGGGCCCCACGGGAACCTGCTACACAGCAAGGATTGATCAGTCTTGTGAACTGCATCTCTAGCTCCTCAGATAAAAAATTATTCTGTCCAGTTAGGTGTAACTATGTAGCTGGGAGTTACAAAGCTGAGTGCCAGTGAAGGACCAGTCCCCGCCAAACAAACCTGCAATGGCCTCTACTCCACCCCCTTCCAACAGAATGAATGGCCAGGCTAGTGTGGAACCTCACCAAAGCTCCTCCCACCCTGGGCTGCCGGGTTCCTTACGTGGGATCTGGTAAACTGAGATAATGAGACAATTAGAAATTAGTGAGTGTGTACTACAGGCCAGGTGAAGTGCTCAGGGTTCCACTCTATTTTCTGTTGTACGCTCACAACAATCCTAAGCAGGTATTATTTCACAATGGGGAAACTGGGGTTCAAAGAGGAAACTAACTCATAGAGCAAATTGCAATACAGACATATTTACTTTGCTCTGACTCCAAATCCATGTTCTTAGCTTCACTCTAATCTGAATTTGCCTTAGCCATTTTCCCCAGTCCCGCAGCACCCACAATCTACCCAGGGTTGCATTCCTCAGCTGAAGAGGCATTTGCAGAATCACCTGGAAGCATCACGCTTCACACCAAACCTTTAAACTGTGCTGGAAGAGGCCATGAATAGGAAATACTTTGAAAAAATTCAAAGACCTATAATTATCTATGTTCTCAGTATCATCAACAACTACATGAGGGTGTGATATGTTTAATAAGTATAAGAATAACAATATCTAGAATTTTATAATATCATGTACAATAGCTTATATCATATTTATCTTCACAACAATTTTGTGATATGCAGAGAAGAGATGTCATTATACATAGGGAAACTGAGTCTAAAAATTGAAACAGGTCTTGCCTAAAGTCTTACCCCTAAGGTGTGGTCAAGAACTCAATCCTGTGTCTCCTGACACAGTGCTCTTTCCATGACCCCACAACTGTGGCAGCAATTACACCACACGTGGTGGCATGTCCAGTTTGCAGCTCACCGACATGGAGGAAGGTACCATTGGGAAATAGGACTCACTTACTCTGATATTCTCCATAATACCTGACAGAATCAAGTGATCTTTGAATTTTTTAGTACCATACCTGTGACAGCATTTTAGAGCTTGTAAATAACATACACGTGAATTATTTCATATACACGGTAGTCTCGTGAGATACATAAGGAAATACTGATGCCACTAACCACAGGTGGCTACTGGGCACTTGAAATGTAGCTAACCCAAAGTGAGATGTGCTCTAAGTATAAAATCTACAAAAGATTTCAGAATTAGTACAGAAAAAGGAATGCAAAATATCTTTAAAATATATTTTTATATTGATTATATGTTAAAAAGATAATATTTTGGACATACTGGGTTTAATAAAAATAGAATGTTAAAATTATTTTTGTTTGGTTGTTTTGACTTTTTTCAAAGTGGCTACTAAAAATGTAGAAGTAGATAATGTAACTTGAATTTTACATCTCTTAAAGCAGTGTAAGGTCCACAGTGAGTTGATATCATGACATGAAAGACTTCGTCCCAGTACTCTTTCCATATAGTCCATTGAAGGGAACAGAACCTTATTCAAGAGATTGACTTTGTATGGCTTAAAATGTGGGGCCCTGTGAAGCAGTGCTTCATAATTTTCATTTGCATACAGGACACCTGGAGCTCTTGTTATATTACATGTTTGATTTAGTGAGTCTGAAGGTAGGGCCCGAGATTTTTTATTTTAACAGGCTCCCAGGTGAGGACAATGCTCTTAGGTCCATGTACCTACTCTGAGTAGCCAGGGCCTCTAGAAGGTGAGTAGAAACCATACTTTGGGCAGGGAGCTTTTGATGTTTCTGAAATCAGTTTCTGAGCCCAATAACTGAATCAGAAGGCACACCTGCTGTTGAACACCTCATTCAACATGTGTCAAGCATTGAAGTAGTAAAGAGAAACAAATGTGTGTATAAAGATGTGCAACTGTATGACACCCAAAGGTGATGAGAGGAGTGAAAGGAATGTGTGTGTGCATTGTGCATGTGTGTATCTGTAGGTGTGGGCGGATGAATGGGGCAGGAGAGTCTTTGATGAAGCAAACCATTCAGGAATCAGGAGTGCCTTTTTAAAAATTAGGTTATTTATATGGTAACAACCCTCTGAATTCTGACTATACAATTCATGTTTTAAACGATTTTCATGTCTACAGAGAGCTGGAAGTTCATTTTTTTTAAATGGTTATTTGTCATTTTCCCAAATGTGTCTTTAGGTTAGAAGCTTGTACAGGAGAGGGCCTGACTGAACTAAACAGCAGATAGAAGTTCTAATAACCCCTCTTGTCCTTTCAGTTCAAAATGTTTCTAAAGCCAAATTACAATTCCTCTTTGTGTTTGTCTGTTTAAGCTTATTTCATGAAATCCAGCTATTATTCTCTCCTCTGGTTCCCAGTATTTTGTTAAGGGATTATTTATTTTTCTCACAACAGCACCTAAGTATTACCTAGGACAATCTAAATTCTCCTTTTCTTTTTTAATCCTTTTTTTTTTTTTCATTCTTTCCCTTCTCTTCTCATTTCCTTGCAGTCTCCTTTTGGCTTTTTTGTGCCTTTAATCTGAAGGAGGCTTTGCTTCTGCATGCAGGTCTCTGGACTCTGACAAGTCTTAAGCATACGATTTGTGTATAGCCCTTAAGAACTTAAATGTGCTACTCTGAGGGAAGAGTGACTATCTTGAGGTCTCTATCAGCACAGTGGAATCTGGAGTGCAGCTATGAGAAGCTTTCATGGTTTTTGTTATGCTAGAAACTCCTCCAATGTGATATTTTCTAATGTTGAGAGGGTATTCTTCACAGGGAAATTATTTTCAGTCAAATTACATGCATTTTCTCTTGGTGCATTAAATTATCATTTTTTATTCTCCTGCCTCTCCTTAAATCCAATGTTATCTTGTAGCTCTCTGGGGAATGCAATCTTTATTTTACAATTTGCAGAAAATCTTGGAATGGCTTGATATGTTATTCTCTCTTAATCACCTTAGAAGTCAATTTCTTAGAATGGCAAAAACTGGGGCTTTGTAACAAAAAGAAGCCAATAGATTATGTCTGAGGAGTAGTTGGCCAAAGAGAAGCATGGTTCAGTGTGGCTTTTGAAGACAGAATGCCATATTCATGTTTTAGCATGCTCTATTATTTTTTATGAAATTTTCTTGGTCTTCTTATATAAAGGCAATACATGTTTAATATAAGAAGGAAAAAAGAGAAAGGTGAAAAGAATGTCAAAGATTAGTTATTTCTCTGCACAGTATTTTAATGTATTTAATGAGGTCAGCTCTACTATTTGATTCATCTATCAGTCAGTTATTACTACAAAAATGCCATGTAACAAGTCATTTGGAAACTCAATAGCCTAAAACAACAGTCATTTATCTTAACTCAAACATCTGAGGTTTGGCAGTGAGCAGTCTAGTCCAAGGATCAGATGGACTCAGTTCCGGCTGCAAATTGGGTCTAGGTGTATATTACATGTCTTTCATCCTTCCTATACAAACAGGCTACCTGATGAATGTTTTACTTACAATGGCAGAAGTGCAGGAAGCAATCCCAACTGCATAAGCACATTCAAACCCCTGTTTGTGTCATGCTGTTGAACTCCAATGGCCAAAGATAGCTGCATAGGCAAGTTCAAGCCTAGGGACAAGAAAATTAACTCCCTCTTTGAAAGAATTGCAAAGCCATATGGCCAAGGGTGGGAAAAAAGGAAGCAGTGAATATTTGGACAGGAAGCAGGGTAATGCAAACTATCACCATTCAATAGTGTACAACAGGTGCTGTAATTTGGAAGTTGTTTTATATCCCAGAAAGGTCATGTTCTTTTAATGAATTTCTATGAGTGCAGACCCATTCTAGGTGGGAGTATTTTATTAGATGTGATCCATCCCATTGAAGGTAGGTCTTAATCCCCTTATTGGAGTTCTTTATAAGAGGATAAGGGACACACAGAAAAGCCCAGAGAGCTCAGAGAAGCTGAGAGACAAAGACATACTCACAGAAACTGAAAGAAGAAGCTACTGAAGCCAGAAGCTGAAAACAATGAAACCCAGAAGAGAAGAGCCAGCAAACTCCCGCCATGTGACTTCCCATGTGACAGAGGTATCACAGATGCACGCAGCCTTTCTTCAAAGAAGGTAGTCATATTTGATGCCTTAGCTTGGATATTTTCACAGACTTAGAACTGTAAATTTGTAAGCTAATAAATCTCTATTGTAAAAGCCAACCCATTTCTGGTATATTGCATTTTGGCAGCTTTAGCTAACAAAAACAACAGGGCATCCTGAATTAAAAAGGGAAGAAAATCCTCCTTCAACCTCCTTCTTTGATTCGCAAACTAAGCAGGCTCAGGTACAACACTCTCTGTAAATCTGACCAACATTGCAGCTGCACTCCAGTTCCATAGCTTTAAGGAAACAGGCATTCCAAGCTCTGGAAGGGTGAAGCTCAAGTTTGAGTATGGCCACCCTTCTTTCAATGTCCATGCTACCAAAGGCAGGTATGAAGAGGAGGAATCTACATGTTCCTGGCAAGACTCACTCCTCTCCCCCAACTCAACACTCTCTATCTCACTATCACATTCTGCCATGGTGATTTGTAAACCTATTTGTATCAAATGTCACAAGAGATCCCTAGCACTTAGGTCATTCTTCATTCTTGGGAACTTTGCTTCTCAGATTGCTTTATATATTATCCTTCTGGCCCTACCTATCTCCCTTAGCCCCCCAGTCCTGAAACCTTTCCACTGCCTTTTCTTAAACCCAGTTATTCATCAGCAAAACCCCCAATATCTTTAACCTCTTTCAATATTCTTGTGACCCTTTTGCTCCTACAGAAACCTTATTCTACCCCTGAGTATGTTGCTTGCTCAAGAGTCCTCTCAAGTTTTGACTATTTTCTTTCCCATCCTCTTGTATCAATAGACCTAGAGGTGAAATAAGGTGGTCTCCATACTCTTTATTTACCTTCCAAATCTTTCTGATTCTATCACCCTAAAAATATCTCAATTTGAATCTCACTCTATTAGATTATGCCATTCACTAATCTTCCTTATTGCTGTTATATACAAACTACAAAATCAGTTCCCCTAATTCCTTGAAGAGGAATACTATAGCTCTTGGCGATATCAATATCTATGACAATTCTTCCAATATCTTTGCCTCTTGTTCCTTGATCCCCTCTCCTCTAATGATCATGTCATCCACCACCTTGCTTACTCAATCACATGAGCATGTCCTAAACCTTGACATTCCCAATAATAGTGCCGTTATCTCAATTTCTAGTATCCCAACATCCAAAAACAGCTCCTAGCTTTCCATTTTAGAACAATTTAGTTTCTCAACTTTAATATTTTCTCACTTCTACTAGGATCTATGATATATTTATCCTATTTGCTTTTTACTGTCCCTTCCTCCTCATATCCTCATTTCTCTCCTTACCTGGTTTAGATTTCCATGGTCCATTGTCACATTTGATCCCTTGAATAAATAATTCTGTCGACCTCTTTATCATCATCATATTTGACTCTCAAAACTGAAACCCCAAATTCATCTCTCTCCTTATTCCATATTTGCACCAAAGTAGCTGAATAAGGCCAGAGACAAATACATAATCATGCTGACTAATCTTACTTTAAATTTTTGTTCACTAAATTTAGTGTTGCTAAATCTTTAGTGTTGCTTGGCAATTTACTGCTTTTTCATAGTCTATTCACTCTCCCATTCTTTTAAACTATTTTACATCTTTTCCTTTTTCCTCAAATCTTCAAACCTCCTTGAATGGCCTTGCCTTCTGTTTTTCTGAGGAAATAGAAGCAGTCAGAAGAGAATTCCTACATCCTTCTAAGACAACATCTACCAACTTATCTCCACCTTTATCCTATTCCTCTGCCTTCTCTCCTGTAACTATTGATGAATTGTCTGTGTTCGCATCCAAAACAACCACTCTGTGTGCCTTTTCTTCTCATCTTTTAAAATATATTAATTAGTAACTTACCATTTCTTTTTCTCTTGACTCAATTATATCTGCATAAAGAGATCACAAATTTTGCCATCTTAAATTTAAAAAAAAACTCTTTTGACTTCTCATCTCTTCTCTAGTATGTTATTACAGAAGTTATACAGAAGTTATGACCTATGTTATTACAGAAGTTGTGGGTTTACAGGACTATCATGCATAAAATACAGGAATCTCATATATCACCTTCTTATTAATACCTTACATCAGTGTGGTACATTTGTTACAATAGATGAGAGCACATTTTTATAATTGTATTATTAATAATAGTCCACGGTTTAAAAATTTTATTCCATTACCACATATATAACAACATTTCCCCTTTTAACCACATTTAGATATATATTTCAGTATTGTTAATTACATTCACAATATTGTGCTACCATCACCACTATCCACTGCAAAAATATTTCCATCATTCCAAATAGGAACTCTACATTTTAATTGTTAACTCCCTATTTCCCTCTCCTCACCTCATCCCCAGGTATAACCAGTATACTAGATTCTGACTCTATGAGTTTGCTTATTTTAATTAATTCATACCAATGAGATCACACAATATTTATCCTTTTGTGTCTGGCTTATTTCACTCAACACAACATATTCAACGTTCATCTGGATTCAATTAATCCAGAACTTAATTCCATTATGGCTGAATAATATTCCATTATATGAATATACTGCTTGTTGTTTATCCATTCACTGGTTGATGAATGCAAAAGAAAGTAGGACGCCCACCTTACATCTTATAACAATCAAATCAAAATTGATCAAAGGCCTAAATATAAGAGCCAGAAGTATCAAACTCCTAGAAGAAAATGTAGGTAGGCATCTTCAGAACCTTATTTTAGGCAATGGTTCCTTGGACTCAAAGCACAAGCAGCAAAAGGGAAAAGTAGATAAATGGGACCTCAACAAAATTAAAAACTTTTTACCTCATAGGACTTTATCATGAATTTAAAACAACTTAAACAATGGGAGAAAATATTTGGAAGCCACATAAAGGTTTAATACCCAGAATATATTAAGAAATCCTTCAATTTAACCACAAAAAGACAAACAACCTAACTTAAAAATGAGCAAAAGACTTAAACAGATATCTCTCCAAAGTAGATATACAAATCTCCAGAAAGATGAAAAAAATGCCCCATATCATTAAGCATCAGGAAAACACAAACCTAAACCACAATGAGATATCACTTCATACCCACTAAAAGGGCTACTATTAAAAAAAAACCTAGAAAATTACAAGTGTAGGAGAGGATGAAAAGAAATAGGAGCTCATACATTGCTGATGGCAATGTAAAATGGTGCAGCTAATGTAGAAAACAATTTTTAGATTCCTCAGGAAGCTAGTTATAGGATTATCATATGACCCAGCAATCCCACTACCAGTTATATACCAGAAAGAATTGAAGCAGGGACTTAAACCAGATATTTGCATACTGATGTTTACAGTGACATTATTTGCAATTGTCGAAAGATGGAATCAACCCATGTCCCCATGTCCATCAACTGATCATGAATGGGAACTCACCTTTTTATCTGAACTTATTTCAACAAAATTTCTATGGATTATCTATACTCCATGTCTTTAATTTTCTCCTCCCATTCTTTCTTCATTCCACCTTAATTAGGCATTTGCCTCTAACAAAACTGGCCTTATCAAAGCACTGTTGACCTTTATGTTGATAAAATCCAAGATTAAGCCCAGTGTTTATCCGAAAGAACTAACAGCCTTATCTGAGACAACTTTTTTTTCCCTTTTTGACCATGTCCTTCACTTGGTTTCTGGAAAGACTTTCTCCTATCTCGTTCTATACTTCATTGACTTCTCCTTCTTAATCTTCTCTGTTGATTCTTTCTCTTCTCCCAAACTTCTGTATATTGGAATGCTCTTGGACTTAGTTTTGGACTTTTTCTACATTCACTCCCTTGGTGGATCACATTAATTATCATGGCTTCACATACCATCTAGACACTGATGGTTTCTACATCTATTTCTCTAGTCTAGCTCTCACTCTGAAATCCAAAATCATATATTTCACTGACTTTATATATCCTCACTTGGGTGTTTAGCAGGTGCTTCCAACTGTACACTGAAAATTGAATTCCTGATCCTTCCAACCATCAAATGTGTTCCTTCAACATTCTTCCCAAACTCAGAAATTAGCAATTCTATCTCTTTAGTTATTCATAGTAACAACTGAGGACTCATTCTCATCTCATTTTTTTCTCATGCAGCACATTCAATCTATCAGGATCCTTTAAACTGAATCAGGCCACTTTTTATATTTCTACTGCTTCTGTACTATTCAAGCCACCATCCTTGCACCTAGGTTATTGTAACAGATCCTAACTAGTTTCTACTTCTGCCTCCTCTCCCCTCTTACCAGTCTGTTCTCAGCATAACAGCCAGACTGATGCTTTTAAAACCTTAGGTCAGATTATGTTATGCCTTTGCTCAAAGATCTGTAGTGATTTTCCATCTCATTTAGAGTAACAGTCAGAAAGCTCTCCACAATCCATAAAACCCTATTCAGTATGGACCCTTGCCTCCTCTGGATCCAATCTCTTTGTCTTCTCTCCATTACTCACACTGTTCCAGGCATTTTGCTCCCTCGTATGAGCTACCCATGTTCCTGCCTCAAACAATATTAACTGGTAAAAAATTCCTCTTCTAGGTAGCTCCAAGGCTCAATATCCCATTTCTTTTACATCTGTTTTCAAACAACACTTTGCCAAAGAAGCTTTTCCTGACTACCCTATTTTAAGGACCCCCCCTCCACATAGTCATATTATCTCCCTCAACCTGCTATATATATTTTTTACCATTGCTCTCAGCATCATCTGATTTTGTATTTTTTTCTTGTATTTTTTTTTTATCAATCTCCTATCAGTAAAATCCAAGCTCCTTGAGTCATAAGAAAGTTTAAAAGACAGTGTTAAGACAGTGCTGGCACCAAGAGGTGTTCAATGGATAAAGGCCTATTATTTGTGTATTCCTGGGCGAGAACTGTGCTTTTTCAATCCAGATGAGGTTGTGGCTTGTTGGTGCTTAGTTTGGGTCAAGAACCAGGAGATCTCAATATTTGTAATCATTTCTTTAGTTAGAAGCATATATATTGTGTATCAATAAAGGTTTGATTCATAAAACAGAAGCCACTCTAGGTATTTGAAATCAGAAAGGTTTAATACAGGGAATTATAGTCTTACACAATTGGAGTTGGTGGTGACTTGGGGTTATGTAGTCCAGAAAAACATGTTCTTAATCTTAATCCATTCCTGTGGGTGTGAAACTTTTGCAAATGGACCTTTGAAGATATTTTTAGCTAAGGTCTGCCCAAATTGCATGAGGGTGGGCTTTAATCCAATATGGCTGAAGTCCTTAAAAACAAAGGAAATTGAACATAGAAGAGAAGCCAGGAGAAGCAGCCACAAGCTGGAAGAGAAAGAAGAAACTGCCATGTACATTGCCATGTGACAGAAAAGCCAAGGAACCCCTGTCAGGTTCATATTTTAAGGTTCGGTCACTCTGGTCCAGTAGCAAGTTGAAAGAAAGCACAAGAAGTCGCTGGTAGAGTGGTCATCTTTAATCATTCCCTCCACTCTGCTCTGCTCTCTCACATCTCTTTTTCCCCTGTGGCTTACAGAGCAATAGTCCCTTAAATGCTAATTTACACAAAAGTGGCACTTTACCAACAGGTGACATCATTCAGGGAAACATGATTGGATACATGTTACATTATTGGCTTACATAACAGGTGCTAGTTATGGCTACATAAACTATGCTGTATCATGCATCCCCAGAACTTCAGGCCTGGAAGCACTTAAGGTGACCATCTTAGCAGGCTGTTTATAATAAACAATATCTCGGGCCCCACAACCTCAAAGATTGCTGGCCAGCCAGAAGGAAGCAAGCCTTCTAGCCCTTGAGACCATGAGTCAATGAATTTCTGTTGTTAAGCCAACGTATTGTATAGAATTTGTTTTAACAGCTTGGAGACTAAAACAGAGTCTTATAATGGAAGGCTGGGAGAGTTAAAAGTAAACACGACAATTTTTAGGAAATCTGCAACAATAGACTCATGGGAAGCCATCACTAATAGTCTTAGCTGACTTCAGAATAGAGATGTCACTGATTTTCAGGAGCAAAATGCCTGAAAGCCTTAGGTAGAATCCCTGCCATGGCTGCCATCTGTTGATTCCTATATGCTGGTCTTCCACTCCACTCAGTAAAAAGTCTCCCCTCTTCTGGTCTCAAAATCTCAAACAAAATCTCAAAGCTAACTTGCACCCTGATGTCAAGGGAGCCTGGGAAATGTGATATCTGAGCTTCATATCCCAGCTATAAAATGGAGAGCTTAGAAGGGCAGAATGATATTGATTTCCAACAAAGAACATCCAGCACAGATTCTTCATTTATTAATTTTGGCACCACTCTAGTTGCATTATGGGCATATCTTACTGACAATCACAACCCATCTTAAATGATGCAGTGGCAAATTTTAAAATCTCCACCTGGGATATCAGGTTTTTGGCTGGGGACTGAAGCAGGAGATTGGATTTTCTGAGTGAAATGAACAGAATAGGTGACAAACAAATGGATGCTGAGAAATGGATATAGCACCAATAAAACCACTCCGTTTAACTGGCAGGCCAGTGACTTCACTAAACTAATTCTGTCATCACTTTGCTGGCCATTTGACTTATGGAGCTAACATCACTAGATTCACCCTACATTCTTCTTCCCTGCCCCAAATAATACTTCCAGTATACCTCTGGAAACATTTGGGCCATCTGGGAGCAGGCTGGACTGAATTCTTGTCTCCTCAACGTGCAGTGTATTTCCTTCTGCTGTTCCCTCCACCTTCCTATGCTATCCCATTCCCTGCCGTGTGTGCTTCCACCTCTGGGAATAAAATTTGAGCTCCTGTGGCACTGGTTATACAGGTTCAACTTGTTCACTGAAAATCCAGGTACAGTCTGAGGTGGGCAGAAGAGCACTGTGCCTTAGGGAAGTCATCATGATACCCCACTGGGGTCAGAGCATGCAAAATAAATATTGTCCTGACATCCCAGTAGAGAAGGAATGAGGCAGAGCAACTTGCCAATGATGGCATGGTTGCTGTGCTGCTCACTATCTTTTCTGGTGAGTCAGCAGCAGCCCTGCTAGGACAGCTTTAGAAGACAGCTCCTATTGCAGTTTGCTCAAACAGCTCCGACACGTTAGTCTCAGTCTGCTTGGGGCACACCACTGCAAAACAAGGTTCAAAAATAGAACCAACCTCATCTATGAATTGCTTATGGGCATTCTCTAAAGTCCTATTATTTCATTTTAAAAGGCCTGCAGATAGAGACCCATATAGCTGGCTGGGGATTGTGAAGTCAGTTTGGCAAATGGAAATCGCATGAATTCCTGGGGAAATGAAACACTAAAATAGCACCAATCAGCCCCTCTTATCCTAGAGTGATCCAGCAATAGCAAACTGCAGCAGTTAATCATACATCACTCCCAACATACCTGGAGTCTCTTTCATAGTGACCTCCACAAGCTTTCACCTCCCCTCTTGTCATCATGATTACTTGCTTAGAGATAACTGAAATATCAACACCATGGACATGAATTTTATAAGTAAAATGTCAAACTCCTTCTCTCACCAAAAATAAAATTAAACAAAAACAAAGCAAAACTGCATTATACATTGGGATACATTTCTTGGTTAGAAATTTGACTCTTCAGAGTCATATTTAATGTAAGGAAAATAGACATTTCAGAGACAAGTATGTGATACTCTTTCACACTTCCATAATCCCATAATTACTTTCTAATAGTCTGAGGATTTTCACTGAAAAAATACCCACTCTGTGAAGTGTTCCCAATTGACTCCACAGGACTTCAGTTCCTCCATTGTGTTCCCTTGGTGATTGTGGCAGTCATTTATTTTGTGCTCTTTGCTGTAATCCATTCCATTCTGATTTTTGAGACTCCTTCCCCCTATACTTAGGTTCTCCTACTTCGTAATGATCAGCCTCCCTAAACCCTCCACCCCTAGTCCACAGGCTCCTTCCCCTTTGCTTCCAAGAATGCAGACTCTTCTACAAGGAGATGATGCTTGATTATCCTGCTATTACTCTATTTTAACCTCAAGTTTTCTCAGCTAAGTAATCGCTATTAAAACTGCATTTCTTGGTCCCTTAATTCCTTGAAATCTAGTTTTTGCACTTGATATTTTCCTGAAACATTTATTCACAAAGTTCTTTAGCAACTGCCCAATTTCCAAATTCGATAGTCTTTTCTCCAGATCACCTGCCAAAGGCAACTATCCTGATGTGTCGCCTACCTGTAATTGCATAACAAACCAATCCCAAAACTCAGTGATGTAAGACAACAATAATATATTATTATTACTCATCTATTTTGCATGATGGTTTGGATTTGGCTAATATAGTTTGGATATTTGGCTGATGGCTCTTGCTTCAGGCTGTGGCTGCTGGGGTAAATCTGCTTTATCTTAAGATCAGCCAGGAAAGGTCTTCTTTGTATTTCTCTAATTCCTTTTCTGTGACCAGTGATGAAGTTGTTGCATGCTTTTTCCCATGGTAATGCCAGAGACGCTGAAGTACAGTAGAAATATGCAAAGCTCTTTAGGCTTAAAAAAAAAAAACCTCTTACACTTGGAGCTGAAATACTATACTTTTCCTATATGTTATTGGCCAAAACAAGTCATGTAGGCAAATAAGATGTTTAGGCTTAAGGAAGTACATCCACCTAACAAGAGGCTATGACAAAGGTATAGAAGTAAGGAGTGGTGGATAACTGAAGCCATTCATTCAGTTTATCACACCCAGTATCCCAAAACCCTCTCCTATTTTGGCTTTTATGATCCCATGTCATTTTTAGATTGCCTCCTAGATTTTTGCTGACATTTAATTATAAATTATGGATTTTCACCAGTGCTCTGTCTCTTGTACTATTATATTCTCTTCCTCAGTGAGATCCTTACCTTCAATTATGACCTCAATGTTGAAGTACCACTTAGCTCTCTACTCTAAGCCCTATATTCTCACCAGTTTTAGTTTTTTTCCTTCACTGAGATTTTAATTTGTATAACTGACTACCACCCTAAATTCAACAATTCTAAATAAAATTTATCATCTTTCCCCTAAAACCACCTTTTCTTCCTGCTTCCTAAGACCTTTGTCATAGATACCATCCTTACACTCGGGAGATGCATTTCTTCTCTTTCACACTCCACATCATGCACCATCCAAGGCCTTAACAAATTTTCTTATAAAATGACTGTTTAGGGTGCAAAGGTAGTTCAGTGGAATTCTCGCCTGCCATGAGGAAGAGCCAGGTCTGATTCTTGGTCCATGTACTTCCCCAAAAACAAAAAAAACAAGCAAAAAAAACCAAAAATTCAACAAATGGTGCTGCAATAACAGGATATTCACATGGAAAAGTAATGAAACGTGACCCCGCCATACAGCATATAAAAAAAAAAGACCATTTATTTTTCTAAGATGGCCTCTGTTCTCCTATGTTCCTACCCTCACCACAGTCAAGTTCAACCCATCCTTTAAGGCTCAACATATAGTCCAATTTTTCTATGAAGCCCCTTTTCTGACATCTCCAGACTTTTAAATTTTTAAACTGTGCTACAAAAATTTTCAATAAATTATTAAATTCTTTTTGGCATAATGTGTTTTTGCTGAATTTGTATATATCTGTTCTCTCCAAATAGACTGTAACACAAGGAAGCAAGGCACTGCAATGAGAAAGCATTGGATTCAGAGGAAGATAAACCTCGTTTGCATCACATTCTGCTTCTTATTACCTGTGTACCTTGAGCAAATTACTTAAACTCAATGAACACCAGTTTGGGTTATCATTTGTGCTGAATAATCTTGAGGAGAAATATAGGCAATCATGTATGGAAAGCATTTAACATACAATAGACTCTCAATATTTTGGTTTTCTTCACATTTTCCCTTCTTCTTGTTTCCCATGGCTTCTTATTGCTGTTTAATTTTTTTTTATGTTTTAATTGTGTTTTTATTCCCTCTCCCTAATTCTAAAGAAAATCCCTCCATAAAAGAGTCTTTGTCTTTTGCATCTATTGAAAGGGAAAGGATCAAATCTTTTACATCTTTTCATTTTCTGGATATATGGAAAACTTAAATTTTGTGGTCTAAAAGCCTGTTCCATAAGATTTTTAAAAACCTTTTATTCTCCTAGGTTTTTAGGAAAGAAGACACTAGTACAACCAGTGAATGATGAAATAACAAAAGTTCCTATTGAATGCTTGCAATTATTCTTTTTTGCAGCACTTTTTCTACCCTGATGTGGAAGCCAATCATCTTCCTCCAAAACAATATCTCTTCAGAGTGTCTGATACTGGTTACTTCTAACTTCTGTGGGTTTTAGCTTGGGTATTTAGTCCTCCAGGATTCTCCCTGGTGATTGATTGATTGATTGCTTTTGCTATTGATTAATGTCCTTTCTTGGTTTGCAGAGATTACATCACTGCAGAATGCATTACACATGAGTAAGTTAGTCCCAAAAGATGACAAAACCCCTCATTCTTTTTAACCCAGTGAAATGGAGCAATATTCCATTCTTGCTATCAACAATTTAGAAACATGGTTATTTCAACATAACTTGGTTGAAAGCTTCTTGTTTGGTTTGTAACTTTGTAGCTGAAACAAAACTGGGAAAATAGAAAGAATTCTAAGTACTATCAGTAGGATAAAGCCGACTGAAAATTGGAATTAAAGTAAAAATGTAATACCCAAAAGATAAAGGTCTATTTTTAGTACCAAATAAGATTGATCTTATAATACTGCATAGAAAAAAATTAACCAATGGTATGTAAGATTGGTAAATGTAGAGGGTCATTCCATTTCAGTGGAAAGCCTAGTCCCATTTTATTCACCTCTGGCTGAGGTCACATCTGGAACATGGGTTAATTCTGCACCACACTCCAGAAAGATCAGTATAAATTGGGAGAATGAGAGGAGGGCAAACAGAGAATGGAGGGTCTAGAAACCTTTTACAACAGGAGGAGCAGGATAGAGAGAAACAGTATGAAGAGGTCTGCCCAGCCGGGAAAAAATAGCCTTGCAGAACCTGTACTATCCAACAATAGAAGACCTGCCTTGAAGCACACTGAGTTTCCTGTCTCTGAAGTTTCATTTCAGTTCAGTGGACACTTAAAAATAACAGTGACCACTACATTTACTTGTTGTCAGGCACTGTTCTAAGCACTTTACATATATTAACTTTTTTTTATTGTATAGTATACCATATATACAAAGCAAAGAAATAAAAAAAGCAATAGTTTTCAAAGCACTCTTCAACAAGTGGTTACAGGACAGATCTCAGAGTTTGTCATGGGCTACCATATGATCCTCTCATATTTTTCCTTCTAGTTGCTCCAGATTATAGGAGGCTATAGGGCTTAAATATTTTTTTATCAACACAATAGACATTTTTTCCTTCTTTTTTGTGAAAAATAACATATATGCAAAAAAGCCATAAATTTCAAAGCACATCACAATTAGTTGTAGAACATATTTCAGAGTTTGATATGGGTTACAATTCCACAATTTTAGGTATTTACTTCTAGCTCTTCTAAAATATTGGAAACTAAAACGACATATCAATTTAATGTTTCAGCATTCATATTCATTTGTTAGATCCTATCTTCTATGTATAACTCCACCATCACCTTTGATCTTTCCATCCCTCTCTTTAGGGGTGTTTGGGCTATGGCAATTCTAAATTTTTCATATTGGAAAGGATTGTCACTAATATGGGATAGGGAGATGGAACTATCTGATGTTCTGGAGAGGCTGGGCTAGGTTTCAGGACTTATCTGGACCAGGGACTCATTTGGAGGTTGTAGGATTCTGGAAAATTACTCTTGTGCATGGAACCCTTGTGGAATCTTGTATATTGCCCTAGATATTCTTTAGGATTGGCTGGAATGGTCCTGGTTTGGGGTTGGCAGGTTATGATAGGCAGCAAGGTCTGCCTGAAGCTTGTGTAAGAACAGCCTGTAAAGTAGCCTCTCAACTCTATTTGAACTCTCTCTGTCACTGATACGTTATTAATACACTTCTTTCCCCCCTTTTGATCAGGATGGAATTATTGATCCCAAGTGCCAGATCTGGATTCATCCTTGGGAGTCATCTCCCACATCACCAAGGAGACTTTCACCCCTGAATGCCCCATGTAGGGGGGAAGGCAATGATTTCACTTGCAGAGTTGGGTTTAGAGAGACTGAGGCTACATCTGAGCAACAACAGAGGTCCATCAGAAGTAACTCTTAGGCATGCCTATAGGTAGTCTAAACTTCTATGCTACCTATATAAGCTTCACAAGAGTAAGCCTCATGACTGAGGGCCTGGCCTATTGATTTGGGTGTTCCTAAAGTTTGACGGTATATCAGGGGATTCTCTGATGGTAAGGTTTAATAGTTTCATATTCTTTCTCCCCTATCTCAGGGGATTTTGTCAATGCATTTTGATTATCTGCTAAATATGCTCTAGAATGTTTCCAGGCCTTACAATAATCTATACAGGATTAAAGGATGTCTTTCTTATTCTGTGCTCCCTGTATTTCAATTGTTCAAATGAACTATACAGATAGGTTGAATTAGATTATGTAACTACAGAAAATTTCAGGTTCAGACCAAATAAAAGTTTCTTCCATTGGTCTCAAAGAGTATATGTGGTGCTAAAATATAGGCACATCTTCCTTACCCCTATGTTCTGAATTACTTTAACCCCAACCTGTTTGGCTTTGTTTTAACTCTAAATATCGGGTTTTATATATATAAAATAGCCTCTCAAAATCCAGAAATAATAATCAACACTCCAGACTTGATGTGTCTCCTCTAAAAGCTTACAGTCTGTAAGTTTTTTCTTATAAGCATTTTCTAAGGGTTACCATACCATTCTTGTTCTTTTGTTTCTGGCTTATTTTGTCTCACCAAATGTCCCTCATGTTCATTCACATCATTGCATGCCTCACAACTTTGTCCTTTTTTGTAGTAGCACAACCTTCATTCATAAGTATACACCATCGTTCACCAATCCACTTCTCCATCAATGCATCTTTCAGCCACCTGCGTTCATCGGGCATCATGTAGAAGGCCCAAAGTCCACAGTCCATCAACATTCTCAATTTTAGATAATTTCATTGTTCCCAAGATACATATATTAACTTTTTAATCGTCACAACAATCCTATATGTCAGGTATTATAATTATTCTCATTTTAGAGGTGAGGAAACTGAGGGTCATAGTGTTTGTTGCCAAAGGTTACAGCTAGTTAGGGGCAGAGCTGGGATTTGAATCCAGACAATCCAATGCATTGTGTCTCTAAAGGGTGTTCTAGATGGGATTTCCACAATGGATGTGCATTTAGCCTGCCAAGCTCTAAGTGCATGAACTCTAATTTACCTTTCATCTCTTATTCTCTTGTTATATGAATAGCAAGTGAAAAAGTCATCTGTGCTTTTACCTCTGCTTTGGATAACTTTTCTAGATTTAATTGAATCCTGTGTATTTTAAGTACTACTTGGAGGTAGAGTACAAACAACATAAAAATTAGGGCATACAAGTGATTTCTCCTTTCTTGGCAAATGACTGCACAATAAAATTGATCATAACATGCCTCTACTGTATTATGAATCAAAATAAGCCCTATTTTCTTTTCAAATTTCTGTAAATTATAAGAGTTTCTCTGAATGATTCAGATGGGAGAAAAGAAAGGATACCAATATATGATAAACACTTTCTAAGTCCCAGGAACTGTGTTTGGAGACTTATGTATATTATCTCACTTAATGCTTGCAATGATCTAATGAGCTGGATAGCCTCACTTTATAAACGAGTAAATAGATGCTCAGAGTAACTACCCATGTAACACCACTAGTAAGTTGTAGAGGCTATATTTGAATCCAGAGGCATCTGGTACCAAAACCTGTGCTTTTCTAACTCTACCATATTGCTTCTCCATCACAAATACCAGGGATCGACTATGAATCAGCCCAGATTCAAGAGCATATGGAAAATAGGTGTATTTATTATCTTTTTAGCTTCTTTTTCTTTTTATTGACAAAATATAACAACATACAAACATGAACATTTTTAACATATGAATATTCCATTCTTGGTATATAATCAGTAACTCACAATATCATCACATAGTTGTATATTCATCACCATAATCATTTCTTAGAATGTTTGCACCACTCCAGAAAAAGAAATAAAAAGAAAAAAGAAAAAACTCCTACATACCATATCCCTTACCCTCCCCTCTCATTGATCTTTTTAGCTCTTTATTACACCATTCTTACATCCCACCTTTTGAACCAAGTTTCCACCCAACTTGGGGGAAAAAACAATATTTTGCAAGACTGGGCATTCAGAGTTAAACATTCACACCTGAAATTTGGGTACTTGACAAAGGTTTTTTTTTGCTAATAGTGCTGCTACTTATTCTATTGCTTCCACAGCAGTAAACTCTAATGGAACTCGCTGCTAAATGCTATGTTTTCTACTTTCCATACCATATTTCATCCTTACAACAAGTGTGCAAAGTAAATATAAAAGGCTTATTTCACAGATTAGAGAAACAATGACTAAGTGAGGGAAAATAATTTTCTCAAGGTTAGAAACTATGAAGTGTGGCATCAGAATTTGAACTTAGGTCTATTTCAACTACACAGTGCTGTATTGAAAATATCTGTATTCAAGACCAGTTCCCAAATACAATAGGTATGCAGGTAGTTTATCTTTATCTGAGATTCAGTTCAAAGTTCCCTTCCACTAATCAAAGTAACTCTTACTCCCTTCATCCTCAACTAATCTATCATATTTGAAAGTCATACCTTTGGGTCAAATTTTGGATTAGGCCAGGTTTTGTCAGACTGGCTGCACCTCAGAACCAGAGAAGAGTGATTCCAAACCTCCTGAATCAAAATATCTAATGTAAGTTTCATGCAGGCAGGGATATTTGTTGATTTGTTTACTTCTATATCCCTTTCACCTATAACAATACTTGAAGCCTTTTGGCAATTACATATTAAATGAGAAAATATGTGACTAGCACTGTTAAGTTTTCTAAAATTCACATTTTAGAAAAGCTTCCTATGCTTGAGGCAAAAGGTGGGATGTACGAATGTTGGTATAATAAAGAGCTAAAAAGATTACAAATATGCGTATTCTCCATATGCTCTTGAATTTGGGATGATCCACAGCAGATCCCTATTTAGTGATGGAGAAGCAATATGGTAGAGTTAGAAAAGCACAGGAAGTTTCTGCTGCTTAACAGAACTGGCATCATCTTCCTTGCATTAACCATGGATCCTTCCTCCTAGCTAAACTCTTTGGAGAGCATCACACAAAAGCTCACTTGGTAATAAGGAAAAAGAAAAACATGCATCATCACTTCTAAGGATCCCTTACAAGAAAGAGATGGAGACACACCCTGACAGAGATAGTGTGAGATAGGCTTTCTTACACATTTAGAGTAACGTGTTGTCTATCCACAAACTCTGAGTGGCTGAGGCCTGAGGAAAGGGGAAAAGATGGGTGGTAGATTGAATTATGTATCCTAATTTAGAGATTTTCTTCATCTTGATCTGCATTCCTGTGGGCCTGTGTAAAGACTGAGTTATGTACCCCAGAAAAAAGCATGTTCTTAATCTTAACCCACATCCCTGTGGATGTGAACCCACTGCAAATAGGACCTTTTGAAGATATTATTTTTAGTTAGGGGTAGCCAACTGAATCGGAATGGGTCTTAGTCCCATTATGGAGGCCCTATAAAGATAAGGTCATGGGGAGGAGCCAAGAGCTAGAAGTCAGTACAGACCTAGAAGTGAAAGGAGAGGACATTGCCATGTGATAGGAAAGCCAAGGAACCCAAGATTGCTAGTCAGCCAGAACGTTACTGACCACAGGAAGAAGCAAACCTTCTAACTTCTGAAACCAAGGTGAACACTTTCCTGTTGCTTAAGCTGAAACCAGTTTGTGTAATTTATGATTACAGCCAGGAAATAAAAACAGTGTGAACCCATTGTAAATAAGACCTCTTGAAAATGTTAGGTGTGGCCCAACTGAATGAGGGTTAATCTTAATCCATATTACTGACCTTATAGAGAAGAAGCCAGAAATTAGAGAAGGCACACAGAGAAGCTTGAAGTCAGTGGAAACCACAAGAGCAGATGAAAGGAGAAAGTAGTGCCCAATGATGGAGGCAGAAATATAAGCTAAGTATATCTCTGATATGATCATGATTGCCAGCGGCCCAAACCAGAATGCCACAGATTTCAGGGAGAAAGCAAGCCTTGCCCACATCTTGATTTGGGGCTTCTTCTACCGTCAAAACCATAAGCCAATACATTCCCATTGTTTAGACCAACCCATTGTGTGTTCATTGCAATTGGGAAACTGTGGTTGGAAGAAAGGAGAGTTCAGAAACCTAACTTGACAAGGGAAAAGACCCTGGGGTCCTGAACAGTCAGTTCCCCCTTTCATACTCCAATCCTTGCTGATTATACCCAGCAACATTATCTTCTTGGTCCCCACCCACCATGTGATATGCTGCTCTTCTTGTCTTTTCTTGGGAGAAACACGCAGAAAAGGGTGCTCAGCTCTCTCCACCTCAGCAAGTCACTTGTGTGTGTGCTGCTAAGTGGCTCCATTGTATGATGAAGACTCAAACATTCTGTATTATTTATCTATTGCTGTGTAACAGGTTACTGCAAAACTTAGAGGCTTAAACAACAAAATGTTTCTCTTTCCACAGCTTCTGTGGCTCAGGAATCTAGGAGCAATTTAGGTGGGTGTTTCTGAATTAGGATCTCTCACAACACTGCAGTCAAGTAATCAATCAAGTCTGTAGTCTCTGAAGACTTAACTGAGTCCAAAGGAACCATTTGCAAGCTCACTCATGTCGCTTTTCATTTCCTTACCAGGGGGCTTCTCGATAGGACCATTCACAATATAAGTTCTCCAAGAACAAGTAATGAGAGAGAGAGAGAACCTACGGTGAAAGCTTCTTGGAAGTGACATATAATCACTTCTGTCAAATGCTATTGATCATGCAGACTAACCCTGGTAAAATATGGAACACGCTAACAAGAGTGCAAATACCAGGAGACAAGGATCATTGGGAGCCATTTTGAGGCTGGCTACCACATTTTCCATTGAGGGGTTCTCCAGTACTGTGGTCCATCAGATGAAGTATAGGTGTTGCCAGAGAGGCTTAGCATATTAACAGTAATTAAAGTTAAGAGCTGTCACTGTGAAAAGCAGAAAACAGATGAGCAAGTTGTGTATGGGCATAGTGGGGATGGGTGAGGGCAAGATATGTGAGAATATACATCTGTTATCTAGAGCTTTAGATCAGGGTTCATGAGGAAGTATCTACTATTTGTGGGAGGAGGTCTTAAGACAGTATGAGAAGAAAGGCACCTGGAAGCAGTGTCCCTGAATAAGGGGAGAATATGGGGTGTGAGTGGAGAATGGAGAGTCTTTCCATTCACTGCCTTTGCAAATATCAGCTACTGAGACCTTGGCCCTCTGCATCCGTGGTATCTGTGCATAAATTGGAAAAAACAGGTGCTGTGCCTCACTGCTGGTTAATTAAATGTTGATTCCAAAGCAGCTGGTGGAGAGTGTGTGCTATAAACTATCCTCAGTTTGGTCTTTCTCCTTTTTCCTAAATCACACATTTTAATTAACCTTCAAGCCCTTGCTGAGGCTTTGAAAGAAGTTAATTGGCCTGCAGGGACTGAGACACACAACAGCCAGAAAAATGCTACATCTCAGTTGTTTTCACTCTGAGGACTTGTAAAATTGGAATTATTGTTTTATTTAATTATTTGAAGCTGAGAACTGGCAAAGGCATCCTTGAATCCTTAAGTGAGATTCACACAAAGGCATTTAAACAATAGTAACATGGAATATTTAATAGTTGAATCTTATAATGGGATGTCTTTGAGTTTGCAATCAGGGTTGAACTTTCCCCCACCCCCTTTTTTTTTTTTTTGCTTTTTTCATTGAGGATGGGAAATATTTTGACCTGAACTTAACATGTAAACCTCCGTAGTCAGGTGGAAACCTTTGCCTGAGATCAAGACCCCTTAGGAGATTTCTAGATCTTTTCAGTTTTGTCAAGTAAAGTTAGATTCACAGTCAATGTACGTATTTCATTTTCCAAGTGAAAAGCCAGATGCTTACTGAAAACCAACAATATACATAAGAAACGGGTACCTCTGTTACAAGTAACATTTGTAAGTCCTCTGCATAGAGAGGATAACTCTCAGAATAAAGCCATAAGAATGGGTGAATTCATGAAAGGAATGAGACAGGAAGAGAACAGAAGAAGGCTAAGAACTGAGCTGCAGGACGTCTAGAAGGAAAGAAGCCAACAAGATGATTGAGAAGAAGGGGACTGTATGTTACGGGGATGCCCAAGAAAGAGCAGTGAAAAGAAAATCAAGGGAAGCATTTTGGAAATAGAGAACTATCAAGGAAAAAAATGTATGGAGAAAAGACAACTAAACATAGCAAAAGTAGGGGTAGTGCTCACAGGTTTTCTATGCTTCACTTTTATTTTGAATCAAAAGTTTACCAGGATCCTTTTACCTAGCATATCAGTTATCTGCTACTGAGAAAGAAACCAAACCAAAAAGTAGTGGTCTAAAACAATGCCCATGTATTTGCTTTATGTGGGAGGGAAATTTGCACCGGAAATTATTCTATTCCTCTAATGTTGGATGAGCTTGTCTTCACATTCACAGTCAGTTGATAGACCAGCTTCAGGCTGGCTGATTCTAAATTATCTCAATTATGTGTTTTGTGTATAGTATTGGTTCCTGGCTTAGCCTTTCTCTTCCCAAGACCTCTCTCATCCAGTATAGCAGATTGGTCTTCTTTATATGATGGCAAAAGTCTTCCAAAGATGATGAAAGTGGAACTGTAAGGCATTTTCAGGCTTAGCCTTTGAAATCACAAACTATCACCTCACCATATTATTTTACTTATAACAAGTCACAAAGCCAGTCCAGATTAAAATGGAGAGGAAATAGACTCTACCTCTTATTGGGAGGGCTGGCAAAATCACATGATAAAGAGGTGGGAACCCATGGAGATATTCGTCACTTGGGAACCAACATTGCAACAATCTACCATATACACCAGGATGGACAATCAGAAACTTATGGAAAGATCAGAGGTTTTTTTTGTTTGTTTTTTACTTTGATCTATTTTATGCACATTATTAATGTTTGGTCACATACTAGAATGTGTCCTACAATGGTATGTTGCTTCTATTTGATAAGGGAAAAATTAACACAGAGGTAAGGGCATAATGGATAAGTAATTAAAGGTACCTCTGATCTTGGTTTAAATCCAACTTCTTACGTCAATATCCATAGCTACTGCCCACCTTCTCTTTCAAGGGACCACAACTTTACCATCATCAATAGTCAAAATTTTGGGTGGCTGAAACCGGTAAAGAAAACCTCTGAGCTTCACTCCATCAGTCAGTGATATCCCACTTCACAAGATTATGGAATTGAACCCACTGATCTACTATGAAGGGTCTCCTGTCAGTGAATATAACTATTCTCCATCCTCCATTTCACTTACCTATCGTTTTCAATATTCTGAGGAATCAATGTTATGTGAATTTTGGAATGTGAGGATCACAAATGATTCAGAGAGCTTTATTTCCCAGGTCAGTAATAATCTGGGAAGGGAGGATGCAGACTTAACAGGCATCATGATTTTCTTAAGTGTTGCCACAAAAGTCAGGGTTCAGTCCTTGAAGAATAGCTGTGTAATCAAAAGCTGGGATAACCTGAGCAAAATAGACCAGAGCTTGCTACAAAGAGAAAGAAAAATATAAAGGCAAAGAAAGAAAAGATCAAATACTTGCCTTAGCTCCTGCTATGTGCTAGGCAGTGTAGTAGGCATGCAATCCACATAATTGATTGGATTCCACAGCTACTCAGCATGGCAGCTACTTTAACCCCAACTTTACAGATGAATAAACTGCAACTCAAGGAAGTTTTTAAAGTTGACAGCAAATAAGTGGTAGAGCTTGGTGTGGTATTTTGAAGGTGTTATGTACCCCAGAAAAAACCAGGTTTTTTTTAATCCTTTCCTGTGGGTGCAGACATATTGTGGGTGATGGGTGAGGATTTTTTATTAGGTTATTACAATTGAGATGTGACCTGCCTCATTCAAGGTGGGTCTTAATCCTCCTACTAGAGTCCTTTATAAGAGGATAAAAGCCACAGAGAAGCTATGAGGTGAAATTGAGAGAAATGTAGAGAAAAAAACCCCAGAGGAGCTGAAAGAACTCCTCACTCAAAGAACAGAGGAAACCGCTGAAGCCCAGAAGCTGAGAGCAATGGCACCCAGAAGTGGAAGACCTGAAGATGTCACCATATGCCTCGCTGTCTGACAGAGGACCCCAGGCTTGCTGGAGCCAATCTTCAGAGAAGGTAACGCCCTGTTGATGCCTTAATTTGGATATTTTCATGGCCTAAGAACTATAAATTGTAAGTTAATAAATCTCCATTGCAAAAGCCAACCCATTTCTGGTACATTGCATTTTATGAGCTTTAGCAAACCAAAACACTTGGGTTTTAACTAAAGTTTGTGTGACTTTAGGGTCCAAATTCTTTCCATTTCACCAAAGTAATAGATTCATCTTCAAAAAAAGTAAAACCACATTAAGAAAATCATGCGTTTCATGTTATGCAGGGCTCTTTTGTTCTCCAATTCATATTTTAATTTCTGTGTTCCATGAATTTTTGAATCCTTGAAGAATTAAAATACAAAGGATGAGAAGACATTCTTGACTCTACAGACTATTTAGGCTTTATCATGATGCAGAGTCTTTCTTTTACTCCTTTTTTTACCAATTGCAGATCAGGGCAGAATAAATACATAAGTCATTTGGTTGACAGTGAGCTGCTTCGTAGGGAAGAAGATAAAAACAATTGCTAAGATGAATTTACAGTTTTTTTCAATGGTCTTCAATTGTCTGTGCTATCCCCATCCACCTTTACTGTGGAAAAGAGGCGGCCCACATCCCCTAACCTCCTTATGTTAACCCTGGTTTTGAAAAGAACTCTCCTTTAAAAAGGTAGCAAAAAATCCTAAGGAATTAAATTTGCGTAAGCGTGGACATCTTAGAGAGAAATTTGTTTCCATGGAAGAGAGAAGGTCATCTTAGAAAATTTTAATCGAATTTCCTTACTATTGTAAGCAATTTGGGAAATTAGAAAGGAATTATCTTTATCACTTGTGCCTCTGTTTAAGGCTTATTCAGGCTTCCTTGAAGTCTGTTTAATTGATACCTTGTTTCATTAAAAAAAGAAGATATATAATCTTGGGCAATGTTTTTTGTTTCTAGCTCATAAAATTACTTATTTTAATTATAAATGAATTTCCATCTCATAATTTATGCATCTGAGATATTCACATTGAATCTTTGCACAAATTCTGTATAAAAGCCAAATCTTCTTTTTTCTATTTTGTTATTTTTTCTATGTGCCTAAAATGATGCTTCACTGACTATGGACTATATTAAGAGAGGGGAGCTGTGCAGTGATAATGAAGATTGGCAGTTTATTGAGTACAAACCATGTGCTGGCTCTGGGATAAAACTTCCCATGTCTTAATTCATTGAATCCTTGCCACATTTTTATGAGATAGGTACTAGTATTAAACTTCATTTAACAAGAGTTAAAATTCAGGAAGGTTAAGACATTCCCCAAAGTCAAACAATTCCTGGTGAATTGTAATGGATGTTCTTGGGAAGCTACTATACTTGCTTCCCAAGAGGTTTTTTTAAATTGAAGCTTTATATTTTAAATAATAGATTTATATGCATTTGAAAGAAATAATGCAGATAGATCCTGTGTATTCTTCCTTCTGTTTCCCCAACAATAACATCTTGAAAACTATAGCACAATATCATAACTAGGATATTGGCATTGATACAGTCAAAAAAACTAGACAATTCCATCACCATAAGGATCCCTTTTGTTGACATTTTATAGCCACACCCACCTCTATGTCTTCTTTCCCTGACCCTTGGCAACCACTCATCTGATCTCAATTTCTATAATTTTGTCATTTAAAGAGTGTATGTAAATGGAATCATACAGTATGTACCTTTGGAAGTGGCTTTTTTTTCATTGAGCATAATTATCTGGAAATGAGTCCGGCTGTTGCATGTATCAGTGGTGTATTCCTTTTTTATTGCTGAGTAGTATTCCATGGTATGATTGTGTTACAGTTTATTAAGCCACTCACTCATTGAAAAACATCTAGGCTGTTTCCAGTTTCTGAATCTTACAAATAAAGCTGTTATGGGAATTTGTGTACAGGTATTTGTGTGAACATTCTTTCATTTCTCTGGGACAAATGCCCAAGAATACAATAAGAGACCATTAACCTGTTTTCCAGATTGGCTTTGCCATTTTACATTCCCGCCAGCATTGATGTAAGTGATCCAATTTCTCTGCAATCTTATCAACATTTGGTAGTGTCACTATTTTTTTGCATGAACAGACACTGAGAATTAAACCCAGGTCTCCAGCATGGCAGATGAGAACTCTGCCTGCCAAGCCACTGTGGCCCACACACTATTTTTTATTTTAGTGTTTCTGATGGGTATGTATTGCTATCCCATTGTTGCTTTAATTTGAATTTCCCTAATGGCTAGTGATGTTGAATATCTTTTCATGTGATTTTTTGCCATCTATATATCCTCTTCAGTGAAATGTCTCTTTATGACATTTGCCCATTCTCTTTTTTTTTTTTACTGTTGGATGTTGATAGTAGTTCTTTATATTTTCTAGATACTAGTTTTTGTCAGATATGTGATTTGCATATATTTTTCCCAGTCTGAACTTTGTTTCTCCTCATCTTCACAATGTTTTTCATTGCCTCTTTTTATCTTTGGCACTGCTCCTGACCAGCTAAATAAACAAACCATTATGATTGGGCAAAGAATTAGTGGTTTTACTAGTGGCCTTCTAGAGACCACATGCCCATCCTCAAGGCATCTCAGGAGTGGAAATTCATCCAGGTATTAAGCATACCATGCTTCCTTCCAGAAAAATCTGCTTTTTCTTCCAGTGCTAAGGCAGACCTCAACTCTGTCTTGAAGAACTAGGTGCAATTGTCTTGGAAGGGAGGAGCTGGCCAAACAACTTCTCAGAAACAATTCTTGGTCTATAAATCCATGATGTTTTTACTCATAAAATAGAGACATACTATAATTTAACAAAAATATTTTCCTAAAATGGCACTTAGTATGTCTTGTCAACTTAGCAGCTGTATTTCTGAATTACCAGGTAGCAGTCATTAACTTCTCCCTTCAGAAACAGAAGAATCAATCTCAGGGCCTTTTGCCTGAGGAAATAAAGCTGAATGGTGAACTATCTTTCCCTCACCTCTCTCCTTCTTTCCTCTTTTTCTACCTTCAGCTAACAGTGAGTAAGCACAAGACACTGAAGAGAGGAAGAGACACCCATGGGCAGTAAAATGGGTGTTCTAGTTTGCTAGCTGCCAGAATGCAACACACCAGAGATGGATTGGCTTTTAATAAAAGGGGATTTATTTTGTTAGTTCTTCAGAGGAAAGGCAGCTAACTTTCAACTGAGGTTCTTTCTTACACAGGAAGGCACAGGATGATCTCTGCTGGCCTTCTCTCCAGGCCTCTGGGTTCCAACAACTTTCCCCAGGGTGATTTCTTTCTGCATCTCCAAAGGCCTGAGCTGAGCTGCGAGTGCTGAGATGGGGTATGCTGAGCTTCTTGGGCTGTGCTACGTCTAGTCTCTCATTTAAGCACCAGCTAATTAAGTCAAACATCATTCATTGCAGCAAGCACGCTTCCTAGCTGACTGCAGATGTAATCAGCAACAGATGAGGTTCACATACCATAGGCTCATGTCCACAGTCATATAACTAGGCACCTTCACCTGGCCAAGTTGACAACTAGATCTAACTACCACAATGAGATATAATATTTATTTCCACCTTTAATATATATAATAATATGTATAATATTTATTTCTCTCTTTAAGGATTCACAGACCATGAAAAGAGACATTTATTCACAAAATAAAAGGATAAAAAGCAAAATATCAGTGTCATAGAAGTGACTGATCTGTCTCCTACAACTGATTAGACCCATAAGTCTATCATATCTTATTTAATCTGCTAGATAGTTTTTTCATTATTTCTCTCTTAATCCCCACAACAACCCTACAAGGTGGTACTGATTTGCAGCTAAGGAACCTGAAGTAGTGTGGCCAAAGTCACTTAACTAATATTTGGAAGAGCCAGAGTTCCAAACTAGATCTGATTCCAAAGCCAGGGTTCTTTCCACTGCACTGTTCTTCCTTGACACTAAATTCAGAGAATGATTATATACTCATATGCTGGGACAATTATGGAAGTGTTCATGGGAGGGTTCTGGACACGGGGTGCAAAAGTGTCTTCAAGTTGAAGCAGGTATTTTTATTTTGCTAGCATAAAATTTCTTTTGAGCTAGTGGGACATTAAAAGGAAAAGTTATTTGGGGCTAGAATACATAGGTCTTGAGACTTAGGAAGATTGTCCTTTTATTCTCTGCTCAACTTCAAATGGAAGTTTTGGTGGACTGTTGCATTTATAACCCCCAGTGAGTCATGGCTTCTGGTACTCCATGCCCTTGTGTGGTTTTACTCCCATATAGACTCTGGGTTTAGCCACACATCTTGCCTGGCCAAAGCAACATCAGCAAACATGACGCAAGCAGAGGATTAAGTGAGTACTGGGGATTCCCCTCTTGGCCGGTGGCTACTTCCATATAAGAAACATGAAATGACCATGTGGAGGAAAACCAAGGCATTCTCTTCAACAATTCTAATTAAGTGAGGCCATCTTTGACCGTAGTCAAATCACAATGACTGATCTGAGGCAAGATGAGCAGAAGAACTGCTCGGTAGAGCCTAACCAAATTGCAGAATCATGAGCCAAGAAATTATTGTTTTAAGCCACTAAGTTGCAGTTGTTTCTTAAATAGCAGTAGATAACTGACTCACAGATATGAAAACTCATTGAGTGCAGGACCTATCTCCTATATGCCTAGATAAGTAACTCATGGATAAATGAGTCATTCTCTAGCAATGAGGGCAGATCTACAGTTACCTGGCAAAGGTAGGAACACTTACACAGAATCAGAGATTGTCTATGAGGGAGAGATATACAGAGGTCTCCTAACAAGTCCTCGAACTATAATGTTGGAGCACTGAGAGAAATACTTACACTGTCCCAAACAATAGATTATTGCCTAATTCAAAATCCCTGTCAGCTCTATGATTACTCAGATGTAGTTGATATTTCGTCTAGCATATTATATCTTAATTTAAAAATACATTTTCACTGAGCGAATGTAGCCTTAAAATGAGCAACTTTATGATCCATTTCATTTTATTCCTTGCAGTCTGGTTAACAATCCATTTTAATAAGCAAGTGGCTGTGGAACTACTGTCCGCTCATGTAAATGAGAAGTGCACTTATCTTTATTCTTCACTGCGATTACCTTATATTTATTTTTGAAAGCTTCCTGGATTTCAGCTCATTGTTCAGTTGGGAATTTTATCTGTTCTATTCAGAGTAGTATTTTAATTTCCACATTCTGAGCAGACATGATTTCTGTGATTCATTTCACTCTGTCTTTTTGCCTTGGTTTTGCTGAATGCAATTTCTGCCATTTTTTCACTCTGTGCCTGCTAGAAATCACTTTAACTCTCGCCTTACCTCTCTCCTTCCTTGCTTCACACTCTAATCTCCAAAAGAAAACCTCCTTTGGGCATGGATAAAATGGGAATTTCGTGGGGTAAATTTTTGTTTTCTAATGTTTTTTATTTCATGCATGATTTCCTTGAGGCCTCAGCAATGATACATTTATAAGCAAAAAAAAAAAAAGAAAGAAATATTGCAAACCAAATGACATTAGCAATAGCTCCTAGGAATATGAAGTGATGAGAGAACATTTCATTCCATACAGTTGTTCAAAATAACTGGTGTCCAGAACAATACAACCTATGTCAAGAATGACTCATAGAAAGTCGGTAATAGAAGAGAGAAGTAGTTTGAAATGAGTACATGCTGCATGGTGCGAAGTTATGTGCTATGATGTACTAGAGGTACTAATTCCCATTTGGAAAGCACCATGAATCATCTTCCAGAGCAGTAGTTCACAAACATTATCCATATCTTCCCCCCATGGCAATTGCAACCTGCTCTGTCTCCATTGGCCTTTACTGTTCCTCAATCAGATGCAATCCATCCTGCTAGAATTCAAACATATCCACAGATGAGAGGTGTGTGAAGAGAAGACCAAAGGTAGTCCCCATAAACTCAGTGATCTGCTGTTCTCAGATGAAGATGGGCTTTCTCAGGTCAGTCTGAGCTCCATCCTATCAGGAGCGTGAAACTGGGAGAAGCAAGCATGTCAGACCAGCATGTTAACATGGGAAAGTGTCAAGTCACTGTTGAAGACCTACAGTATTAAGAACACTTAATTCTTCGTATATATATGCTTGTTATACTCACTGAGTTATATAAGAAGATTGGAATCAAGGTTAACCTGTTTTAGAAAGGTATCTGCTTTTTTGTGCATAGAAGTATATAAAGTAATCTCTATATTTCTATTGAAATTAGCCAATATAGAATGGAACTCCCGTAGGAGGATTTCAATTGCTACTGCTGCTTAGGGTTTACAGCGTTTTTAAGTTACCTCAATCTCATTCTGTAACTTAGATTTTCCATCTGTCAGCCTGGGATATTTGTATGTTCCTCCTCAGGCAGGGATATCTCATTTTTAAGGAACAGAGACCCAGTCAGTAAGATAAGTAAACTGAGAGAGTATTTTAAGGACACAAAATTCACATAGGGATTCAAGCATTAGGATGACTGTAATTAGCCTTGTAGAAACAGGAAGTCATCAGGATTCAAAGATGCTTTCTCCATTATCCAGGGCCTGTGTGGTTTACCAGTTCAGTTCTTATCTGCACATATCCTCTATTTTCCTTTTCTTTAAATATTTATTTTTTATCGTATTCAGCAATTTCCTATTGACTCCCGAAGGTGGTAAGCTGTCCCCCAATCTTTGTGATCTGCCTACTCAAACATTCACCACCTTCTAACATCATGTTTTGTATTTTAGCTTGAAGTCTTAAGAGAGAGAACCTGATCGGACTATACTACCCAAGTCATGGATTAGTAGCCTTTGCTTTTGCTTGGAATATTCATATAAATTCCATCCAGTCACCCTTGGATAAGGTGAGGGCACATAGGACGTAGAACTGATCTTTTAGGACTGTGGGAAGGGTAGACCCATAAAATATAAGTTAAGTTTCCACCACAAGGTAGTAGAAAGGTTAACTCAATACAGAAAAATACCATAATTACACTACTGACACCACAAAAAGCAATAGTGCTATGAGCTTTCTGTGTTGAAATGATGTATATGCACTATAAGCAAACATGAATTTATGTGACCCATAGTATAATCAAAATTTCATTGTAGAAGTGGTTTGAAAAAGATGTTTTCTATTTATATACATTTTCTATATGCATCAGAAGGCAAAAGTAGAGATTGTATCTAGAAGTTAGACAGGGATAAATTTCAGCTTAATATATAAAAGAACATTCCCACATTCAGAGAGCTTTACAAGTAAGACGGATAGGCTGTCTCATTTAGTAGTAAGTTACCTGTCATGGGAGGTATGCAAATCACATCCAAATATTGAAGGCGTTATCTTCCAACTTTAAGATTCCAATAATCTTATTACAACTTTAAGCCAATTGGTCTTTCCAAAGCAAATGAACTATTGACAAAAGACTTGATGCTTAACATATGCAGTGCTTGAACTAGAATCATTTTTTTTTTCCTTAAAAGTGTCAGTGAAGTGGGTGAGTTAAATCACACTCTTGGATAGATCAGCTCATTCTGGTTGAGATACCAGGTGAGCAGGAAATAGTAAGTTTAGTACCCTGCAGTAAACAGTGGGGACTCTCACCTATGTTTTGCTCAGCGAAAATCCATCTCATGTCCATATTAAAACCTCAGTACTATCATCAATCAACAGCACAGAAAATTAGCATTTTAGACATGTTTGAAAGATCTTAGTCTTGAAGTGGCACCATAAGGGACCTACCAAAAGGACAGCTGACCAGTTTTGGTTAAAACGACAGGCTAAGAGTTATCTATTCATTTCTCTTGGTTCTTTGAACTCTCTATATGCATAAAATAAGATCATCAGGGTACAGTGTACTAGAGTATTGAATTTTACTTTAGGCTCTTGGATTTTAAGTATTTTGATATAAAAGAAAGCCTACTTGAAGGGTATTTCAGTATAACCTACAAAGCTGTTGTTTTTCACTGTATTTACTGTATTTACTTGCTGTTTCTTAAATGATAGAAAATCATTGTCCTAGAATTTAGTGCTATAAAAATGTCTCTCCAGGTAAAATTGTGGGCTTCTTTTTAACATAGCTGTATAATATTGTGTTCCACTTTTGCCTTGGCCACCAGGAAGCTGGGAGCTAGAAAAAGTATTTAATTGAAGTAAAATTTAATCCTAAGTATTAATAAAATCCTTTCTTTTCTAAATCTTTTTCTTTTTTATTTTTACCTTCTTTATAAGTGCATGTATTTAAATCATATAAACCCTTTATAGAAGCTGGTAAATTTTTAGTGGGAAAATAAAGAGACAGTGTCTGGACCACCTAGGCAATCAAATCAGTTAATACGAAATTCCATAGAGACTTGATGTTTGGAATGAGTTTTTCTGGGAGTCTGAGCTAACTCCATTTTTCCTTGTTCTACCAAACATCTTGTGATAAATTATTAGCAATAAATTTCAAAGGGAATGTAATGTGGAAGAAAAATATTCAATAATTTCTAGAGTTATTATTGATAATGGAACAATATATTATTTACCATCTTGAAAAAAAAGTCCTGTTGACCTCATGAGACTTACCTGCTACATTCCCATCTACCTTTCCTGGAAGAGAACTTATTTTGTTGCTCATTGTCCAGCCCAAAACAGTGTTTTCAGAGCACGTTGGTGGAAAACACAATCTGTGATGTACTGCCAGGGAGGTTGAAGTTGCAACCAAAGTAAATACCTACTTTGTTATAGTTTGAGATTTTATTCTGCATCATCTATTTTATTTCTTATACATAGGGTTCCTACATGTTTAGCCATGCCAAGTTTTGCACTTTAATCATTCACTCCTCTGCCTAGGGGGGTGAGGTAGGTAGGGTAGACCTTGGAGAGAGTCACCATTCTTTTATTGACTCTGGAGCATAGCCACCCCCAGATGAATTAAAAACAAGACAAATAAACAATACTACCAAATTTCTGACAATTATAGTGACTTTATACAAAATATGTACATTTCCTCCAAACTCATTAGCAGAATTATTATTTTTGATACCTTGAACACTATTGCATCTCTGGTACCTAACTCATATCTTGGAACATAGAAGATTTTCAGTAAATATTTTAATATGTGTCTTGAAGTATGATGAAAAGGCACATTTCAGTTTGCAACAGCAGAAGCAGAATAAGATGGCTTCAGAGATATGGACTGAAAGTTAAATAATAGTGGCTGGGTTTGCTTAGGTTTGCTAAGTTCCAATTAGGAGTAAGTTCTTCCCTGCAGAAAACTATTAATTATCTAATTTTCATATACCCTAGGAGTGGGGATATATAAAATTATAATTGCTTTTTTCCCCAGTATCAAGCATAATTACACAGTCATGTCTTAACTTATGGTGGCCACCCTTAGAAAACACTAATATTTTATTCATGGCTTTAAAGACATTTTAGCCACTAAAATATGCACTGATTAGCTTACTTGTTAGACCAGGGGGTTTTCATTACTTCTTTGACTGCATCAATTCAAAAGCAAGGACACAAAGTCTTTTTGAGCAAGCAAAGACTTATTCTGTTGGTAATAACTCACAGCCCACACTTCTTGTTTTGGGCATGTTACCTAGAGCCAGAGACTTACTACTACATTCCCAGCTACACTTTCTGGAAGAGAACTTATTTTTTTACCCATGGCCCAGTCCAAAATAGTGTTTTCAGAGCACTTTGGTGAATCTAATTTGTTCAGTGATATAATGGATTCCTGGCCCATACTCACTCCTAAAAGACTAGACATGCAATCTTAAGCAAGCCACTTATTATCTCTGAAACTTTGTTCATCTAGAGACAGAAAAGTGTTTAGAAGACCAAGTGAGCTAATATGTGTGCTTGCACTTTGAGAACTGAAAGGAGCTATTAAAGAAAAAGTTGTAACTATGGAAGGGTGCAAGGCAAGTACCTGGTCATCTTGGAGATTCAAAAGAAGATTCAGGGGGAGATTCAAGGATTTGTAGGGGTGATGTTGCTTTCTCCAAGGGTTAGGAAGCAGGCTATTATAATGGAGTTTGTTGTACCACTGCCAGTGTTGCTCATTTGACAATGAGAAGGTCACTTGCATTATTGCTTCTCCCCCAGCCCTGTGCCTATGAGAAAATTCCCTATTATTACTTGCTAACTAGTATTGATTGCCTGGTTTTTCCTTCCATCCATTGTCAACAGATTAACAGCCTGGAACAAAAATAAATTAAGAAGAAGGATCAATGTTTCTCAGAAGAAAGTGATGGCAGTGGCCTGTGAGAAGATCTCACTTTCTAGGATTGATAGGCCATTTTAAAATATATTTTTCAGAGGTTTTTATAGTTTATAAATACTTCTCAGAAGAAAAGAATTTCACAGAATGGCTTAGTAGAGTTATGATCACATCCCATCACACCATTCCTTCATTTCCCCTCCATCAAAGGTGGCTGAATTATGCCTTTCCACACTGCATTTATTTCATGCACATACCATGCAATTTATGTAATGAATGATGCAAGATATAAGATGACAATTACTCTTTGAGTGCAAATCTAAAAAATAATTGTAATAATTATCCACAAGCAGCCACAGCAGAACATACCAAGAAATCAAAATGTTTTTCATTTTTTTTTTAACATTTTGTCTAAACAGTTTCTTTCTTTAATTTGTGACCTATAAGAGTCACCAAAAATCATGGACCCAGGAGAGGATCATGATGATACAAGAGAGATTTATTTGTATGGATATAGGAGAAAAATGGGTTGAAGGATTTGGCTTTAAATGAATTTCTGAGGAGAAGGGGCTAATGAATATAAGTTCACTTCAAGTTTATGCCTCATTTGATGGTTTTAATTTAAATAATAGATTCTTATTGCACACAGAACACCTTTTTTAAAAAATTTAAACTCAAGGGCAGTCATTAATTCACTCAAGAAGTATTTTTTTTAACACGGCCACATGTCCAGCACCATTCCCTGCTGGGCATTGTCCTCAGGACCCATTTTGGGTACTATTCACTCTCAGATTTCTGAAGAGCCCAAGTCGCCACCCTTGCATGCATTTTTCCACTCTCTCTCCTAACATTTATCACAGTCTACATCACAGTCTTCCTGCTTTTTCATGGAGATTGGTTTTAATGCATTGACATCTCCCCAGGTTCAGAGACCTGAAGCATAAGTTTTAGTGAGAAGCAAGTTTTGTTGGGTAGAGAAGTGGACACTTCATCAGAAGAAAATCTGCTCTACCTCTTCATACTGCATTTCCAAAAACAGAGATACGCCACTGTTATCTCCTATACCACCTTCTTTCCCAACCTCCTCTCCCCGTTTTCATTCTTTCTTTCCATATCCTTCCTCTCTTGTTCTTCTCTTCTCTTCTTCTCTTCACTGTTCCCCTCTCTATCTTCTACCACCTGCTCCCTCTCTCCCACCTTTATACGCTATGATATATTTCCTTTTTACAATATGGAGTATCTTGAAAACTAAGGTGAAACCAAAATCTGGCCCAGAGCCCAGACATCACTTTCTGAAGTGACAGGCTCTGGTAATAGGGGAGGGTTTGCAATTATACAGATCATTGCTGTGACCTGGTGCAAAGTCAACCAGGCCACAATACAAGAATAAAAGGGTTTAATTTCTGCGGCTTCTGGAAAGGCTCTAAGCAGTGCCTCAGTAGACTCTGACCTGCCTGCTGTGCGAGGCAGCACATTTTGCTTTTCTTCAGCTGAAGCCCCTGATAAACAGCTTAGCTTATTTGCTGTTCCTTTTGTGATCTGCTGCCTTGCAAAGTAAAAATTAATGTCCTTGTTACATATGTTTCTTCTCCCTACAAACCACCCAGAAATGATCTGTGAAAATAAAAAAAAAAAAATACTCTCTCAGTGGTGCAAGGCTCCATATTCTATCTGATTAGCTATACCTTTTGCATCTTAGCATCAGCTTTGATAGCTTTAGAAAAGGCATTTTCTAATCTTCCTTTGAAATAAAATTTATCCTTTCAGCAAGCTTGGTATGTGATCTATGTAGAATACTGTGGAGAAGATGCTTTCTTTCAAAATATATTAAAGCTTTCTAATCACTTTCAGAGTAAAACGAGGGCAAGAACTCAAATTATATGAATGTGTTTGTCACTCAGATGAGGAGAAGGCATGGGCTGTAATTGAACCCCTCATTACGATTCACTTTTACTTTCTCAATTCAGCTTGTTTTGAAGCATCACTGTTTTTAAGCTTTGGGGAATTAGAAATTTAGATGAGATGTGAGAAAAGGGATCAAGAGTTCTCTGGTGAGAATGTGCCATATTTCTGGACTCGGCAGTCAGGGAGGCAAGGAGAGAGCTACATAAGACTCAAGAGAAAGGAATAAAAGCGTCCATCCTTCAAGTCACAAAGGAGCAAACAGCCTTTGGCAGCTTGTAAAGTCTTCAGTCAAAATGTGAAATATCAAATCCTTTGAAGTTTTAGGATTTACTTGTAGACCATGTATAACCTGATTCAATTTATTTCTATTTTTCTTGTTTTCCCAGCTTTTTAGGCAAATGACTTTTTTTTGAAAAGCACTAAATTAATTTCTCTTCAACATTCTGTAGAGTCTATTCTTTCTTTTGTGCATAACTTGAGAATACAGATAGCTGCCTTTTAGCCTCACAGTTATACCAAGCTGGATTTCTCACAAAGCATAGGCATTATAGTGGAAACGACTTACACATTTTCCTTTCCGCCTCCTTTCAACTGTCCCATGGAGCCTACATTAGAGCTTATTTGTGTTCTTCCACATGATAGTACTTCCTCATCAACCTCATTAAAGGTGACTTGGGTGCACTGAAGCTTTGGATTTTGAACATATGCCTCCAATTCTCTGTTTTTTCTTTTTAATTTCTTGCTGCTCTGCAAGTAACTCATTGCCATAGAGCGGGTCAGGAGTGAGGAACTAGGAAAGTTTTCACTTGATAACTCATGCTTGATTTGGTGATGGAAACAAATAAAATATGAAATCTGGTGTCCCCCAACCAAACTGTATTCTGAGGATGAGAGGAATAGTTTCTAACCTGTTTCCAACAAAGTATTGGGTCTGCCCACATTCATCTGTACAGGTCATTAATCAGTGAGATATTAATTTGCCTGTGGGCTGGGCACTTTTCTAGTTACTGGGGATACAATACTTAGTACATAAGAGTAATATGTATGTGTGACAAAAAGTAAACTGCATCACTTTATCTGGTGTGCCAGTTTGAAAGGATTTATGCACCCTAGAAAAGCTATGTTTTAATCCTGATCCATCTTGTGGAAGCAGCCTTTTCTTTTAATCCTTATTCAGCACTGCAGGTTGGAAACTTGATTAGATTATCTCCACAGAGCCATGGCACACCCACTTGTGGGTATTAACTTTTGATTAGAGGGATATGTGACTCCACCCATTCTAGGTGGATCTTAATTAGTTTACTGGAATCCTTTTAAAAAAGGAAATATTTTGGTGAAAGTTTCAGAGCCATGAGAACCACGAGAGCCCACACAGCCAGAAACCTTTGGAGATGAAGAAGGTAAATGCCTCTGGGGGAGCTTCATGAAACATGAAGCCTGGAAAGAAAGCTAACAGATGCTGCTATGTTCACCATGCGCCTTCCCAGTTCAAAGAGAAACCCTGAACTTCATCAGCCTTCTTGAACAAAGGTATCTTTCCCTGGTTGCCTTAGATTGGACATTTCTATAGCCTTACTTTAATTTGAACATTTTCACAGCTTTGGAGCTGTAAACTTGCAACTTATTAAATTCCCCTTTTTAAAAGCCATTCCATTTCTGGTATATTGCATTCTGGCAGCTAGCAAACTAGAACATCAGGCAACCTCCATTCTGGGAAAAGGATACACACAGTAAATATATGAATAAATCATATTTGGGAAATGTGGAGTGCCCTGAAGGCAATTAATTAGATAATACAAAAGGATAATGTGTGTGTGAGTATAGATTCTTTTAAGACTAGTCAGGAAAGATCCCTCTTAGGAGGTGACATTTGAATTGGGTCCTGCATGATACAATAGAGACAGTCACGTGAAGATATAGGGGAACAGCATGAGCCATGGCCTAATCTAGCATGACTTGGAGTCTACAAATGGCAGACCTATTTGAAGGTCAAGTTGACATAAGATTTCCCAATTCAATGACTACCTATTGAGCACAAGCTATGAACTTTTTCTAGTTAGGAATCACTACTAATTCTAATGCTTTTTAGTGGAAAGTTCTCTAGAGCACTAAAATTTTCCAGTCCCATAACTGACAGTTGAATTCTGAGTAGTTGAAATGCCTATATTGGAATTTTGCTAGGTGTTAGAGTTCTCCCAGACTTTCTTTTAAGAAACCCTTAGAATGAAGCCCTAAATATCATGCTCTGTAATAGGTGTGTCAATTATAATGAATGCATGAAAAATGAACTAAAACCAATCACTCTCTACAAAGAAAGCAGAGAGTAAACAAATAAATAAGTAGATTGGGTGGATAAACAAATATATGACTATGATCCATAGATGGACTTGGGTAAATGTGGTAAAATATAAATTGTGAATCTGATGATTGAAAAGAATCTTAATGCTTTAACTCTGGATACTATGCACATAACCTATATATTATTTTTGTCAGAATTTTAGTTCTGTATATTCTAAATTAGACATTATTACTATTTTTACAATTATTACAATTATCATCGTTTTCTCAAATTAATATTCCTTTAGATTTATCCACGTTTGACATTTTTGTTCACCATTTCTTCTTACATCTTATGTTCTCTCTGGGGTCATTTTCCATATTCCTGAAGCCCATCCTTTAAAATTATCTTTAGTGAAGTTCTGATGGTAGAAAGTCACTCACTTCTCATTTATCTGGGCTTTTCTTTTGTTAAGATTTCTTGAATAACAATTCCCTAATATAATTTAAGTTGCCGGTTATTTTCTCTTTTCAACTTTGAAGATACTATTTCACTTATTTTTAGTTTTCATTGTTATGCTTAAGAAACAGGTATACTAGTACATTAGTCTTTTGGTTGCTTTTAAAATCTTCTTGTTGTCTTCAGTGTCTTGCATTTTTACAATCGTATATCAAGGTGCAAGTTTCTCTGCATTTATCCTATTTAGGAATCATTATGTTTCCTGAATCTGAAGATTGGTGTCTTTCATAAATTTTGAAAGATACTCAGCCATTATGCTTTTGAATGATTACCTTTTTCCTATTCTCTCTACTCTATAATTAAAAGTGTGAAACTTTCTCATTTATTTTTTCCTCAATGTCCCTTCACCTCTTTTTTGAGATTTGTTTTTCTGCGCTACATTCAAAGACCTTCAGATCTGTCTTCCAGATCACTTATGCTCAAATTATCTGTGTCAAGGTATTCTCCTTCATTTGTCTAGCGTTTCAACAATTTTATTTTAAATTTATAGTTCCTTTTGGTTCTTTGCAAATTTCACTAGTCATTACTGATAACTGCTTTACTTCTAATCATCTGCTCTCTTATAGTTTATTTCTCAAAATATACTAAAAATACTTTATATTCTATGTCTGATATTTGAATATCTACAGTCTTTGTAAGTCTGATGATCCATTTGGTTATTTAGTTTGTGGCCCATGATGTTGTGTTTCTTGGGTGTTTAGTGCCTTTTTATTATCAGATTATTTCTTAGAACTTTGTAGAATTTCTTGAGGCTTGTGTTTAAAATTTGCTTTCCAGACGCATTAGTATTTGTTTCTGCCAACCAAGGATCACTTTAAACCAGTGGTTGGCAAACTGTTTTTTAAAAGGGCCAGACAGTAAATATTTCTTCAAAATTGTCAGGCTTGACATATTAATTATGCCTCTTTCCCCTCACCTGCTTATTTTGCATGCTTGTAGTGGACAAAAGAAAGTGAAACCCAGCACATCTGCCTTTTACCCAAATGGATTGTTGACACCTGTCAGCAGATGAAGGGAGTTCACTTGAAGGGGCATTTGGAGTGATGGTCAGTTGACAATTTGCAGCACGGTGAAGGTACAAGTCATCTTGGCTGCAGCCATCCTGGAGGCTACCCTGACTTCAAAGGAGAACCACCAGAGAGCACCTCTCTGGCCATACTGTGTAATTCCTGCAGCTCGAGAAGACCAAGAGATGGCTGCTGGTTTTTCCTGACTTTGGATGAGCCACAGCCCTCATGCCTCAAATAAGCAGGTGAGGGGAAAGAGGCACAATTAATGCCACCCAAGGGAAGCATTATGGATGCTGTTGCTCTAGCCTCCGGGCTCTTACAGCTTCTTCCCAAGGCTCTCATGAAGGACAAGCAGCCGGCCAGCATCCTGAGCACTAAGCCTTTCACAGTCCCTTCCCCTACCACTTCCCATAATAAAAGGTAGCAACCCACAGTACCCTTCACCCCCCTCACCGGCCCTTCTTGAACTTGTGAGTGCAAGAGTGGTGGGAAATCTCTTTCATCACCTCAAAGTGGTCAAAGGTCACAGCTATTTATTTAAATTTCCCCTCCACATCTTTGAATATTCACCCTCTTGATTCTCCTTTGTGCAGGGGAGGAGTAGGGTACTCTCAGGGGGCTGATAGTAGTACTATGTAGTGTTCAGTGTTTGTTAATTGAACTCACTGCAACAACAGCAACAAAAACTCTTTGTAGTACAAAAGCATAATTGACACTATGAAAACAAAATGAGAGTGGCTGTGTTCCACTGAAATTTGAATTTCATATAATTTTTGTGTGTTGATCTTGTAGCCCACCTTCTTGCTGAATTCCTTTATTAATTCTAGTAGCTTACTTGTAGGTTCTTAAGGGATTTCTCTGCACAGGATAAAGTTGTTTGTAAATAAGGATAATTTTACTTCTTCCTTTCAAATTTGGGTGCTTTTAATTTCTCTTTCTTGCCTGATTGCTCTGGCAGGAACTTTCAATACAATGTTGAATTGTAGTTGTGAAAGCAGATGTCATTGTCTTACTCCTAATCTTGGGGGTGGGGTAGGAGAAGCTTTTAGTCTTTCACTGTAGAGTAAGCTGTTGGCTATGAGGTTTTCATATATGCCTTTCATTGTGTTGAGAAACTTCCCTTCTATTCCTAGTTTACAGAATATTTGTATCAACAAAGGGTCCTGGATTTTATTAAATGCCTATTCATTCTATATCATGATCGTGTGTTTTTCTTTTTCCTTCTTTCTATTAATGTGATATATTTGATTGATTTTCTTATATTGAACTACCCTTGTATTCTTGGAATAAAGCCCTCCTGATCATGATATATAGTACTTTTAATATACCATTGGATTAAGTTTGCTAAGGATTCAGAAGTTTTGGATCTATCTTCATAAAGGAATTTGGTTTGTAGTTTTCTTTTCTTATGATGTCTTTATCTGGCTTTGGCATTAGGGTGATGTTGCCCTCATAGAATGAGTTAAGAAGTGTTCCCTACTCGTCAATTTTTGGAATAGTTTGAATAGGATTGGTGTTAATTTTTCTTGAAATGTTTGGTGAAATTAACCAATTAAGTTATTGGCTCTGGATGTTTCTTTGTTGGGAAGTTTTTGTAAAGAATTCAGTTTCTTGCTATTATTCTGTTGAAATTTTCTGTTTCTTTTTGAGTCAGTTTAGGTAATTTGTATGTTTCTAAGAATTTTGTCTATTTCACCTAAATCATTTAATATGTTGGCATACAATTGTCAGAGTATCCTCCTTCAGGCTTTTTTTATTTCTGTATGGTCAGTAGTAATGTTCCCCTTTCATTTCTTATTTTTATTTGCATCATCTCTCTTATTTTCTTTGTCATGCTGGTTAAGATTTGTCAACTTTATTGATATTTTCAAAGAATCTACTTTATTTTCATTGATTCTTTCTATTGTTTTCCAATTCTCTATTTCTGGTATTTTGCTCTTTGATTTTTGGAAATCTTACACATTTTTGCCTCTCATTTCTTTATTTACTGTCTATTTTTAATTTGGCTAGTCCTTTATAGTGAATCCTTTAGAATCCCTTCTCATTTCCTTACATGCACATTTTTCTGATATTTTCCTTGTGGTTATGATGGGGTTTATCTTTAAGTTCCTAAACTATAACAATTTCAGTTGATTTGATACCAACTTAAACTTCAACAGCATACACAAACTGTATTTCTATACACCTTCATCCCCCACCTTTTGTTGTTCTTGTCACAATTTATGGATTGATGCATTTTGAGTCCAAAAAGATGCATCATTTTTTATGCATTTGCATTTTAGATCCTGTAAGAAGTAGAAAGTGGAGTTACAAACCAAAAATACAGTAGCACTGATATTTATACTTACCCATGTTGTTACTTCTACTAGAGATCTTTATTTCTTCATGTGACTTCGATTAATTGTACAGTGTTCTTTCCTCTTTCCTTTCAATCTGAAGCACTCCTTTAGCATGTCCTTGTACTACTGACAAACTCCCAAGCTTTTATTTATCTAGAGTGTCTTTATCTCTCTTTTTCAAAGGATACTTTTGCTGGATATTAAATTCTTGACTGGTAATGTTTTGCTTTTGACTCTTTAAGTACATCATCCACTGCCTTCTTGCCAACACACTTCTTATGAGAAATTTGTACTTAATCTTAATGATGCTCCCTTGTACATGACATGTTTGCTGCTGTCAGGGTTCTGGCTTTGTCTTTGACATTTGACAGTTTGATTATAGCGTGTCTTTGTGTTAGTCTTTTTTGGTTTATGCTGTCTGGAGTTTGTTGAGTTTGTTGTTAAACTTGAGAAGTTTCTAGTCTTTAGTTCTCTTAATAAGTTTTCTCTCTTTCATCTCCTGGGACTCCCAAAATGTGCACATTGGTATGCCTGATGGTATCTCACAGGTATCTGAGGCTCTATTAGTTTTTATTTATTGTTTTATTCTTTTCCTCATACCAAGTAATTTCAATTGTCTTATCTTCAAGTCGCTGATTCATTCTTCTGCTGCTCCAATATGCTGTTGAACTCTTCTAGGAATTTAAAAATTTCTGTTACTGTAGTTTTCAGCTCTGTTTTTTTCTTTTTTTAATGATTTCTTTTTCTTCATTGATATTCCATTTTTGTTCATCTATTGTTTTCCTGATTTTCTTTACTATTTTGCATATTTAGGACAATTTTTATAGCCTTTGTTTGTCTTTCCAAGGTCTAATCTTTCTTATTGATGGTTTCTAATGCTTTATCTCATTCCTGTGAATGGAGAAATCACTTCTTGTTTTTTTGTACACTGGGCATGTTGATATTTTAATTTGTTCTGTTTGGAATTTAGCCAGCAAGGCAACAGTTACTTAAGGCTGCCTCCACCTAGGGTTATAACAAATTTCCTTGAATGGTAGGAGTAAGCAAAAAAAAGAGAGAGAGAGAGGAGCATGAGGAAGAGGAGGAAGAGGAAAGAGAGGAAAAGAAGAAGAGGAATAATAATGATGATAGCAGTTATAATAATAATAATAATAATGAGGAGGAGGAGGAGGAGGGGGGAGGAGGAGGAGAAGAAGAAGAAGAAGAAGAGGAAGAAGAAAGAAGAAGGAGAAGGAGAAGGAGAAGAGGAAGAAAGGAAGGAAGGGAAGGAAGGAAGGGAAGGAAGGAAGAAATACAGATAGAAAATGAAAAATAAAAGCACCTTTCCCAGTATTTACATATTGTTCTGAGCCATTACTCACCTTTAGAGCTTAGCCTGCCTAACTATGAGTTTAAAAACAGCATGAGGTAAAATTGTGGGTCCACCAGTCTTTTCTGAACATATACCTTATTTTGGACATGTGTGGCTGGCACTAGGAATTTCTCCATTTGCATTGATCTGAATGTACCTTTTCCCCTAGAAAATGTGTTTTCTACTACCCCCAGGTACTATAGTAATATGTCCTACAATCAGCCATACTTTTATCCAGGTGTTCTTGTTTGCTAGCTGCTGGAGTGCAATATACCAGAAACAGAATGGCTTTTAAAAGGGGGAATTTATTAAATGGCAAGTTTACAGTTCTAAGGTCATGAAAATGTCCCAATTAAAGTGAGTCTATAAAAATGTCCAAATTAAGGCACCAACAAGTGGTTACTTTTACTCAAGGAAGACCAGTGAAGTTCAAGGTTTCTCCCTCAACTGGAAAGTCACACGGTGAACGTGGAGACATCTACTAGCTTTCTCTCCAGGCTTCTTGTTCATGAAGCTCCCTAGAGCATTTTCCTTCTTCATCTCCAATGGTCTCTGGCTGCATAGCTCTCATGGTTCTGTGGTACTCTCATGGCTCTCTCATCATTCTGAAGCTTTCTCCAAAATGCTTCCCTTTTTAAAGGATTCCAGTAAAGTAATCAAGACCCACCTAGAATGGGTGGAGTTATATTTTCCTCTAATCAGAGGTTAATACCCACAATTGGATGTGTCACATCTCCGTGGAGATAACCTAATCAAGCTTCCAACCTACAGTACTGAATAGGGATTAAAACATCTACAAGAGGGATCAGGATTAAAACATGGTTTTTCTAGGGCACATAATCCTTTCAAGCCTACACACCAGGTAACTACAATTTGACTGTTTTCCTACAGCATTCTGACTGCCCTGTGAGCTACCTCTACATATAGAGAAAGTTTTGGATAAATGAGCCAGAAACAGTTCTGTCTGGCTGCTACCATACACCCAGTATATGCACAAAGGGTGCCCTGCTCCCCCTGAAATCTGGATCAGGGATCCTCGTTGGAAGCATGGAAAAACTCCACAATGAACCAGGGAGGGGGTTGGGAAGGTCCGGAATTATGCTATGAGGTTTTCCTACCATTTTTAAATTGACTTTTTCTTGATTTGCTGTTCACACAGCTACTGGAAACCCTTAAAATATTTTCTGGAGCTCTGGGAAAGACGGTTCTCCAGTTTTTGCTTATTATGCAAAAGTTGTGTGGGGGAACCAGAACACTGGAGCATCCCATTCTGTTTCATAAAATTTTAATGTGTCACAAATTTTATTCTTCTATTGCAATCATTTTAAAAATTTAAAACTGTTTTAGTACAAGGGTTGTACTAAAGGTGATGGTGGGTCTCTGGGCCATAGTTTTCCAACTCCTGATTTAAACTAGATTTTTAGTGTGTATGTGCCCTGAAGATCTTACAATCAGTGTGCATTCTAGTCCAAAATTTGTGTGAGGACAGAGCTGCAGTTACGATTTCAAGGGAATCATGTTTCTTTTTTCCTTCTTCTCCCAGAGTCAAGGCTGAGATTGGTAAACATCCTTACCATCTACATCCTCACCATCTCCCTCTGCAGGGCGGTTTTTCCCTGGTTCACCCTCACAGGCTGGTAGGGGGTCTGGCTTGATAGAGAGGTTCCTGACCCAACAGACCATTCATGGTACTCAGGCTAGGTAAGGTCTGCTCATGATCTGCTGCAGTTAAGTTCTAGGCCATCAGGGTTGGAAGAGAACAAATACGGACTAGATGTCTATTTGCTTTTCTGGATTTGAAATTTCTTTTTTATTATGACCTCTTAGGACTTTCTTACTTTCCAGTCAGTTCAGATATGCATTTTTATATATTACTTAGAATTTTTCAGTGTTCTCTACTTCTAGACACATTACTGAAAACAGAAACCTCTTTGGACTATATATCCTGTTGTTCTAGTTTGCTAGCTGCCAGAATGCAACACACCAGAGATGGATTGGCTTTTAATAAAAGGGGATTTATTTTGTTGGTTCTTCAGAGGAAAGGCAGCTAACTTTCATCTGAGGTTCTTTCTTACGTGGGGAGGCACAGGACGATCTCTGCTGGCCTTCTCTCCAGGCCTCTGGGTTCCAACAACTTTCCCTGGGGTGATTCTTTTCTGCATCTCCAAAGGCCTGGGCTGAGCTGCGAGTGCTAAGATGAGGTAGGCCAAGCTGCTTAGCAGTGCTACGTTGCAATCTCTCATTTAAGCACCAGCCAATTAAGTCAAACATCACTCATTGCAGCAGACACGCCTCCTAGCTGACTGCAGATGTAATTGGCAACAGATGAGGTTCACGTACAGTTGGCTTATGTCCGCAGCAACAAGATTAGGTATGCTCACCTGGCCAAGTTGACAACTGAATCTAACTAACACACCTATTTTTTTTTTGTTTTTTTCAGTATTCAACCTTGGTGTATATTCCATGCTACCTCAGGAGATTGGTTGTGCTTAGCAACAAATTTGTAAGGGAAAAGGGCTGTACGGAGAAGCTATGAATTCCAGAGGGGAAGCAGGAATGAAGCCAGCAAGAGGTAGAGAGGTAAATAAATAAAAATTTTCAGAGAAGAAAAAATCCTGAGAAGCACTTGAAAAGAAAAATGGAACAATGAATATTAAGTGACTTAAGTTATTTTCCCACTAAAACAGCCTCCAATAGAAAATAAACTTTATGATTTAGATGGAGAGAGAAAAAAGGGAATTTTATGACTGGAGAACAAAATACAAAACACCTGAACGTAAGAAAGAAGTAGACAGATTCAAGACATGGTAAAGTGCACAAACAGTAGAAATGAAAGTAAAGTGTTTGATGATGTAGAGAGTTGAAAACTGTACTAGCTAGCGTTCTCTAGAGAAACAGAATCAGCAGGAGATATCTATAAATATGAAATTTATAAAAGTGTCTCATGTAACTGTGGGGATGTAGAGTCCAGGGTCTGTAGGGAAGGCCATGAGCTGACAGCTCGAATGAAGGTCCTCGACAACCTCTCAGGAGAGGCTGGCTGGCTGAAGCACAAAGAGTGATTGTCTCTTCTGAGTCCTCCTTAAAAGCCTCCCAGTGATTAGATTAAGCATCACTCATTGCAGAAGACACTCCCCTTAGCTGATTGCAATGCCACCAATGTGGTCATGATTTAAGTCCATGAAATGTCCCGATAGCAACAGACAGGCCAGCACTTGCCCAACCAGACATCCAGACACTACCACCTGGCCAAGTTGACACATGAACCTGACCATGGCAAACACTTACATGAAATACGAACCATTCTGTGTTTACAAACTGACAAGTGATATAATAGAAGCTATAATTTATGGATGATGACCCCTGTAGCATAATGCAAAGAAGACCAAGTAAAACACTATTGTAATAATGGAAGTATGAAGTTTGAAAAACTTTGCTTATGGTCACGATGGGAAGTGAGAACAATAGATACATCTGAGAAATGTGGGAGAGGAAGGTCAGCTGAATGTGATAAATAACTAGAAGGGGGAGCAGAAGTTAGAGAATTTGAAGTCTTACATGGCTTCTAAAGTTGATTTTAGTTATGACCCAAAGCATGAAGTTATAATTTTAAAGCTTATTCAGTGGAGAAATCAGGTAGATTCCAAGATTCAAGAGTCCTAAAGTTTCAGTTTGAGTTTTATCTTATGTTTTCCCTTCTGTATGATAGAACTGGTAGTGTGGTTTTCTCATAACATTTCTGTCTTTTTGTCTGGGTGTTGACAATGGTGTTAGCAGACTCTCTTCATGCTTACCACAGTAATGCAACCACCAAGTTTCCCCGAAATGTTTTGTAACAGCTGAGACGACTGATGTTCTGCAAGCTGCATTCCCACCACCACACTGTGTGAGTCAGAAGTGACAGCACAGTCATTATTACTCACAGTGTGCAGACCAGATGAGGGAAACTCATTTTGTATGAATGAGGGTTGAAAATGGAAAATGTTCCACCTTAACTGCTTTTCATACTTGACGTACTTTAGAAGCTATTCTTTCTGACAACATAATCAAGGTTAGTACTGGTCTCAGTGTTTTGTCTGGCTTTCCTTATTATGATGTTGCATTTTCTAAATGAATAATCCCCAAAGTAACCTTTTGGAATGGCCATGCCATTTTTCAGGGGGAGGCAGAATGGCCTTCCCATCTCTTGTTGTGTTGCCTTCCTGTGCCTTAGTTGCTAGCTGCCTTTTCAGAGAGCATAATTAATTTATGAAATAGATGCTCTCAAAGGTAGAAGTATAAATTGCAGCCAAATTTGTGGTAAGGAAGAAAATCAGCATGAAATTAGAAGGGGAAGTTGCACGAATATAGTGAGGCTGCATTGCAGCTACAACTAGCACAAGAGGTATGTCTCCTCTGGGGAAGTGACCCCCACACTTCATAAGGCATCTGCTGAGACATTTTGGAAGAGCCACCTTAAAGGCATGGTCAGTTCTTAATTCACACCATCAAGACATTTCAATCACTTCAGTATTCAAATTCAGAAAGAAGAAAACATATTTTTTCCCTTGCACAAGAAGGCCTACAGTGATGATGGAAAGTTTTAACGACTGAAAACATTGTTCAAAGTGACAAAATGGAATGAAACTTGAACTAAAAATCAATCTTGGATTCTAGTAGAGTATTGGGGAAAAAAACAGCATTAGAGACTAGTAAAATTCCTTGAATTAGATATTTGAATGTGGTTAAAAGGGGGAAATTTTAGGTTGCATATATGTTACTAGAAAAAAATTAAATTATTGGGGGAGAGAAACAAAAACAAAAAGCAAAAAAACACTGGGTTAAGTCTTAGAAGAATCCTATAGAGACTTTTTAAAGTTAGATATTGATACATCTTGGAAGGAGAAAAGTGAACCTTAATCTTGATGTAAAAGTATAAGAGGTTCCATTCTCACTGATTGCCAAGTAACCTGCATTAGTTCTAGGATTTTCAACTTTCTGAAGTACTTTCATCTTTTGATGAAAGATGGGTTATTAAACATATTGAACACTCCTGCTTTCCATACTGAACCATAGTTGAAAACAAACAAGCAAAAAAACAAAAACAGAAAAGAAAAGAAAACAACAACAACATTAATAACTGTAGCAAGGAAAACTCAGAATTAAATGAAAATCCAGCTGTTCCTCCCAATCCATGGATAGAGGTCTCAACATCTGCTCGGTTAATCTTTACAGCTTTTGAAGTCATTTTAGCCTTGATTATATGCTATGGGCAATTATGTCATATAAATTTTCTTTCTCCTCCCTCCCTCTTTTTCTCTTACTTTTCTTTTGATCACAGGCAATATTGTTGCCTTTTAAGCATGAAAGCTAATATCCAGTCTGATTAGGTGTCCTTCACTTCTCTTTCATCTTCTGATATATGTAGTATCAAATCTGGTTTCTGCTGTCCAAAATGTTTCCATTCAAATTTTATTGTTCACATGATTAAAAAAAAAACATTTTTGGCAATAAAACTGCTCCAGTGAGTCGATGGCCAATTATGCACAGGGTAATGCAATTTAGCCAATCCGAAAGGTTGTTTAGAAGGAGATGACCTCTTTAAGGCTCTTAATAACTGCAGCTTAGGACCCAACCAGTTGCTGTGATCCATGAAAAACATCTTAGTTCATTAAAATCAAAGGAGCAAGTCACTTGTTCACAGTGCTGATTTCTGCAGCTGAAAAAGTATTTATACCAATTAACAACTTTTAAGGCCCTCTGCTTGAATTGCTAACCTTCAAATAGGCTATCTCTGGGGAAATCATTGATGATACCACAACTTGTCCTAAAATTCTTCTTTCTGATCCTTATTGAACTTGATGTGCACACACTTAAATGATAATTGAAACACTAATTAAACACTATGTATGGGTACCAGGGTCAGAAATTCAGATAGGAAGGCTGACATTGTCAACGATATCAGAAGCCAAAACCCCAAGTTTTCAGCAGAGGTGGTAGCCCTGAGATCTATTGGTTATTATTTATTTGAGCCATCAAAAATAGCACAGGTGATACAGATTGTGTTCCCAATCAAAAAAAAGTCTATCTCAGAGATGATTATCAGTGACTTAATCTAGTCATGAGTTTTGATTCAAATATGGAATACAGAGGATCAGACCATGTTTAATTTGGGAACTTGAGGTGTGCACCTGTTCACTTCCTTTTCATTTAATGCCTTAAAGCTGTGGTTCTCAACTTTTGGCTACACAGTACAACCAATTAGAAAATACTGATGCTTGGGTTCCAAACATGCTACATCAGAATCTCTGGCAATGAGGCTGAAGTATTGGCATTTAAAAATAGCTCTGTGGGTGATTTTAATGTGCAGCCAGGATTAAGAACCACTATACTAAGTATAAGATCCAACAGGGCAAGAATTATTTCTGTTCATTCCTTCCTGTATTTAGAGAATTTAGCATAGGGCATGGCACATAATAGGCATTCAATAAATATTTTCTTAATGCCCTGTGCTTTGCAAGAATTTAGAGAGATCTAAACTGGCTGGGGCTTCTCTGAGTGGTTATAGGCCATACCAAGGTAAATTACAGAGGCAGGCAATGTATACTTAGCCTTTTTCTACTGTTGTTTTCCTAATACCAGAAATCAATTGGGTCTGAAGCAAGCCCTCGAACATGAGTGCTTTCCAAGCTGCAGTTTTCTCCCAACCCACCATATGTGCTCTCTTCCTATGATTCCCATGAGTAGCTTTGCTTTGTTTTCTAATTGTACTCTAATTTCCTACTGACACTGGCACCCTGCCCTGAATCTAACCCTGTGCAGGAGGTGCTTCCCAGCTACTGGGATGGCTGCTGGCAGGTGCTCCTCAGCTATCAATCCATTTCAGGGATTGCCTCAACTGAAGAGCACTGTCTCACCCAAGGTCATGTCCCTTTGCTTGAGGAAGCCCATACCCAGTGACGGATGTGAGTGTGAAAAGGCTCACACCTTGCTTCAGTTCAGCACCACTCTGATGGGCCATCATTCTCCAGAGTCACCCTGGGATAAGATGAAATGTTTGGGGGAATGTTAGGGCTGTCCTACCCCTTTCACTGCTGGCTCTTCTTCCTTCCCCTTCCTCCTCAGGTGTTAATATTATGAACACTTCTTAAGGAGCTTCTGTATGCTCATTTCCACAACCTGGGTATCCAGTGACAATGGCATGAGTCACTTGATCTTGGACCCCATGCCCACGCTGACCAAGCCTGGGCCCCCATGCCCCTGTCTACCCGCTGCAAGACACTCCGGCAGGAACAGTCAAGGCAGACAAAGCTTTTGCTCTCATTGCACTTACATTCTGGTGGGAAAGACAAGCAATAAACAAATAAATATGATTCCGGTGGGGATAAAGGCCATTTATAAAAATAAAGCAGAGTAAGGAAATAGAGAGGCATGAGGTGGAAGCAGTGTTAGGCTGTAGCTGGCTTATACCAGCTCACAAGAGTTGATAATGAAGTCCAAATTTTTCATAAGCCAGTTGTTAAACAGCCATTATGAACACAAATTACTTGCATTTAAAATTTAAAAATTCATATTAAAAACAAAAGTAATAGATACTCAAAACTCATTATGTTCTTATTATTTTACTACATTTTGCTAGAACATATGCTCTTGTAGTTACATCTATTGTATCTGTATGTGAAAACATAGATCATTGGCGTGCTACTGTGCACCTGTTCCCAATTCACTCACTGACATCAGTGAGTCTAAATGACATTCATTTAATTGCAATCACAGGTTGGCTATGGATAAAAGAGTTTGTCAAGAATCAACAAAGACATTCTGAAAGAATCAAATCTATATAAAATTTACAATAAAGAATAATGTATATTTTATTATTACTTGAAAATTTGTGATTCATGTTCTTCAAATCAGTAAAAATTATAATGATCCTATGTACATATATACATGCATATATTCTCTGCCCCCCCCCCCCGAGAACTGATATTAACCTTTACATTGGGTGAGGGGCTTTGCTTCAGGTATGGTATTAGGAAGAAAGGTGTAATATTTGAGCTGGTAATTGACTGAATCCAGGAGCTTATGTTTATTATTAACTGTGAGAAAATTTGCTACCTCAAAACTTTGGTGCTCTCATTTTTAATTTTCAGATGATGATTTAGAGATTTTTTTTTTTTAGCACTGTGCCCATATGGATAATTTATCTCTTTCAAACACTATTGATTTCTTTTAGGATTTTGAGAACATCTATTAGATCACAGTTCAAGGTTTCATCATTTCCTGTGAGAATAAACTCAACTTTCTAGGTTCATTATTATTTACACTCTGATAACACTTTTTTTTTTTTTTTTATAATTTCCTAGCTGCAAATGTACTTACTCATCCTTAGCTTATTTGGTAACTACAGGTTTTTTCCCCCCCTTGAAGAACCACTCTCTTAATTGTCTATTTTATCTCTCCTGAGATTTTAGGTACTTAAGTATAGAAATAATTTTACATTAGCTATAGCTAAAGGATTCTGTGGATATTGAAGTGCAGGTGTGTCATGGTCAGGGACATGTGTCAACTTGGCCAAGTTGTGGTACCTGTTTACCTGTGGTACCTTGATTGGGCAAGTGCTGGCCTGTCTGTTGCAATGAGGACATTTGATAGAATTAGACCATGATCACGTCAGCTGCATCCACAGCTGATTCTATTTGTAATCAGCCAAAGGGGAGTGTCTTCTACAATGAGTGATGCTTAATCTAATCATGGGAAGCCTTTTAAGGAGGACTCAGAGGAGACAGGTTTCATTCCGACTTCGGCTGGTGAGCCTCACCTGTGGAGTTCCTCCAGACCATTCATCGGAGTTGTTGGCTTCACAGCCTGCCCTGCAGATTTTGGACTTTGCGTTCCTGTGGTCACGTGAGGCACTTTTATAAATTTTATATTTGCAAGTGTTCCCTGTTGATTCTGTTTCTCTAGAGAACCCTAACTAATACAAAGGGTTATAATAGAAAAGGCAAAGAGTAAAAATTGGGTGAGGTGAACCACCATTGGCTTTATGACCATGAGCAAATTGTATCAGATCCACTTTGGAGAGTTGTATGAAATCAACTGAAATAAATCAGTACATTTTGTCAATCTTGAAAATACCATAAATTTATAAGATATAATTGCTTACTGAGCTGCCAGGTGCATTGCAGGTACTGGTACTTATGAATGTCTATTGAGCAATGAATTGAGTAATTTGCCAAGTAGTTGTTTTCAGTTCAAGATTCTTGCATAAAATTTAGCTTTAGGTAAAGTCTAGCTCTGCTGTATGGGGTTATTTTTAAGCTCCCTAATGAACGATGCTCACATTGGACTAAAATGAATATGTTGGTACCAAATTTGTCTCGTCATTTGCTGGATTTAAAACATATAGTGACCTGATTATAGCACTAGTGTTCTATTCACCGAAATGTTCCTTTAATAGTACCACATGATAATATTTTATTATGTTGTTACTTTTCTAGGTTTTTAATCTTAGGGTCTGTGGTTTCTATATACTGGATCTTTCTAAAGACCTCAGTGTAACAGCAACTACCCGTCTTAGTTTCCTAGGATTGATGTATCAAAGTACCACAGACTGGGTGGCTTAGAACAACAGAAATTTATGCCTCACAGTTCAGGAGGCTGGAAGTCAAAATCAAGGTGTGAGTAGACCCGTGCTCCCTCTGAAACCTGTATAGGAAAATCATTCACTGCCTTTTCCTAGCTTCTGGTTGTTTGCCAGAAATTGGGATTCCTTAACTTGCAGCTGTAGAACTTCAACCTGTTCCTCTGTCATCACATGAACTTCTTCTCCCTGTGTCTGTCATTGTCTCTTCTCCCCTTCTTATAAGGACTCTAGTCATATTAGATTAAGGGCCCATCCTACTCCAGTATGACTCATCTTTAACTAATACACCACAAAATGACACTATTTCTAAATACAGCCACATTCTGAGGTACTGAGAGTTAGGACTTAAATGTTATCTTTTTTTTAGGGGAGCACAAGTCAACCCATAATAACCCAACCACTTCATTTCACAGACAAGACATCAAGCAGGGAAATATCATTGTTTAGGCCAATATAAGAAATTTTTTGTTGGTTATGAAAAAATGATTACAGATATATGATGTCTTCAAAGAAAGCCTTCCTTATTATACAGCTTACACCTATTTATTATATATGATTAGAAAACACTGAGGAGCAGGAAATATAATCACCCGCTATTCCACTACCCAATAGCCATCACTTCTAACATTTTGGCATCTATTCCTTCAATCTTTGTCTTATGCATATTTTATGTGGTTGTAATAATATTAGATATACAATTTTATACCCTGCCTTTCCCTTCAAGATTATAACAAAAATATTTTCTAAATTATTAAGACTCTTTCAAGCATCCATTTAAATGACAGCATGTACCTCATTGTGTCATAATTGTGGCTAGTCTTTGAGCCAAAGTACCAAATTATATTCATATGAATGAATGTTGATTTCAATTAGTCACCTGGGAAAATTATATTCTTATTCCAATGATTTTGCCATTCCTTAGATAATTTTGGAAATGACTCATTTGGAAACACCTTTAAAAGAAGTCAGAAAATTGGTGTCATTACTCTGTATGCAATTTTTTAATCAAAAAATATAATTTCACTTATTTGTTCCCTCCAATTAGCCAAGAGTGACTTCTGGATACTTCTAATAAGCAAGACCACTGTGAAGAAAACCACCTACTAACATCAAAGATATTCATAATAATAATTCCATAAGCTTTACCAGCAATTCCCAAAGAGAAGTTTGAAATATCTTTGATATAGCTGTATGGTTAAGATATATTATAATTGCTTATGGAGTGACTAGTTGAAGTATTGGAGTGAAAATGAAAATGAATTTGCCAAGCAGGTTTCACCATGTTTGCTACAAATCAATTATTTTATGTTACAGTCATCCTTTCATCTTTGAAGACCCTTGTGCTGGTTTGAATCTGTTCTGTACCCCCAAAAAGGCTATGTTCTTTTGATCCTTTCTTGTGGGTCCAGACCCATTGTGGGTGAGATCTTTGTGGTTAGGTTGTTTCCATGGAGATGTGACAAACATAATTCAAGGTAGATCTTAATCCTTTACTGGAGTCCTTTATGAGCAGACACGGAGAGATCAGAGCTCAGAGACACTTGAGACAGAGAAAGAAAATGCCCTGGGATAAGCTAAGAGAGAAAGAAATGCCTAGAGACATTTTGGAGATAGCTGTTGAAACCAGAAGCCATGAAAAAAGGACCTGCAGTTGTCCTCTTGTTGATGCCTTAATTTGGACATTTTCATGGCCTTAGAACTGTAAATTTGTAACCTAATAAATAGCTTTTGTAAAAGCCTATCCATTTCTGGGACATTGTATTCTAGCAGCTTTAGCAAACCAAAACAACCCTTGAGAGTTGGGCATGCCCTAAAAGCTTAAGATCTCTTTGGCCATCCTGACCCTCTGTGCATCCTTGAGTTTCAAGCTTCCAAATTTGAATAATGGTGCTACAACATCACTCTTAAAGAAAACCTTGCCCTGATGTAGGAAGTAGAGTATCCTCCAAGGTCTTGGGGGCAGAAGAAAATTAGTTATTGGTCAGGAAAAGAAACCACTTCCTCAGACCTTTCTTCTCCAGGAAGTTTGTGCTTTTGGTGTGTGTCATTTATTTATTAATGATTACTAACTACAAATTCCTATACTGGACATCCAAATCCTGTCTTCTTGGGGGAGGACTTTGGGGTGATCTTTTATAAATTTAGGGTTAGTTCCCATGGAATGGTAAAGAAAAGCAATGGGGTAGGAGTTAGGGACTCTGAATGCTAATGAACTTTACCTCTCCTGCTAACTTGGGAAAATCTCTTTGTTTTTGCCCCAGTTTCTCTTTTATAAAATGTTGGGAATGGGCATATGAGACTTTTGATGAGATGATCTTCACCCTATAATTAAACCCTTTGATTCCTCGTCTCTGTTAAATGGGTTCAAAAGTATAGGGAGGTGGGCGGGCCGCGGTGGCTCAGCGGGCAAAGTGCTTGCCTGCTATGCCGGAGGACCTCGGTTCGATTCCCGGCCCCAGCCCATGTAACAAAAACGGAGAAACAGAATACAATAAAACAAGAAAATGTTTAAAAATGTTTCCCTTTCTTCCTTCCTTCCTTCCTTCTATCCTTCCTTCCTTCTCTCTGTCTTTCCTTTAAAAAAAAAAAAAAAAAAAGTATAGGGAGGAGATCAGGGTGATTTTAGCCATTGTGATGTTTGTTCTTCTAAGCAATAAAAACTCAGAAGTGCTTTAAAGGCACACGAGAAATGAGTACCAATGTTATATGAAAGAAAAAAAAATCTATTGCAAAAAACTATGTTGGTCCCCTGAAGTAAGTTCAACTAGAATTATAGCCATTTGAAATTCTCTTCTACCCTATGAATAAAGAGTTTGAAAATTTAGAGAGTCTCTGTAATTAGTTTTTTTCCCCTTCGCCAAGTAAACATGTAGAGGCTTAGTCTGGATTGCTGTGGGTGATGATAGGACATTCCTGTGATCTCTACATGGGCTTCTCCAGGGCCTGTCACATGCCAGAATCATGAGGGTTCAAATGCTCAGAGAGGGTGGTGTTAGAATGGGTTTGGAAGGAGGGGTAGAGGAGGGAAATTTTAGCAGGTGTCCAGAATAAACAAGATGGCAGAAGTCTCAAGGAGAGTTTAAGAATCACTTATCAAGAATGAAAGGAATTTTGACAACTCTGGTCCAATCTCTCATTGCTTGGAGATCCAGGGATGTAGTAAGCAGAATGAGACATGGCTTTGAATGTACAGTTGAGATCATGGTCACATTATATAATGTAATAGCGTGTTTAAAAATGGGGAACAGAATTCATATGTAGACTATGAAGCCAGCAGCAATATGCTGGAAAATGTCTTTCAACTTAGTCTTAGATACCGGGCAAAATCTCCTCAATTTGCAGAAACTTTTCATTCCCACTAGATGTTGAAAATAAGGGGTGCTGATTAACCTCAGTGTAGGGGTTTCTCTTGGTGATATCGAAAGACCAGAGTTTAGGTGGCCTTAACTCAATGAGCAGTGGGATGGACCACTACCCAACAGTCTGTTGTAGTTCTAGGAAAGAGTATTGCAGCCCGCAGAATTTAGTGAAGCATGTGTTGGGGACAAGCTCTGAAACCACATTTTTCTGTCTGACTTTCAGGAAGGTGGTGGTGGAAGAAGATGGATGAAGGGAGAATGAAGGAGTGAAAACTGCAGCCTCCTTTTATACTCTCTATTAAACATCTCTAATGAGGCAGACTTCTCTCCCTGTCTGTCTATGCCTTAGAGGCACAGTTTCTGTGGATGCATGATGAAGGCCTGAGGGTTTTCACATTAATAAGCCTCTTTAAAAATGCCAACCAAGAAGCGTTAATGACCCTTTCACTTAGCCACCTTTCAATCTTGTTATTCTAACGCTTGCCTCTACCCTAGCCTTCATAGAAATGTAAAAGGTAATGAAGTGTTTCACATACTGGTTTCTGTCTTTTTACTCTAATTTAAATCTATCATTTAGTGTGTGCTTTAAAATCTATGTTTACTTGAGTTGGAGCGCTATTCCAGCCAGTCCAGAAATTTTTATCTGGGCTTGTGTTTTAAACATTGTATATTTTAGTATATGCAACTAGCACAGTGGGAAGAGAAATATGTTTATAAATCTTTATATCTTAATTATAAACTGGAAATATGTGGGTTTTCTGTAATGTGCCCTTTTAGGGTCAAGTTGGAACCACTATCATCTAGCAAACTAGAAAGCAAGATCTTATTTCCTGCCTCCTAGATCAGATACTCTGTTGCTTCATTTTTCACTTCCTTTTCATTTAGCTTTATTTTTTTAGCAAAAAAAAAAAAAAAGATGGGGTGAAAGGAATACTTCTTTCTATATTAACTGGTGGATCAGTAGAGAAGATTTTTATTAGTGTCAAAAGATTTCAGACTGATAATTCCAATTTACTGAACATATTCTGCATTTCTAATGGTTCTAGGTGCAAGGGAGGCAATGGCTCTGCCCTTGGACTGGACAAGTCTCGTGAGAGAGACAGATGGGTATGCAAAAGACTAAATACAACACCGTATGATAAAGGCAAGCATGAAGTTAAGAAACCTGTGCTGTGACCTAGACCTGTCAGGGAAAAAGAGAGGATACAGGGGGGCCGAACTTGAAAGACATGAATAGCAGCAACATTCACCATAGCCAAAAGGTGGAAAGAACCCAAAAGTCCATTGACAGATGAATAGATAAATAAAATGTGGAATATACATATAATGAAATATTATTCAACCATAAAAAGAAATGACATTCTGATAAATAGTATAATGTGACTGAAACATGAAGACATCATGTTGTGTGAAATAAACCAGACACACATAGACAAATATTGTATGATCGCACATGTGAAAGATCTATAATAGGCAAATTCATAGTGAAAAATGGTAAATTACAGGATACCCATTGCTGAAGGTGAGGGGAATGAAGAATTATTGCTTAAATGGTGCAGAGTTTCTATATGAAGTGATGAAAAAGTTTGAGTAAAGGACGTTGACAATGGTAGTGCAATATTATGAATGTAATTTAGACCACTGAATTGTATACTTGAAAGTGATTAATATGGGAAATTCAGATTTGTATATATGTTATTACAATTAAAAGCTTAAAAACAAAACAAAACAAATCTAGTATTTTTTTTCATGTTTAAACTGCTTTGAAAAATTCAGAGATCAGTGAGATTCCAGGTAGCCTTCAACTTTTAAACTAAAGGAAATATTTTTTCCCTAGATTATTTTGCCCTAAAATTCACCGTTGTCAAAATGTCTACAAAACACAATATTTGGTATCATTGAAATAAACAAAGAGAGTAGTTTCCAGTACCACATACACAAAGATAAGATTAAGACACTCCAGATAAAATACTGACCATGTGTATAGAAACCACCAGAAAAGCACAATGAATTTAGAGAATAGTGAGAAATTGAGCATGGCTAAATCGTAGAGTATGGTTAGACTGGAGGGAACAGCATGAGATTAAATTGTGAAGGACGTTGAATTGCTATGAAAAGGCATTTGGACTTATCCTATAGTTATCAGAAATTCAGCATAGAACTTAAATCAGGGAACTAATACGTGAATATGGATGTTTTAATAAAAAAGTCCATTCTGGTATCAGTGTGGATGATAAGGACGGGTGTGGAGATGATATATAACAATTTAAGTGGAAAATGATGAAGGCATGGATTAAAATAATGGTAGTACAGATTAAGAGGATGTGGGGCAGGAGCCAGGAAATATATTTGAAGAAGATAAATAGTACTTAGTGACCATCTTGGACAGATGGTGAGAATGAGAGCTTGCTTGCTTTAGAAATAAGGTATGAAAGTGGGTAAAATTTGTTTTCAATGTTTTAGAATCTACTTTCTGGGTTTTGGTCTCGCTCTGTAGGATATTTAATCAAAATCTGCTCTTAGAACTTTAATTCACACTAATTCACAACTTTAAATATTACTCTTGAATGGTGAGATTTATATTTTGCTATTATTTATATTTTGCTGTATTATGCATTTTATTACTTATATCTTACTATGAATGAAAGAGCTATCCCCTAAAATGTTCACGACAGTGTCTATTATGTAATGGAATAATAAAAAACAGCTTACATGCCTAAAATATATAATTTGTTGAATCAACAATCTGTCCAAGAATGATATCTGGAAAAACCTTAAAAAATATATTTAAATGCATTTATTGATTTAGGAAGTTGCTCTAAACATCTTAAGAAGAAAAAGAACAGTTCACAAATAATATATATGGGTATAACCCAATTTTCGAAAAGTATTTATTTTTAACTGTGTTCTTAGGCAAAAGAAAAAAACTAAACAAATATTCCCCCAAATGCTGACAGTGGCTGTATTTGTGTGAGACATGAAATTATGAATTTTGTTTTGTTCGTTATATGATCTTGTGTATTTCAAATCTTCAATAATGAGTATATTAGGGGGTTAATTTTGAAGTTTCCACAGAAGCATAAAAATATAATGGGTATAACTTTCCAAAGTGAAGTTCTCAACTAAGTTGCAAAATTTCAAAGGTAACTTCAAAAACCTAGTTTTACAACATTTATACTCTTCGTCCACATTGAGTGTGTACAAGTGTCAGGTTGTGGAAGATCAGTAGTGTAGGACTTCTGGAGAGGATTTCTTTGAAAAGAGTGATACTGTGAGTCCTGTTCCCTCCAACGACGAGAGGCAGAAAGGATGCTTGTCCCTCCTCTCCAGACAAGATAAAAGGGCTTCAAGGAGATGACTGGAAGAATTTGATATGTGTCTCCTGCAGATGAAAGACACATGTACTCATGTCTCACTCCCACCTAAAAAATCCAAAGAGAGAGATGGACAGTTTACATTATGACAGATAAGAAAAAGTGAAATCAGCCAGTCCCAAAGTTTGAGAGGGCAGAGTGGATGATTTTTTCCTGTGGCCCAGAGCGGGCCATATTCAATTTCGAGAGCCTCTTTGGGCTCCCAAGAGGTCCTGGTCCATAGAACAGCTGAAGGAGAAACTGGCCTGAACAGAAAGAAGTCAAAGAATTTGCTGAATTCCTAGTGATGGCAGAAGTTAGTAATGTGATCAGGAATAACGAATCACCCACTTTGTGGGAAGTCTTGGTTAAAAATTTCCAAAACTGGAGGTGGGGCTATCCCTAGAAAACCTAGGCAAATTCCAATGAGATAAAATACCTCCAGTCAGGCTCACAAATCAAGACGGTATTTTATAACAGTACCAGTCTAAACAGAATATCATCTTGTCTCTATTTTCTCCTTCCATATTTGTCCCTGGGGGGATTTGAAGCCACAGTTAGTATGAGGAGGAGGAAGGAGAAAAAGAAGAATGGAACATGTTCCCCTTTCTCCAAGTTTCCTGCTCACAACAGGGGAGAAGATTTAACTTTAAGTTACATTTAGAATTTTGATAATATAATATTAGACATTTTAAATACTGCATTGGAACGTTAAGTATTTAGAGTAAATAATAGAATTACAACCTTAAAGAATAAGCTTTATATCAATGTTATATTTCTTGAACTTGATAACTGTACTTGTGGTTCTTACATAAGTGAATAAATATCCTCGTTCTTGGGAATTATACATGTGTTCAAGGAGCATTGATGTATACAATCTACTTACAAATGTTTGGAAAATTAGATGGAAAGGTAGAATTTTTTTCACAACTGTGTGAAAGTTTGGAATTCTTCCAAAATGAAAAGTTTAGAGAAAAAAAATCAACACTTGCCTTGGTTTTGAGTGACTCTCCCAAAAAGCTACACGGTATTTTACAAAGCACCTTTCTGGGCTAACAATAATTGGAGGATTGCTAACACTGATTCCATACACAAATAGAGCGACCTCTATCCAACTAACGTTTGGTGTTTCTCACACTTTCCTTAAAGAACCACGGACAAGTATTTTCAGAAGACTAACTTGTAACTCTCCAGGAGTTGGCAGAACACACTGCTGCCATTTGGTTCACTTTCAAGATACACCGGTATCCACTGAAAAATAAATACTCATCTACAAAATACACAAACAAATGCAGCAATCATAATGTGGTACAACTACTTTTGAGAAACTTTAATAAAAATTTGCTTCAGGCAAAGGCAGGGGAATGCTTTAAATCATTTGAAAATTTTAATTAGACCACTTATGAAAGCACCCTAGAGGTAGGATAGATGACAAGAGAAGTATATGTGTGTGTGTGTGTGTGTGTGTGTGTGTGTGTGTGTGTGTGTGTAAAGGGGAGTATTTTCCATAGTCCATCTTGAAGGTTGAGACATCAATTTAATTGGATCTGTTACATTAACCTAAGCCTTGCCTCTGCAGCTACTGACTTTTATACTAAGAAAGGCATTTACCTGAAAGATGATTTTGGATTAGGAAAGGATAAGAAAACCAAGATAGAAAATTAAATGCCAAACAGTCCAGACTTAATAAGCCTTCTCTTGATGTTGACCGTGGAACTACAGAAAGATTAGCACTACTGACAGAAGAGAATCACAAGAGAGCAGAGGATGCATTTCCTTTAAATAAGAAGACCTAATGGCTCCTATGCTATCGACCAGGGAGAGTCAGTATCCCTGAATGCTCAGTGCAAACTTTCTGCTTGTAGATGGATATTCTCTTACTGCATTCCCCATAGTTCAGGAGGAGATTTCTACTTCAGGATTTGCCAAAGGGGTGGCCAGTAATGAGAACCGAAACTTTCAGTGCTCTTTGGGTAAATGGTTTACCCTCAGATTCCTGAACCACTGTTTCTCCAGATCACCCCCAAAGAGGTATAGAAAACATTACTATTCCTCCTAAGTATGTGCCTACTGAGTGGGATTGAGAGTCCACTTCAACACATGACACACAGGAGGAAGAGACCTCAGTAACCTACTTCTGTTTGGCTTTCCCTTCAATGGCCTCAACACACAATAGCAAACAGCTCTTTTTTTTTTTCTGTGTCAGTTCCAGCAACACATGATGTGTTCAAAGGAGTCAAGGACATGGAAAAAGTATAAGACAAAACCCAAGTGCATCAGAGGAATCAATGAAGGAGATAGATTTCCTGACTCTAACCTTTGTGTGTTTACAGAATCTGGCATGAATGCTCTCTCTGTCCTTGTTCCATGGATGAATGATTATGGGCAACATTATAGGACATGCAATGAGAAGCTGGGCTCTGGAGTAGACCCCTGCATTTCAGTCCATTTACTGATGGTGTGCCTTGGAGTAATCCTTAATTTCCCTGTACCTTACTTCTGCCATTGCTGAAATTTGGATAATAATAGTACGAATTATAGAGTTGTTTTGTGGATTAAATGAGGCAATATGTATAATACATACGAACAAAGCATTTATACTGCTCTGGACATATTAAGAGCTCAATAACCATTTAGTCATTGTTATAGAAAGAAGCAAGTAAACTAGTACTTATTGAGCAACTACCATCTGCCAAGAATTGTGCCACATACTTTTACATTTCCTCATTTCTAAATACTCTATAAGGTATATAGTTTCAAGAGATTAAATAGTTTATCACAGGCAGCTGATCTGTGGCAAATATTGGATTTAAAATCAAGCCTTCTTTAGTTCATGATAGCATGTTTCCTGTCCTGTGATTCAGTGTTTGATACACAGAAAGAAAAGGAACAATAGATGTCTCCAGAAGTCCTTATCCTTGAGGACTAATGAATTGTGAGGATTCTCCTTCAATTAAAGACACTGCAAATATGACTGTTTGGCACCCTGTCCACCTGTATTACTAAGGGAAGGATTGTTGCTGAAAAAAAACCACCCCCAAATTTGGGGGGGCTGAAATAGTAGATTATGGTGCTTACATCAAGTAAAATTGTTGTTGGGAGATGTGAGGGAGAGTGGCCAGCTGCTCCAAGTGGACGCTTAAGGACCTAGGCTACTACTTTTTTTGGATCTTGGAGTCCTCTGTTGAATCACCTGACCCTATCTGGCAAATGAAGGAAAAGGCATGATGAGTTTGGCATAGGGGGTAGGAGGGTTCTATTCATGGAAGTGGGCACATCAAATCAATATTCAAAAGGAAATGCATATTCAAATCACCAGAACTTGGGAATGTGACCCGTCTTCTACAAAGGAGCCTAGAAAAAATAGTTTAGTTATTTGTGCAAGAGGAAAATAGGTTTTGGAAACAGATAGTCTATGACACAGTTGACCCTTCTGGTCACCAAACATGAATTTCATTCTTGCTCTCAAATATATAACACATTAATCTTCGTTCCAAGGGAGACACCTCTAAGTCCCATTCATTTCCTCCAAGCACAAAATCTGGGATCTCTGGGAAGTTCAAAGTCCTCCTCAGATTTGGCTGAAGAGCCTACTGGTCTTGTGACCTATAAAGTGAAACAGACATCAGTTTCTACTCTCTACCCCTCCACAACTCCACCCATAGACAACTGTCAGTCAATATACAATTAAAAAAGTTATTTGGAAAAGGGCAGAATGGGAGACACAGAGCTGTCATCAGTCTACTGTACTCCTGGGGAGGCATTTTGAAGGGCCTGCCTGAGCAGTGGAAGAAGTTATTCAGGCAGACCCCAAGTCTACATTCTGTGGTGAGCTCCCCTGGTATTGTTCTCCATGCTTCCTGATTTACCCATTGGAAATTACTTCCTTCTCTACTTTCCTCTATGGACACATTTGAAGTGGGCATGGGTAACATGTTTTCCTTGGGAAATTTATTCCTTTCACAGCCTGTTTCCTCCTCATGCAATTTGGGCGTCTCAAATGTTGTTTTAAGCCTTAAACAAACAGAAGCCTTCTGAGAGCAAGCTAGGGATTTCTTTGGTAATATAATTTCCTCAGAGACTCAGTAGGCTTTTGATCTGTTTATTTCTAATCAGCACCATGCACCAGTAATCACCCTCACATCCTAGACAAAATTTTCAAACCTTTTTCATTTCCATACATCCCTCTCTCAATTTAATGGCAATTTACTTAAGGATCACTGAAATAATATGCATGGATGCCAAGGTAATCCCCTTAATCTGATCTGTGCTGCAAAAAGTCTTAGTGACTCTTTGAGGCCATGACATTTCCAATCTTATCTTATTATTTGGAATCCAGAAGCTGTTGGATCTTCCAAATTTCCAAGCCTCTTGGTTTTTGAACTTTCTCCATTCCCTTCAGTCTCTGCATAAATAATAGTTATTTCTTATCTGAGCGCCTTTATTAAAGACATTTAATAATAACCAAAATGCTTTTTACACTACATCCTTCCAACCACTTTCCTTACAGCTTTAGACTTAGAAGTGGTTGGAAGGATGTAGTGTAAAAAGTATCCTGTGTAAAAAGTGTCCTGTGTCTTGCACCATTACAGATGACACCGATATGAAATGTTTGTCAGAGAATAGCAAGTCTCTCTAACTCTCTAGTTTGCTGTGTTTATTTCCACCATTTGCAATCTGACCACTAAACACTAAAGCAATTTAGTGTTGAAACTTTCACTAATTCTGTTTCACACATTTTAAACTTTCACTAATTCTATTTCTTTTTGAGTCAAGGTAAGTAGTTTGTGTATTCCTAAGGATTTGCCCATTTCATTTGGCTATCTAGTTTATTGGTATATAATTGTTCATAAAATCCACCTACAGTCCTTTTATTTCCTTCCTTCAGGCTTAGTTTTCTCCACCTTTTTTTTGTTCTTCTGTTTTTAAGATTGTGTCTCTGGTGTGAAGTCCTTCTTGTTTAATGTAAGCATTTAGAGCTGTACATTTCCCTCTCAGTGCTGCTTTTGCTGCATCCCGTAAATTTTGATATGTCATATTTTCATTTAATTTTTCCCAAAATATTTCATAATTTCCCTTCAAATTTCCACTTTAACACATTAGTTGTTAAAGAGAATATTGTTTAATTCCCTCAGATTTGTGAATTTTCCCCTTTCTCCCTCTGTTACTGATTTCTAGCTTCATTCTGTTGTGGTCAGGGAAAATCAATTGTATAATTTTAATATTTTTTCATTTATTGAGAGTTGTTTTGTGACCCAACATATGGTTTATCCTGGAGAATGATCTGTGCACACTCAAGAAGAATATGTATTTTGTTTTTGTTTGGTGCAGTGTTCTACATATGTTTGTTAGGTCTAGTCGGTTTAGCGGATCGCTCAAATCCCGTACTTCCTTATTGATCTACTGACTAGATGTTCTATCCATTCTTGACAGTAGTACATTAAAGTCTTCTACTATTAATGTAGAACTGTTAATTTCTCCCTTCAGATTTGTCAATATTTGCTTCAAAAATTTTGAGGCTCTGCTGTTAGGTGCAAATATACTTAATAATTATTACATCTTCCTGTTGGCTTTTCCCCTTTATCAGAATGCAATGACTATCTTTGTCCCTGGTAACTGTTTGACTTAAAGTCTATTTTACCTGATATTAATATAGCCACTCCAGCTCTCGTTTGATTGCTATTTGCATCTTTGACTTTAAGGTGAGTCTCTTACAGACAGCATGTAGTTGGGTAACGCATTTTTATACATTCTGCCAATCTCTGCCTTTTGACTAGAGAGTTATATCCATTTGCATTTAAAGTCACTACAGATAATATAAGACATTCTTCTGCCATTTTGCTATTTAGCCTTTATAAGTCTTATACTTTTTCTGTCCCTCACTTCTGTTAAGGCCTACTTTTATATTTATTTGTTTTTTTCTGTTGTACCATATTGAGTACTTTCTCACTTTTATCTGGATATATTTTTCATCTGTTTTCCTTGTGGTTACCCTGGGCTTAAAATTTAACATCCTAAATATATAACAATTATGTTTGGTTTGAATCCAACTTAACTTCAATTGCATCCATATATACTGTTCCTCTTCCCTTTTGTCCCCTCGCCATTTTTTTTTACTTGTTGCCACTTATATCTGTGTACATTGTATGTCCATACACCTAGATTTGTCATTACTTTTGATGCATTTGAATTTTAGCACCTGTAGGAAGTAAGAAGGGGAGCTACATACCATACCACACAATAAATACTATAATACTGGCATTTATAATTATCCAAATGGTTATCTTTACCACAGGTCTTAATTTGTTTATGCTGCTTTGAACCACTGCCTCGTGTCCTTTCCTTTTAGTCTGAAGAACTCCTTTTGGCACTGCTCCTAGGGAAATTCTAGTGGTGATGAACACCCTTAGCTTTTAGTTATCTGTGAATGCCTTAATCTCTGCCTCATTTTTTAAACTTTTTTAATTGTATAATATAGCATATATACAAAGTGAAGAAAGAAAAAAGTAATAGTTTTCAAAACACTCTTCAACAAGTAGTTACAGGACAGATCCCAGAGTTTGCCATTCTGTTTCATTTTTGAAAGAGAATCTTGCAGCATTATGAAATTCTTGGAGTTGTTTTCCTTCAGCACTTTAGTATTTCAACCCACTGCCTTCTTGCTTCCATGTTTTCTGATGAGAAATTGGCACTGAATCTTAATGTGATTCCCTTGAATGTAACACCTTGCTTTTCTCTTGCAGATTTCAGAACTCTTTCCTTGTCTGTTGCATTGGATAGTATATTCAATATATGATGGGGTGCATTTTTCTTCACATTTATCCTGTTTAGTGTTCTCTGATCTTCTTGGATGTGCATATTCATGTCTTCTGCTAAGTTTGGGAAGTTCTCTGTCATCATTTCATTTTTTTTATTTTAATGCAATTTTATCACTGGTTCTCAGTATCACCATATAGTTGTGCATTCATCATAACAATTGACTTCTTTTCTTTTCCGTGAAAAATAACATATATACAAAAAAAGCAATAAATTTCAAAGCACACCACAACAATTAGTTGTGGAATAGATTTCAAAGTTTGCTATGGGTTACAATTCCACAATTTTAGGTTTTTACTACTAGCTACTCCAAGACACTGGAGACTAAAAGAAATAAGAGTATAATGATTCAACAATCATACTTATTTGTTAAACCCTACCTTTTCTATGTAATTCCACTATCTCCTTTGATCTTTCTCCCACTCTTTAAGGTTATTTGGGCTATGCCCACTCTAACTTTTTCATGTTGGAAGGGATTGTTCTAGAGAGGATGGCCCCTCTGGAGATTGTAGGATTCTGCAAAGTAATCCTAGTGCATGGAATATTTTTAGAATCTCACATAAAGCCCTAGGTACTCTTTAAGATTGGCAGGAATGGTTTTGGTTAGGGATTGGCAAACTATGATGGGTAGCAACATCTAGCTGAAGCTTGATTAAGACTAACCTCCAGAGTAGCCTCTTGACCTATTTGAACCCTCTCTCAAATACATCATTTGGCATGCTCCTTTTCCCCCTTTTGGTCAAGATGGCCTTGTCAATCTATGGTGCTAGAGCCAGGCTCATCCCCAGAAGCCATATCCCACATTGCCAAGAAGACACTCAGTTCTTATTTCATGTCCCATGCAGGGGGAGGGTAATGATTCCACTTGTAGAGTTGGGCTTAGAGAGAGAGAGAGGCTACACCTGAACAATAAAAGGGGGCTTCTGGAAGTAACTCTTAAGCATAACTTTAGGGTAGGTAGGCTAAGCTTCTCCACTATGTAAATAAGCTTCACAAGAGCAAGCCTCAAGATCAAGGGCTTGGTCTACTGACTTGGGAGTCCTCAATGTTTTACACATATCAGGGGTTTCCCTGGTGATAAAGGTTAATGGTTCCATATTTTCTCTCCCATTCCTCAAGGGACTTTGCCAATACTTTTTGATTATCAACTTAACATACTATAAGATGTATCTGGGCATTACACCAAGCCATACAGGATCTCACACCCTCATTCCCATTCCGGACTCTCTGTGCCTTGGTTGTTTAAATGATCTGTCCAGACAAGTTGAGCTGGACTATGTGCCACAGACAATTTAGGTTCTGAACAAAATAAACCTTTCTTCCTTTGGTTTCATAGAGTAGGTGAAGTTCTAAAATACAGACAATGTCTTCCTTTCCCCTGTATTCTGAATTACCTTAATCCTGACCTGATTGTCTTCATTCTTATCTCTAAATACTGGGTTACATATATATATAAAACAGCCACTCAAAATCTAGAAATAACAGTTACCACTTGACTACATGTGACCATTATAAGAGCTTACAATCTAGGCCCCAATTTTCTTATAGGTATTTTCTAAATGAGACCATACAATATTTGCTCTTTTGACTCTGACTTATTTTGCCTCATAAGATGTCCCACAGTTTCATTCACAATGTTGCATGCCTCACAACTTCATTCCTGTCTGTAACAGAACAATATTTGATCTTATGTACACATGACCGTTTGCCATTGTACTTCTCAGTCAGTGTATCCTTCAGACACCTCCATCCATGGGGCATCAGGCCTAAGGTCCAAAGTCAACAGTCCATCAAATTCTCAATTTTACACAATTTCATTGTTCCCAAAAGAAAAATAACTAACAAACACACCCTCACTAAATAGAAAATGAAAATTTACCCTTAACCCTTGTCCCTCCTCCCGTTATTTACCCCTAGAGTTCCGGTGATACTGTTGATGTTTTCCTGCTAAACAGTCTGTGACATGCAATAGCAATTTTCTTGCCTATGTCTCGATATTATACTCTCTTTGTACAAGATGCATACCTTTGAAATAGTTCATGCAAGAACTTATTTATATTTATAATGTTAATCGTTGGGACACATGGATCTATACAATCCCTTCAATTATGTTTACCTTCAATATGGCACTATTACTTATGGACCCACTAATGAACTGCCTTCATTTCTCTCTATTCCCTTCATATAAGTTCAAACTCATTAGCTAACCATTCACCCATCTCTAGCTTGTATGTATCCCTAGGTCCCCTACATTCTGTATTATAAGCCTCTGACATTACCTTTACCACGGTCATAAATGTGGAGTCATACAATATCTATCCTTTTGTGTCTGGCTTATTTCACTCAGCATTATGTCCTCAAGGTTCATCCATCTTGTCATGTGCTTCAGGACATCTTTTCATCTTACTGCTACATAATATTCCATCATAGGTATATACCACATTTTCTTAATCCATTCATCTGTTGATGGGCACTTCGATTGTTTCCATCTTTTGGTGATTGGGATTAATGGACATCGGTGTACAAATGTCTGCTTGTGTCACTGCTTTCAGATCTTCTGGGTTTATACCCACTAGTGATATTGCCGAGTCATAAGGCAACTCAATATTTAGTTTTCTAAGGAACTACCAGACTGTCTTCCAGAGTGACTATACCATTATACGTTCTCACCAACAGTGCATAGTGTTCCATTTCTCCATGTCCTCTCCAACATTTGTAGTTTCCTGTTGATTTAATAACAGCCATTCTTATAGATGTGTGGTGGTATCTCATTGTAGTCTTGGCCTGCATTTCCCTTACAGCTAATGAAAATGAGCATCTCTTCATGTGCTTTTTAGACATCTGTATTTGCTCTTTGGAAAAATTTCTCTTCATTTCTTTAACCCATTTTATAATTGGGTTGTTTGTTCTTTTATTGTTGAGTTGTATGATTTCTTTATATATACAGGATAGCAAACCTTTATCTGATATGGGATTCTCAAATGTTTTCTCCTGTTGTATTGTCTGTCCTTCACCTTTTGGACAAAGTATTTTCAGGCACTAAAGCATTTGATTTTGAGGAGTTCCTATTTATTTTATTTTTGATGCTTGTGCTTTGGGTGTGAAGTTTAGGAAGACCTCTTTTTACTAGGTCTTAAAGATGTTTCTCTAAGTTTTCTTCTAGGAGTTTTATGGTATTAGTTATATTTAGGTCTTTGATCCATTCTGAGTTAATTTTTGTATAGGGTATAAACTAAGGATCCTCTTTCATTCTTTTGGCTATTGGTATCTAGTTCTCCCATGCCAATTTGTTGAAAAGACTATTTGTCCGAGATCAAGTGATCATCAATTTGTTGGTATATTTCTGTGCTCTCAATTCAATTCTATTTGTCAATACTTCTATCTTTGTGTCAGTACAATGTGTTTTGACCACTGTGGCTTTATAATAAGCTTTGAAAACGGGAAGGGTTAATCCTCCCACTTCATTCTTTTTTAGAATATTTTCAGCTATTCGAGTTCTCTTTCCTTTCCAAATGAATTTGTAACTAATTTTTACTAGTCTTCAAAGTAAGTTGTTGGGATTTTCATTGATACTGTGTTGAATCTGTAGATCAGTTTGGGTAGAATTGACTCTTAACTACATTTAGCCTTCCTATCCATGAGCACGGAATGTCTTTCCACGTATTTAGATATTCTTTGATTTCTTTTAGCAGTGTTATGTTGTTTTCTGTATACAGGTCCTTTACATCCCTAGTTAAGTTCAATCCTAGATACTTGATTCTTTTAGTTGCTATTTTGAATGGAATTCTATCCTTAGTTGACTCCTCAGTTAGGTCATTGCTTCTGTATAGAAACATTACTGATTTTTGCACATTAATTTTATATCCTGTCACCTTGCTGAATGGCTCAAATGGCTCAAGTAACTTTGCTGTAGATTTCTCAGGATTTTCCAAGTACAGTATCATGTCATCTGCAAATGATGAAAGTTTTTACTTCTTCCTTTCCAATTTTGATGGCTTTTATTTCTCTCTCTTGCTTGATTGCTCTAGCTAGAACTTCTAATACAATGTTGAATAATAGTGGTGATGCAGAGCATCCTTTTCTCATTCCCAGTCTTAAGGGGGAGGCTTTCAGTCTCTCATCATTGAGTATGACGCTGGCCAGGGGTTTTCATATATATTTTTTATGATATTGAGGAAATTTTCTGTGATTTCTACCTTTTGAAGTGTTTTTATCAGAAAAGGATGTTGAATTTTGTCAAATGCTTTTTCAGCATCAATTGAGATGATCATGTGATTTTTCCTTTTTAATTTCTTAATGTGCTGTATTACATTAATTTACTTTTTTTGTGTTGAACCACCCCTGCATTCCTGGAATAACCCTACTTGGTCATGGTGTATAATTCTTTTAATGTGTTGTTTTATTTGATTTGCTAGTATTTTGTTAAGAATTTTTGCATCTATGCTCATTAGGAAGATTGGCCTGTAGTTGTCTTTTCTTATAACATCTTTACCAAGTTTTGGTATTAGTTGAAGTTACCTTCATAAAATGAGTTAGGTAGTGTTCCTTTTTCTTCATTCTTTTGGAATATCTTGAGTAGGATTGGTGTTAGTTCTTTCTGAAATGTTTCATAAATTTCCCCTGTAAAGCCATGTGGCCCCGGGATTTTCTTTGTGGGAAGATTTTTGATGACTGATTGAATGTGTTTACTTATGATTAGTTTGTTGAGATCTACTTCCTCCTGAGGGAGTAGATGTTGTTTGTGTGTTTCCAGGAATTTGTCCATTTCATCTAAATTGTCTTGTTTGTTGGTGTATAGTTGTTCATAGTATCTTCTTATGATTTTTTTATTTCTTCAGGGTCTGTGGTAATGACCCTACTCTCATTTTTATTTCATTTATTTGCATCCTCTCTCTTTCTTACTTTTTTAGCCCAGCTAGAGATCCATAGATTTTATTGATTTCTTCATAGAACAAACTTTCAGTTTTGTTGAGTCTTTCCATTGTTCTTTTGTTCTCCCATTCATTTAACTCTGCTTCAATCTTTGTTATTTCTTTTTTTCTATTTGCTTTGAGGTTAGTTTGTTGTTCTTTCTCTACTTCCTCTAGGTGAATAAAGTCCTCGATTTTTTCTTTCTCCCATTTTAATATAGGCATTTAGGGCAATAAATTTCCCTCTCAGCACTGCTTTTGCCACATCCCATAAGTTCTTATATGTCATACTCTCATTTTCATTGGTCTCCAGAAGCTACTGATTTCTCTAGCAATTTCTTCTCTGACCCAGTGGTTGTCTAAGAGTGTGTTACTTAAACTCCACATATTTGTGAAAGTTCTGGTGCTTTGGTGATTATTGATTTCCAGTTTCATTCCATTGTGGTCAGAGAAAGTGATTAGAATAATTTCAATATTTTAAAATGTATAAAGAATTGTTTTGTGATCTATCCTGGAGGATGTTTCATGATCACTAGAGAATAGTGTTGTACACTCCTGGTGTTTTGGAGTGTGACTACCTATATGTGTCTATTAGATCTAATTCATTTGTCAAATTGTTTAAGTTTTCTATTTCCTTTTTGATGCTCAGTCTGGTTGTTCTATCTATAGAAAAGGGTGGTGTACTGAAGTCTCCTATAAATATTATTGAAACACCTGTTGCTCCTTCAGTCTTGCCAATGTTTGTCTCACACTTTAGAGCTCCTTGATTGGGAGCATAAGCACTTATTATTCTTATTTCTTCTCAGTGAATTACCCCTTTTATTCATTTTTAGTTTCCTCTTTGTCTTTTATGATGTCTTTGCATTTAAAGTCTATTTTGTGTCTGACATTAGTATAACTACCCCTGCTTTTTCTTTTTTCTTTTGGTTACAGCTTGTATGGAACAGCTTTTTCCATCCTTTCATGTTCAATCTATTTGTATCCTGTGTCTAAGATAAGTCTCTTGTAAGCAGCATATAGCTGGATCATATTTCTTATTTCATTCTGCCAATCTGAAACTTTTAATTGGTAAGTTTAACCTGTTAGCATTCAATATTATTCTTGTGAAGGCATCTCTTACCAACTTATCCTTTAGATTTTATTTGTCATATCTGCATATTCTTTTCCCTCTTTGTTACCCTTACTGGTACTCTTCAATTCTGTGCTCTTCTCCAGACCTCCCTCTCTGGTCTTTTATTTTGCAGCTGACAGAACTCCCTTTAGTATTTCTTGTAGGGCCAGTCTCATGTCAACAAATTATCTTAGCATTTGTTTGTGCAGAGAGTCAGGGTGTGGGGTTTGGGGTGCAGAGATTGGGGCTCAGGGTGGGTGGTGTTTGGATGTGTGCTTGCTTGTGGGGAGGGGGTCCAGGAGGACCCAACTGTGAATGCATGCGTGCACAGGGAAGGAGCGCTAGTCACAGGGGGCTAGCCAAATGGGGGGTGGGGGTGGGCACATGTGCTTGTGCCTGGGAATGTGGGGGGGGTTAGGATAAGGGTGCACATATGTACAGGGCAGGATCTGTGTGGCATGGAGATGCACATGAGCACCTGCCAGGTGCAGGGGGTGGGGCACTTGTGCTGGAGGGTGGGACAAGGGTGTGCTTGGGTGCGTGCATGTGTGTGTGTGTGTGTGGTCAGAGCAAGGTTGCATGCATGAACAAGGAACGGGGAATGAGGTACAGGGGTCGAGGGGTTGGGACACAGGTGCATGGGTGCGAGGGTAGGCAGTACACAGGTACGTGCGTGCGCATGTTTACGGATTAGGATGCTGGTGTGAGCATCAGCAGAGCTGGGGGGCAGGGCAGGAGTGTGCACGTGTGTGGGGCAGGTGGGCGGGATGTAAGGGTCAAGGGATTGGAGCATGGATGTGTAGGTTCCAGGGCACGCAGGATGCAGTAGGCACATGTGTGAATCTGGGGCAGCTGGGCCCTGGTGTGCGTGTGTGTGTGTGTGTGTGTGCAGAGCTCAGGGGAGGCGGAACGAGTTAAGCTTCTGCGTGGGCTGGGGCAGGTGTGGCCTGGATGCACAGGTGAGTGCTTAAGCAGAGCTGGGGGGTCAAGTGGGGTTTTGCGTGGGGAGGGGACAAGGGGACAGGGAGCAAGGATGGAGGATGTGAGGTGCGAATGCATGGGTGCTGGAGCGAGCAGGACGTGGGTGTGCGCATGCATGGGTCTGAGGACCAGGGTGTTGTTGTACATGTGCACAAAGCTCGGGGGGCTTGGGAAGCGGTTGCATGACTATGGGTAGGGGCAGGTGTAGCAGAGATGCTTGGGTGAGCACCTGCAGGGGGCAGGGAGAAGGAGGTGAGGGGAGAAGGGGTTGAGTGCTGGTGTGTGCCTGGATAAGGGTGGGTTGACAGTATGTGCTTTGTGGGAGAAGTGGGTGGGGCCAGGGTGGGTGTGTGCATGTGCACCAGGGGGGGTTGGGGTGGGGATGCATGGGGCACGGTGGAGGCAGCATGGGGCAGGGTTCAGTTGTATGGGGCAAAGGGGGTCATGGATCGTGGAGGGGCCAGCACACATGGATGGGAAGCACTCAAGGAATGCATCTTTGCTTACTTCCTCATCTCCATTATCCTCTCTGTGCACTCCTGAGGGCTCTGGGCCTCCGTTTGGAAAGGAGCACGTTAGGTTGTTTGCACTAGCAGGGTGGTCTTCAATTCTCTACATCTCAATCCCTCAGCTTTTGTAATCAGGGCCTCCTTATGTGGTGAAGAAGACCCTCTCAGGTCATTTATACCCTGGAATCACTGTCCCGGTTGTTTTTCTGTCACTTCTCTAGCTGTTCCTTGGAACAGGGGTGAACTCGACCTATCCTATTCTGCCATCTCCCCAGAAGTCTGTCATTATTTCTTTGACTAGTTCTTCTTCACCTTTCTCTCTTTCTTTCTTCTTCTGGGACTCCCATAATGAGTATTTTGGTGCTCTTGATGGTGACCCATAGCTGTCTTAGGCTATTTTCAGTGTAATATTTATTCTTTCTGCTCCTCAGCCTGACTCATTTCAAGTGCCTTCTGATTCTTTCCTCTGCCAGCTCCATTCTGTTCTTGAAACCCTTCTGGACGTTTTTCACATCAATTATTGTGGTCTTCATCTCTAGTACTTCTGTTTAGTTCCTTTTTAAAATTTCTGTCTCCTTATTTAGACTTTCATATTGTTCATTAATTGTTTTGCTCATACCCTTTAATTTTTTTTCTTTATTTTCCTTCATATTCTTGAGTATTTTTAAGATAATTTTTTTTTAAAAAAAGCTTTGTGTGGTATATACACAGTCTCACCTTCTTCCTTGGTGTTTTCTGTATTTTTATCCTCTTCCTTTAGATGGGCCATCATTTCCTGTTTATTGTTTTGTTTTTGTTTGTTTGTTTTTTTGTCTTGCATTCTTTTGTTGCACACCATACATTTTAATATTTTTAAGACAATAACTCTGGAACTTACTCCCTGAGACTTCTGTGTCTTGGTTTTGTAACCAGCTGGTGATAAGGTAGAAATTTTCTTAAACTTCAGCCCTCCTATCAGGAAAGTCTGCCCAAGGCAAATGTACTGTGCAGGGTTTACTCTGTCTTACTGGGCCTCTGCCTTGTCCTGGGCTTTTGCCTTTAGCTGTTTTGGAGTTACCTGCTTACAGGAGTTTTGTTGACCCCTCTGTTTCCTGGAGGGCAAATTCTGGGAGGAGGGTCACCCCAGAAAGGATTTTCCAGTTTGGTCTTTCCCAACCAAAACTGAGCCAGGGACCTACAAAGGGGATGCAGAGTTGCTTCAACATGTCTTCTGGAGGAGTCAAGAAGGGTGCCAAAAACTTCTTTAATCACTCCCAAAAGCTGAGCTTTCTTAACCTGCCCAGCAAATTCACCCTTCAGCTAGCTGTTTCCTGCAGCCCTGAGGAAGTTCTGTGTTTTTAAATCTCCACCACCGCTGCTCCTCTCTGTGGACAGTTGAAACACTGTTGCTGCTGCCTTTGTCTGGGGTGAGTTGAAACAATAACTGCCCTCAGTGTGGAGACATAGGGATCTAAATTTGCTAATCAAAAGCCATGATCAATGATTAGTCATGCGCATCTCTATTCTTGAGGAAGAGGAGTTTTATGTCCCTTTGTGTTAGTGGTAGTTAATCAAATGCTGGATTCCATGGTGGTCTGGTGCGAGGTGGTGAGTGACTGCTGGTAGCCACGATGCAGAGAGAGCAATTTAGAGTTCTTTACTGTAATTTTATCATCCTCTTCCTCCTGCTTTTCCCTGATGCTAGACAGCGTTCTACCTGCTGAAGGTTCAAAATAGTTGTTTCAGACTCTTCCTGACTGTTTCATAGTTGTTTGGGTGGGAGGACTGAATCCTGGAGCCTCCTACTCCACCGTCTTCCCTGGAAATCTCATTGCTGGGTTTTCTGCATCTGACCTTCAGACTACCTGGAACTGACTGACATTGCTCTCATTCTATTGGTCAGAACTCATCAAAAGCCATACATAATTGCAAGGCAAGGTGGAAAATTTTGCCTAGCTATGCTCAGTAGGGAGAAGTGACTTTGGTGAAGAGCTAGTCAGTCTCCACCATACTGCCTCTGCCTTGATGTGCTTAGATGCCCATCAGTGCCGGCAACTGGGCCCATGAAATGGAACATAGCCTAATGCAGGGTTTGCTTCACTCCTAGTGAATATAATTAGTGCCCTTGAGGTAGTAGATCTTTATTTTTCCAGATTTTAAAATGAGTAAAACCATGAATATTCAAAGACCATTAAATACATGGTATAGTAACATATTTTTAGCATTCAACAACTGTTCAAGTTATAGAGATGATTGGTTTGGTTTTCTAGAGGGGAATTAATTCATTGACAACAGTTCTTTTAAAGTTCTTTCTAAGAAACAACCTTTGCCCATGCAAATTCCTCACTCCTTATTCTCTGTCAGAATGGTTTGCATAAAAGTCATTCTCTTCTCATTTTTACAGATACTTATGGCAAGAGAGATAAGAATCTAAATACAAGAAAATCAGAAAGATTATAGCCCTTCATCACTAGAAGATAGTCAGAAACTGACTGTATAAGAATCAATATATTGACTTTGTTAAAATATGCATGCTGGGATATACTTCTAGAGATTAGACTTGATTAAAAAACATAAAAGATGACCTTACTGCTTGATCTGGTTTGGAGATCACTTCTCAAAAAGATCATGTTGCCCTTGTCTGTCTAAATATTAAGTTTGTACCTTTGCATTGATTATGTAATGTGAGGCTTTGAGGATCCTTGTGGTGTGAGAGCTCAAGGACAAGAGAGTTTTATGCCTGGTATTTCTTCCTGGAACCAGCCAGGAAGACCCTCTCCCTACTTTCGTCTAATTGAATTACCAGATGGTTCTTTGTTTGTCTTTCTTCTATTACCTAAGCCTGTAAGTTATCTGATAGCAAAGTAATTAAAGGTAACTTTTCAGTTTCCTAAAAAAGAATAAAAGACCCTCTATGGGAATGGTCTGTTTTTGAAAAATAAAATAGACTTCCAAGGTTTGGGTACCTTTTATATAAATGTACAGACTAAAGAGATGTAAGCCACTAACACCCTGGAGAAGCGCTACAAACTGGGAGTTGGGGGATGGGGAGTTGCTTATGGAACACTAAGGACAAGAAAAAAGGAAATGGCAGTGTTTGGGGAGGTACCTGCTTCTATCTCATCCTGTGCTTGTGCTACAAAACAGCCAACCCTGGTGTTTAGCAGCCAGGAAAGGAGGAGCAGGACATGCACATGGACATTACATACAATCAATCTCTGGAGAGGAAGAGATTGGTCTCTGAATCTACAGAATGATAGTTTCAGAGATGCCTCTTCCTGCATCCTTCATTTCTCAGACATGGAAATGATATAAAAGCAACAATGGCTCTAATGACTCTGTGAGATGAGAGGACACCCCTTCTTTTTTCTTGCCCCACCTCTCTCCTTTGTAATAGTGGGGAGGAAATTGTACCCTGGGTCGGGACACCTGGGTTCTTCTACTTGCCCTGGGTTTAGCTATCTTTGTGACTCAACATCTCTGGGAATTTTCTCATTTGTAAAATGAAAAAGGGAAATCAGGAATTTCTGTTGTCCCTTGAAGCTCCACTGTTGTCAGGGCTGCTGCTGACCTCCCATTAACCTGCCTCTAGGAGTGCTGATTTGGGTCTTGAACAATAGACTAACTTGTCAGGAACTATTACAAGGTGAAATATTCTAGTACAGGCATAGAGAAGTCAGTTTAGAGGAAAGTACCCTGGCTCATCTGTGGGTATTTTGTCAAGGCAAAATTATCTTGGCTTGGTATCAAAAAGTTAAAGGGTTATGTAAAACCAGAGGGTAATTGGAAATTTTTCTAATGACCCATGGAATAATACTCCTCTTTACTCATGTTCTAGGTAATGTGGGGAAGAAGTTAGGGGGCAATTTTTATTATTTGAGGTGACAAGAGGGAATTCTGGGCAGCAGCCATTTAATGTCTCACCTGCTTACCTCTTGAAAGTATTAAAACTCTATTAAGTAACAACTACATACAAATATTAATGTTATAAAATGCTTAAAAGGATCAAAGAAAACTAGAGAAATGTCTAATAGTCCTCAGCATTCTGATGCTGACTTAAAGGAGAAATGCAACTAGAATCCAATGGCAGAACTAAGAATGATACAGAATGAGCTCTGGTACAAACCTGAGGTGGCACCTGGGTGTGTTTGCAAACATGGAGCACAGTCAAGACTGCCTAGATCTAGTTTAAAAGTCCAAGATGCAGTGGATCATTTCAGCATTTATAAATTATATGCTTATTGTTTTTAAACATATAATTTAAGCTGTTAAATAGAAACCTGGTTGATAGTTAATTTATAGTTTGAGGCTGGCCATGAATGGTCTGGGTTTCAACCAGGTGTTTAACAAGGTCTTCTGTGTCACCATGAGGCAAAATACAGTACTGGGGCCAGAAAGAGTGCAGGTAGGTCACTTAATAACTAGTTGAAAGAAAAAGATTAATTAGTGGATCTAGTCCTCTGGCAACTGGGCTTTACCCTTGACTATGTTCTGATTATAATTTTTATTAATGTCTTGGGTGAGAACATTATATGACAAAATGAAAGTATGAGTCAAATCCAGGGAGATGAAATTTAGCAGAGGCAAATGCAAAGCCCTGAACTTGAGACCAGGATATTAGCTGTCTAAGAATGCTGTGAAGGAGACATCATTTAACAGCAGGATGTTAAACCCTTTTAGTAGGCTGTAAGCTCAGTTTGAATGAACAGTATGATGTGACTGCCAAAAAGGGTATGAGGTCCTGGACAGCATTAACAGATGAGGGGAGATGATAGTCCTTCTAGTCTGCACTGAGCCAAGCACACTTGAGGAAGTATGAACTCTTTAGGGCCCCAGATTGAATGGCAGAAGCTGGCAAACTGGGAACTTCTGTGGGCATGCCAAAGGCATTAAGAAGATTTACATTGGACTAGGAGAAGACTGGGATGGTTAATTCTCTCACCAAATTGGCAGTGCTCTACTGTGGAGGAGCATTTTCAGACTTATTTTGGGTGGATCCAGACTACAATGCTGTTTTATTGTAGTAGCTAAAAAAAGTTTTATTGTAGCTGCTAAAAAAAAATATCAGAAAAGACTTGGCTTAAACAATGAGAATTTAATGTCTCACATTTTTGAGGCTAGAGAAATCCAAAACCAAGGCATTGGCAAGGCAATTTTGAGTTCTGAAAGATTGTGGCATTCTGGGTCTGGCTACAGGTGACACTTGGTTCTTGGCTTCTCTGTCATGTGTCAATGCACATAAGGGCATCTTCTTTCTCCAAGGTTCCACTGACTTCCAATTCTGGCTGCTCCCATGGCTACTCTCCATCTGACTTTCATTCTGCTCATAAAGGACTCCAGTAATTCAATTGATTCAGTAGGGCCACACTTTAAGTGACGTAATGTCATCAAAAAGTCCTATTTATAATGAGTTCACACCCAAAGGAATGGACTAAGATTAATAACACGCTTTTTCTGGGACACATAATTCCAAGTCAGATGGACTAAAGCTAATAAGGAAAAATTACAGTGTGGCAGATTTCAACCCAGCATATGGGAGAAGCTGCTAATGATCAATGTAAAAATTAAATGTACTAGCCTAGGAGATAGTGAATTCCCCAACTCTGGCATGTCCAAGCACAGACATATGAGCATTGCATGAGCAAATTGTGGGAAAGAATTTAAGCATCATATGGCTAATGTCTAACTAGGTATTCAGTGTTCAATGGATGGAGTATAGGAGTTGCAGAGAAGTTTATAGACAATACAGTTTGAGACTAGTTTTGGACAAAATCAGCCTTCACTTGATTGCAGCTTATTGGAAAATCCTTGAATAATAGTTCATCAGCTGAAACTGATAAAAGCTTTCAAAAGTATATTAAGTTTTTTAGGAAACTATTGCTAGGAAATAAGAAGAATTCTGAAATGAGAATTTAAAACAGGAGTGTGATTTTCTGTATGAGAATTGATCTTTGGGAGTCACAAGGCAGGTCACTATCACCAGTGTCCTTAAGTATATAATGAGATTCAATTTTTATTTATTCTTAGAGGCTTTGAATTTCATGATGTGCTTCTAACAGCCCCAGGGCAGAGAGATAGTGAATTATGAAAACACTTTGTGGGACTGTGGTGTGTATTACCAGGGAGGAGTCCCTTCTGAGCTTGAATTCCTTTGTTGAACAAATCTCTGTATGAATACAAATAATCATTAGGGAGACAGCTGGCTGCTGCTGTGCATCACTGATAAAACACTCTTCCCACAACCCTGTATTTTCTTCCTGGGAATTTTGCCAGAAGGGCTGGGAGCACGTGTTTGGGTAAGCAAGTTGGGTCTGCTATCTGCTTCTATAAGGCCCCATGGGATCTATCGATTCTTCTACATCTGTAACATCAGGGATGAACATGAGTCTAATAGACGAGGATAAATCGACTGTACAGGGCCAGCTTTCCAGAGCTGTCTTTGTTGGTAGGGAGGCCAATGAGATTAAAAAGGTGAGGCCATTTTCATGGTCAAGAGTAGGTTTCTGGGACTCTTGCATCGATAGATTGTTGGGAGGAGCAGACATCAGAGAGAGGAAGAGCTGGGAGGCCAAATTCTGTCAATTTTTGTTCTTATAATACACATTATCTCAGTCCGAGAATCTCTTTCATTACTGTGATTTCTGCTATTCCTTGTAAGATAATGATCTCTCCATCTGTAGCCTCTGAACTCTCTCCTATGTTTCAGATACATGTAGACAAATTTCTATTTGACATCTTCACCTGAATATCATGCAGGAACTCAAACTCAACATGTTCAAAGATAAACCCACTATTCTTCTCAAATTGCTTTTGCCTCTGCATTTCCTGTATCAGTGAATGGCTGAGAAATCCATGGTCACACGAGAAAGAAACTTTTATTCATTTATTCAGCCACCTGAAAAATATTTATGTTACTGTGCACTGTGTACCAAGCAATATTAGCTTGTTGTCAGTATACTGGTTAAAAATAAAATCCATGTCCTTAAAGCAGTGCTTTTTAGTAAGAAGAGATTGATTATAAATATGGTAAGAAAAACAATAAAAATCAAACAAAATAGTCACATAAACAAGAGAATTTCAGATAATGATAAGTTTTAAAAGGAAATATGAATAAAATAGGGTTTGGGATAGTTAATGGGGTATAGTCAGAAACTACTCTAGCCAAGGTAGTCAGGGAAAGAACGTGAAGAACTGACATTTGAGTAAATGATAAAAATCTGCTATCATAGGAAGATCTGTAGAAGCATTGAATTCAAAAGCCTCATGTTTGGGTGTGTGTATGTGTGTGTGTCTGAATGTGTATCATCTGTCTATATATCCAATCTATCAATCATAAATTCTAGTCCAAAGTTAGAGTTCAAGAGTACTATATATAACTTCCAGGAAGATGGCAGAATAGAATAGGCTGAGTTTACCCCTGCTCCATGGAACAATGAGAGAAGTGACAGAAAAATGACTGGGTCTACAAGGAGTAAATGACCAGAAAGGGTCTTCTACACTGTTATGGAGGCCTTGGACAAAAAAAAAAGAAAAGAAAAAACAGAAATTGGGATGGAGAGAACAGGTGAGTGTGTTTGAACATGACCCCTTTAGGGACAAGTGGCGGCATGCAGGAAAGTGCTGGTCCCAAAGGAGCGGGACATTGTTGCACTTCAACTTACCCCCACATCTAGCTTGGGGGATCTTCCCTTGTGCTCCACAGCCAGGGCCCCCATGGACAACCCAGAAGCCAACAGACTTTCTCTCCCTGTGCCAGTGCACAGTGCCTGCTCCCAACCCCTGAGACACACTGCTGTGGGCACCTGATTTTCTTGGCAGAGACTGATGAGGCCCTCCCCATGGGAGGAGGAGGGACACAGGACCCTGATACAACTCCTCTTTCTCCACAGAGGTCAGGAGACCTCAGGCATGCATGGATGCGGAGGCAAGGTCAAGGAAGTGCACCTAGACACATGCCATGTGACCAGCTGCCAGGCATTTCTGGGTTGGCTGTGGACAGGGGCATCTGAAATACCCACTCCCATAATCCAAGGTCAACCCAAGCAGGAGCCTAGGGGCCACGAGACCCATCAGGCCCCAAAGCAGAGTCTCTGCCAAAGTGGACACTGCTCATCCCCCAGCCCCAGGAGTGATGGCTTTTGATACCAAGACCAGCAGCCAGAGCTGGAATTTCACCAAGTTTCCACCCAGCTCAGCCAGCTGCCATAGTCAGGGAGAGGTAGGCCTGAGGGAAAGAGGTGACTTGAGTGCACCATCTGCTAGGAAGAAGTGGAAAGTGCAGCTAGAAAACTGCGAATCTGCCTAGCTTTTAACATATCCTCAAGTAGCAATGTGTGGTGGGACCTCTTGATTAAGTTGTTTCCATGGAGATGTGACATATCCAATTGTGGATGTGACCCTATGGTTGGATGGAGGTGTGACCCTGCCCATTCAAAGCAGTTTTTAATTCGCTTACTGGAGTCTCTAAGAGAGGTCATAGGGAGAGAAAAAGTTCAGAGCTGACACAGATGCAGACATTTGGAGATTGAGACAGAAAAAGCCAGGTGCTAAGCAAGGAGTCACAGAGATACCCAGAGCTTGAAAAGAAGAAATCTCTGGCCCTGAGAGATATTAAGACAAAAGATGAAAACCAGAGTCTTGCCCCAGAGCAGCTAAGTGAGGGCCCACAGATGCTTAGAGAGGAAGCCAAATCATAAGCTGGAAGCAATGGAACTGGAAATAAAGACCAGAAGATGCCAGCCACGTGCCTTCCCATGTGACAGACACCAGCCTTTCTTTAGTGTTAAGGTATCTTTCTCTGGGTGCCTTAGTTTGGACATTTTTAAGACCTTAGAATTGTAAACTGGTAACTTCAAAAATCCTCTTTATAAAAGCCAATCCATTACTGATATGTTGCATTCCATGACCTTTAGTAAACTGGCAACAGCAAGATAAATGGAAAAAAATGGAATTGGATCTCAGGGAAATGATTGATAGCACAAAGCACACACATATAAGACTCTTCAATATCCCATAAGGAGAGAAATAAAGGACTAGGGAGACTAATTAAAGAGATAATGGAGCTAAACTTCCCAACCCTTACAAAAGACATAAATATCCAAATCAAAGAAGCCCAACAAATCTAAAATGGAATAAAACCAAATAGGCCTACTCCAAGGCATGCTTATCAGACTCACAAATGTTGAAAAGATGCAGAAAGACCTGAAAGCATCAGGAGGAAAACAATTTACCACATACAAGAGAAATCACATTAGGCTGAGTTTTGACTACTCAATAGACACCATGAATATGAAAAGGTAGTGGTATGATATATTTAAGATCCTGAAAGAGAAAGTGTTCCAGCCAAGAATTATTTATCAGGCTAGGTTTTCCTTCAAAAGTAAGGAGAGATTAAAATTTTCACAAACAAGCAAAGGCGGAGAGAATTTGTCACCAAGAGACTGGCTGTGACTGTTTGAAAGTATTATGGACCCCAGAAAAGCCATATTTTAATCCTGATTCAATCTTGTGGAGGCAGTCTTGTATTTTAACCTTGAATCAATAATGTATGTTGGAAACTTTTAATATATTATCTCCACAGAGATGTGACATGCCCAGTTGTGGGTGTTATCTTTTTATTACATAGACATGTGACCCCACCCATTCTGGGTGAATCTTGATTAATTTACTAGAGTTTTTAAAAGGGGGAATATTTTGGAGAAGCTTCATAAATGACAGAGCCAACAGAAACTTCAGAGCAGAGCTGACACAGATGTCAACACCTTGAGAAGAGAGACACGGATGTTTGGAGATGCTTGGAGTCTAGCACATATTGCAATGCATTGTTAAGCATCTCATTCCCTAGGATCTGGAGAGAGCCAAGGGAAGCCAAGAGATGAAATCCAGCCCCAGAGAAGCAAAGTGAGGAACCCCCTCAGGAATAGAGGCTGAAAGATGCAGCCCAGGAGCAAGGGACCAGCAGATGCCATGTGCCCACCCAGCTGACAGAGGTGTTCTTGATCCATTGACCTTCCTTGATAGGGTATCTTTTCCTGGATGTCTTAATTTGGACCTTTTTGTAGGCTTAGAACTGTAAATTTGTAAATTATTAAATTCCCCTTATTAAAAGCATTTCCAGTTCTGGTATATCACATTCTGGAGGCTTGCAAGCTAATATACTGACCCTACAAGAAATAATAAAAGAGTTCTCTTGACTGAAAAGAAAGAAAGGAAAGAGAGGTCTGAAGGATGGCACAGAAATGAAGAGTGTGAGTAAGGGTAACTTAAAGGATAAAAAGAGAGAGAGGGGGAAAAGAATATATAGATCAAACAAATAAAAACCCAAAGGATAATATGGTGGTATCAAGAACTGCTTTACAATAATAATTTCAAATGTTAATGGACTAAGCTCAAAATTAAAGATACAGATTGGCAGAATGGATTTGAAATATGATCTATATGCTGCTTACAAGAGACTCATCTTAGACCCAAAGATATAAATAGATTGAAAGGGAAGGGATGGAAAAGGGCATTCCATGCAAGTTATGACAAAAAGAAAGAGGAGACAAAAAAGTCAGACAAAATAGACTTCAAATGTAAAGATGTCACGAGAGACGAGGAAGGACACTACATATTAATAAAAGGGGCAAATTACCGAGAAAAAATAACAATCACTAATGTTTATACACCCAATCAAGGAACTGCAAAGTACATGAGGCAAATGTTGGCAAAACTTAAAGGAACAATAGATATTTCAACAATAATAGTGGAAGCCTTCAATACACCACTTTCTTCTCTAGATAGAACAACCAGACTGAGGATCAACAAGGAAATAGAGAACATAAACAATGTAATAAATGAATTAAACCTAATAGACATATATCGATTGTTACATCCCAAAACACTAGGATATACATTTTTCTTTCTCTAATGCACATGGGACATTCTCCAGGATAGATCATATGCACAAAGCGAGTTTTTATAAATTTAAAAAGGTTGAAATTATTCAAAGCACTTTCTCTGACCACAATGGAATGAGGCTGGAAATAAATAACCACCAAAGAACCAGAACTTATACAAATATATGGAGCTTAAATAACACACTTTTAAATTACCACTGATTGCTCAAGAGTGTGTTGTTTATTAATTTATGAACATGTGTTTATTTATTATTAAAAATAAATGAAGAAATTGCTACAGAAATTGGTATATATCTGGAAACTGATGAAAATGGGAATATGACATACCAGAACTTATGGGATGCGGTAAAAGCAGTGCTAAGAGGTAAATTTACTGCACTAAATGCCTATACCAAAAAAAGAAGAACAAAAATTGAGGGCTTAACTCCTCACCTGGATGACCTAGAGAAAGAACAGCAAACTAATACCAAAGCAATTAGAAGGGGAGAAATAACAAAGATTAAAGCAAAAATAAATAAATTGCAGAACAATAAAACAATAAAAAGAATCAAAACCCAAAGTTGGTTCTTGGAGAAAATCAATAAAATTGATGGACCCCTAGCTAGGCTGACAAAGAAAAAGGAGAGAGGCAGATAAAAAAATCAGAAATGAGAGTAGTGTTGTTACTAGGGACCCTGAGGAAATTTTTTAAAATATTAAGGAGATACTATGAACAACTATACACCAACAAACTAGACAGCTTAGATGAAATGGATAAATTCCTAGAAAAACATAAACAACCTACATTGACTTGAGAAGAAATAGAAGATCTCAACAAACCAATTACGAGTAAAGAGATTGAATCAGTCATCAAAAACCTCACTACAAAGATCAGCTCTTGGCCAGATGGCTTCACGGTGCAATTTTAACAAACATTCCAAAAAAACTAACACCAATCCTGCTCAAACTCTTCCAAAAAACTGAGGAAAAAAGGAATACTTAACTCATTTTATGAAGCTAAATGTTACTCTAATACCAAAAATAAATAAGTATGTTACAAGAAAGGAAAACTACAGACCAATTTCCTTAATGAACATGGATACAAAAATTCTCAACAAAACACTAGCAAATCAAATCCAGTTGCACAGTAAAAGAATTATACATCACAATCAAGTGGGGTTTATTCCAAGAATACAAGGGTGGTTCAACACCAGAAAATCAATCAAAAGGGAAAAATCACATGAAAAAGCATTGAACAAAATTCAATATCCTTTTCTGATAAAAACACTTTAAGAGGTGGGAATCAAAGGAAAGTTAGTTGCTCAATATCTTAAAGGACATATATGAAAATTCCATAGCCAGGATCACACTTAACAATGAGAGGTTGAAAGCATTCCCCCTAAGATTGGGAATGAGACAAGGATGCCCATTGTCACCACTATTATTCAACATCATACCAGAAGTTCTAGCTAGAGGAATCAGGCAGAAGAAAGAAATAAAAGACATCTATGTAGGAAAGGAAGATGTAAAACTTTCATGATTTGCTGATGACATGATCCGATACTTGGAAGATTTTGAGAAATCTATGAAAAAACTACTTGAGCTAATAAGCAAATTCAGCAACTGGGAAGATACAAGATTAATATTCAAAAATCAGCCATGCTTCTGTACACAAGTAATGAACTAAGTGAGGAGACAATTAAGGAAAAAGATCCGTTCAAAATAGCAACTAAAAGAATCAAGTATCTAGGAATAAACTTAACCAGAGATATAAAGGACCTGTGACACAGAAAACTACAAAACATTGCTAAAAGAAATCAGTGAGGATCTTAATAGGTGGAAAGACATTTTGTGCTCATGGATCAGAAGGTTAAATATAGTTAAAATGTCAGTTCTACCCAAATCATCTAAGATTCATCACAATACCAATCAAAATTCCAACAATCTACATTGAAGACTTGGAAAAGCTGGTTATCAAATTTATTTGGAAGGAACAGAGACCTCAAATAGCTAACGATATCCTAAAATAGAAGAGTGAAGTGAGAGGACTAACATTTCCTGATTTTAAGGCTCATTATAAAGCTATAGTGGTCAAAACAGCATGGTACTGGCACAAAGATGAAAATATTGAGCAATGGCTAAAAGAATGAAAGTGGACCCCTACTTTACACTCCATACAAAAATTAGCTCAGAGTGAATCAAAGACCTAGGTATAAGAGCTAGAACCATAAAAATACTAGAAGAAAATGTAGTGAAACACCTTTAAGACCTAGTAATAGGAGATAGCTTCTTAAACTTTACACCCAAAGCACAAGCAATGAAAAAAAAACAGATAAAAGGGAACTCCTAAGATCAAAAGATGTGAATAGACATTTTTCTGAAGAGCAATGGCTAAAAACCACATGAAGAGATGCTCAGCTTCGTTAGCTATAACGGGAATGCAAATCAATACTACAATGAGAGACTGCCTCAAGCCATAAGGTGATAAGAATGGCTGCTATTAAACAAACAGGAAACTACAAATGTTGGAGAAGTTGTGGAGAAATTGGAACACTTATGAACTGTTAATGGGAATGTATAATGGTACAGCTGCTGTGGAAGACAATTTGGCCATTCCTCAGAAAACTAAATATAGAGTTGTCCTACAACTTGATAATCCCAGTATTTGGCATATACCCAGAAAAGCTGAAAGCAGTGACATGTACATTTGCACACTGTTGTTTTTGGTGACATTATTCACAGTTGCCAAAAGATGGAAACAATCCAAGTGTCCATCAACAGAAAAGTGGATAAACAAAATGTGGTATATACATATGATGGAATATTATACAGCAGCAAGAAGAAATGAGGTCCTAAAGCATATGAGAGCATGGATGAAGCTTGACTACATAATATTGAGTGAGATAAGCCAGACACAAAAGGATGGATACTGTATGGTTTTGCTAATATGATCCTGGTAAAGGTAAACTCAGAGGCTTATAATATAGCATATAGGGGAACTAGAGATACACAGAAGCTAGAGAAGGGTGAATGGTAACCTAATGAAGTTGAACTTAAATGTATGGGAATGGATAGAAGTGATGGTAGCTCATTAGTGAATTTATAAGTCATATTGCCATATTGAAAGGGAATATGATTGAAGGGTTTGAATAGAACCATGTATCCCACCCATTAACACTATAAATATGCTAGCATTGTGGATCCTATGGTGCCAGGTTCATCCCTAGGCATCACGTCCCATGTTGTCACAGAGACTTTCACCCCTGAATGTCATGTCCCATGTAGACGGGAGGGTAGTGATTTCCATTCAATAGTGAAAGTCTCTTTAACAACATGGGACATGATTCCCAGGGATGAGTCTGGCTCTGGCACCATAGGATCCAATGCCTTCCTGACCAAAAGGGGAAAAAGAAATGTAACAAATTGAAACATCCCTGGCTAAGAGAGCTCAAATAGTCAAGAGGCTATTCTGGAGACTTCTTTTATACAAGCTTCAGCTAAGTACTACTAATTGCTATGGTTTGCCAACCCCAACCAACATCATTCCTGTTAATGCTAAAGAACATCTAGGGGTCTATTTGAGATTTTACAAAAGTTTCATGCACTAAGTTTACTTTCTAGAAGTCTATAACCTCCAGATGGTTCCTTAGTCAGAGAAGCTCTGAAACCCAGAGAGATCTGCCTCTCCAAGAACATCAACTAATTCCATCCCCCTATCCTATATTGTCAATACCCCTTTTCAAAATGAAGAAGTTAGAATGGGCATAGCCAAAATATCCCATTGGGATATAAATAAAGATTGGGAAAAGGAGGAGTTACAAAGGAGAAGATAGGACTTAATGAATGAGTATGAGTACTGAATCATTATATTGATATTTCTTTTAGTCTGCAGGGTCTTGGAGCAGCTAGAAGGAAAAACCTGAGATTGTAGAACTGTAACCCATACCAAACTTTGAATCAGTCCTATAAATACTTGTTAAAATATACCTTGTATATATGTTCATTTCACAATAAAAAACATTAAAAGTACAATATATAAAGATTAAATAAAAACATTATAATCTCCCACAGGATTAAGTTAAACTATGAAATAAAGTAAATGGGAAAAGATGAAGCTAAACTAACAGTGATTTATATTTAAAAGTCAGAACAGCAACAATTTTAAACCATGACAAACCCAAGACCACATTGGTGTTATAATTACTGATAAACAAGTCCTTTATGAAAAGTGCTAGAAATCTGGCCATTTGCAAGATACATCTGAAGAGAAAAAGGTTTGCTGTTTTGATAAGCACTGTTCAACCACTGAATTTCTCAATAGATCACTAAATTTAGGGTCCTCAGGAAAGTCAGGGTACATGATAATTTCAAGTTTAGTAGGTTTAAATATTTAATTATTATAAGCACAATTAATAATTTACAAGTAAAATATATCTTAGTATCATGCAAACATGAGAATCTATGAACTATGAACTACCCATTTTTTTCTATTCAATCAATATTTATTGAGAGACTAATATATCAGGCACTGGGCTAAGCCCTGAGAGATTTGTGTATGATTTGTGATCATACACAAATTAGATGCAGAACCTTCTCTTAAAAAGTTCCTGGTCCAGTGAGAGGGAAGAAAATCTACACAAATTGACTGTAATTCAAGGTAGCAAGAAATGAGTCCCCTAAATTAAGATTTAAAATTAGCTCAGAGGAAGATAAAGTCAATTCCATCTGGAGGATATAAGAAAAGATTTCAAGGAGGATATGACCTTTGTGATGCTTATTTTAAACCAGGTGGATAGAAGTTCCATCTTTACTCATGTATCCATGAGCACTGGGGCAGGCCAGGAAATAAGTTGGATTTGTGTGCTTTTCCTGCTTAGAAGTAATGTACAGCAGGAAAGCAGTAGAAAGTAAAGCATGACCCTTTGGTTCATATTTCATTAACCAAAACAAGCCACGTAGTCAAGATCAGCTTCAAATGGGCAAGGATGTACCATCCTATCATATTCCTTGAAGGAAGTGAGAACCAGAATATGTGTGAAGAGCTCTAAATGACCATTATGCCCCTGTACATTCTTGTCATTTCTTATTGCTCTGCCCTCCTCCCGTTCTCCATATGTTCAAATCCCACCACTCTAGGGTTAGACATTCTGTTTGTGTTTAGCTTCTGCCACTAACAAGTCATGCAATCTTGGCTACATCGATTGGCCTCTTTCAGCCCAGGTTTTAATCTGTAAAATGGAGAAATAATCATTCTTACCTCATAGTGCTTCATGAACATTGAATATATATGAAACACTTAGCCTGCTGGGGGAGCAAGAGAAGGCATCCCAGAGGGTGTGAAACTTGAACTGGTTCTGACTTTAGTCCTATTTCTTTCTTAAAATAGGGTGCTACTTTGAATTGGATTTTTTGAAGCAAAGTTGGAGATGAGTTAAGTCCATAATATAAACACTCCCATAATGTGTGGTTCTTCCTCACCTTAAAAATTCAACAAGTGGCCCCCTAGCTGCATTCTCATGGGAAGTTTCCTGGCTCTAAGCAATATGACTAAATGATTTAATTCTCCCTTTGGCCCCTGGGCCTTGAATATCTGCAGTGAGGCAAGCTAGACCAGTTTCAATAAGGAGTCAGAATAGTGTGTCCTCTAGCTTCTGGTGCAGGCAAACCATTAGTCTTTCTCTCCTTTAGCACAAGGAGTGGCCAAGAAGCTGCCAGACCAGGCCAACTGCTGACCACCATCTATAGTCGCACAAGCAGCTGTATAACAGGGTTGGAGCAGGTAAGGATGTCCACCTTCAGTCCTAGCTCTGCCTTTATGCTTCCCTATGTATCATTAAGGAATAATTTAAAGACCCTGAGCATGGAACAAATAATAGTGTCCACATTTCAATATTTATTTTAAAAGATCCTAAACCTTAAAAAATTATATATCAAGGTACATAAAGTTTTCATTTATGTTGAAAGAAAAAGAGCTTTCTCTTTCACATTTTTATGACTTTCTATTCCCACTTTCTCTTTTCGGTTTTCCGTAAAATATGTGCTAGGTGTGCTGACTGGATCATTCAACACAGGCTTGTGAGGAAACAGATTTTGACTGGCTTCCCTGCTTTTTCCCATTCTAAGGACCTTCAAATCATAATTGTGGCAGTGTGGTAGAAACCATCTTGCCCACAGCTTTTCATTTTGCAAATACAGACACAGACCCAGAGATGCTGAGTGACTTGCTTAGGACCTTACAGTTGGGATCAAATCTGGGTCTTCAGGTATCTGACCTGCAAGCTCCTATTTTCATCATTCTCAGTGTCACAAACAGAAAAAGTAGCTGAGCTGTGCTTGGTTAGTTCATTTGAATATCAAAAATTTCTTGAAGCCCGTAACCTAATGGACCATGAGATCAGAGAATAGAAACTTGCCTCATTACAACTGCCTCTTCATTTCTCCTCTATATTTCTAAGAGGGTGGTTCTTGGTCTAGCTGCACATTAGAATAATGCAAGACTGTTTTAAAAATAGCAAAACAGGTCTCATTCTGGACCAAACATGAGAATCTCTGGGGTTTGGGCCTTGGCATCAGAATTTTTAAAAATCACCCAAGGCTATTCTAACATGTAATCTGTGTTGTGAACTACTAAACTAAGAGATTGTTTCCTTCTTTTTTATTTGTTTTGTTTTGTTTCTAGTTTCACATTTTCCAGATCTGCCTCTTTTTGTTCCTTCTATCTTCCTTACTCTCTTTCCTTTTCATGCTTACCCCTTAACTGGCTATAGTATGGAATTGAAGTTTTCCATTCATCCCACATTCAATCAGATGCCAAGTTCACTAGATTAAATGTCCAGGCTGTAAACTCCTTTTCATTATTTGTCATCTTCTCAACTATTGCAATAGCTCCTAGTTGGCTTCCCTAATTTCAAACTACTTTCTTCCATTAATCTTTCCTCACAAGCCGTTACCAGATTACATATTGGTTATGATTACACGTTGCAAGTGACCAAAATCTTAACTCAAACTAATTTAAACACTACAGGGATTTAACTATTCATGTAAAGGAAAGTGATGAGATAGGACTGTCTATAGGTAAACTTTGTACCAGTGGCTTAAACACTGCCGGAGACTTGGTTTCTCTCCATCTTTTATTTTTCACTTTTTTGGAAATAACAGCCTTATAGAAATATAATTCACATGATTTACAATTCACACATTTGAAGTATACAACTCAAAGGTTCTTAGTATATTCAGAGTTCAGCAATCATCACCAAAATCAATATTATTTTCATCATTTTCAAAATAAACCCCATACCCTTTAGCTATGGTCCCTGTCCCCTTATCTGCCTGCAGCCTTAGGCAACTACTAATCTTTTCTGTATTTCTAAATTTGCCTATTCTGCACACTTCATATAAATGGAATCATTATAATATGTGATTTTTTGTGTGATTGACTTCTTTCACTTAGTATTTTCAAAGTTAATCCACGTTGTAGCATGTATCAATATTTCATTCGTGTTGTTTCTACCTTTTGGCTAATATGAAAGATGGGGCTATGAACATCTGTGTACAAGTTTTTGTGAAGACGTAGGTTTATGATTCTCTTCAGTGTATACCTAAGGGTGGAATTTCTGGGTCATATGGTAACTCTACTTTAAACATTTTTTCTTTTTTTTTTTTTTGCATGGGCAGATGCTGGGAATTGAACCTGGATCTCTGGCATGGAAGGCAAGAATTCTGCCTGCTGAGCCACTGTGGCCTGCCCTACTTTTAACATTCTGAAGAACAACCACATAGTTTTTCCAAAGTGGCTGAATCATTTTCCATTCCCACCAGTGTATGAGGGCTCTGATTTCTCTACATCCTCAGTAATGCGTTTTATTATCCGACTTTTCGATTCTAGCCATCCTAGTGGGTGTGAATTTATTTTCATTTGCTTAAGCCCGTTTCCACATCTTCTTTGGAGAAAGGTCCATCCAGATCCTTTACCTAATTTGAAATCTGTCTTTGTAATTTAATTTTCAGTCATAGGAATTCTTTATAAATTCTGGATACAAGTCCATTATCAGATGTGTGAGTTGCAAATATTTTCTCCCATTCTGTGAATTGCCTTTCATTTCTCATGGTGTTCTTTAAAGTACAAAAGTTTTTCATCTTGATGAAGTTCAATGTATCTGTTTTATTTCTTTGTTAACTTTTACTTTTGGTGGCATATCTAAGAATCCATTGTCAAATCCAAGACCACAAGGATTTATATCTATTCAAAGTGTATTAGTTCTTATAACAGGGTCTTTGATTCATTTTGAGTTAGTTTTTTTTTTTACATGGGCAGGCACTGGGAATCGAACCCGGGTCCTCTGGCATCACAGGCAAGCATTCCTGACAGCTGAGCCACCATGGCTCACCCCATTTTGAGTTAGTTTTTGTATATGGTGTGAAGTAGGAGTCCAACTTCTTTTTTTTTGGCACATGCCTATCTAGTTGTAGCACTACTTATGGAAAAGACTATTCTTTCTCCATTGAATGGTCTTGGCATCCTTTTATAAAATCAGTTGATCACAAACATATGACGTTATCTTTAGAATCATAATTCTATTCTATCTATCTATCCTTTAGTTCTGTGCCAGTACCACACTATCTTAATTACTGAGGTTTTGTGGCATGTTTTTAAATTGGGAAGTGCAAGTCTTCCTATTTTGTTTTTCTATTTCAAATTTGTTTTGGCCATTCTGGGTCCATTGCATTTAAATATGCATTTTAGTATCTGCTTGTTAATTTCTACAAGAAGCTGGCTGAGATTCTGAAACAGATTCAGACCTTAATCTATAAAATAATTTAGGAAGAACTGCCAACTTAACAATATATAATCTTCTAATCCATGGACATTTATTTGATCATTGTTAATTTCTTTCAGCAACATTTATAGTTTTCAGAGTATGAGTTTGTACATTTTTGTTAAATTTATTCCTATCTTTTATGATATTTGATGTTATTATAAATGAAATTGCCTTTTTAATTTTATCTTTATATTATATATTGCTAGTGTATAGAAATACAGCTGATGTTTGCATATTGATCTTGTTTCTTACAATCTTGCTGAACTTGTTGATGTAGTTCTAATTGCTTTTTTAGTAGATTCCTTAGGATTTTCTATATACAAGGTCATGTGACCTGCAAATAAAAATAGCTCTACTACTTTTCCAACCTGGTTATATTTTATCTCATTTTCTTGTCTGATTGCTCTGACTAGTCAGAGAATCTCCATACAATGTGGAATGGAAGTGGTAAGAATGAACATCTGTGTCTTGTTCCTGATTTTAGAAAGAAAGCATCAAGTCTTTTAGCTTTACATATTATATTAGCTGTGGGCTTTTTGCAGGTACCCTCTATCAGTTTGAAGAATTTTCCTTCTATTTCTAGTTTCATCAGTGTTTCTTTTCATGAAAGAGTGCTTTATTTTTTCATACACTGCTCTACATCTATTGTGATGATCCTATGGTTTTTGTTTATTATTCTCTTGATATGGCATATTATATTAATTGATTTTTTGATGTTAAACCAACTTTCCATTCCTGGGATAAATCTCACTTGGTCATTGTATATAATTATTTCTGTTTGTTGCTGGATTTGGTTTATGACTTTTCAAGGTAAGATTTATTCTCAGGCCTTAGAAACCTTCTGAACAGCCCTAAGATCTTCTTCCATTATGGTTCAAAGTGGGTATACGATCATACACTCATACTGCAGCACAAACTAGGAGAGAATCTCTTCTGTTAGTTCTTGTTCACATTATAGGAATATTTGTTTTATCATTAGCTCAAGCTAATGATAACATCCCTGACCCAATCATTAATACCAAACCAAGTGGATGGAATACTCTGTTGGCTCTTTGGCCATTTAAAGTCCATAGCTTCAGTGGATATGATCAAATTCAATGCCATATGGAGCTTGAAGCAAAAGGAAATTTGTGTGCCCCATATACACTTAATAAAACATCTCATATTTTGAACCAAGTAGAAAGTAAAATAAAAGCTCTCTAATAAAAAAATAAACATGACTACATATAAAGCCCCATTTTACTCAAACGTTTGCACTCAGCTGTAAATCTTCATAAACCTTCTTAGTGGGGGACTCAATGGACACACTAAGAAGTCAAGAAACCCACATGGTGATTGGAAACAATTGTTCCTTTAGGCAATGTAAGGATCATAAAACAATTACCAGGTCATAAAACAGACAGGAGCCTGTTTATATTTAACGTTTTGATATTTTGTTCATCATGGATTTGTTTGGATTGACTTTAATTCTTTTTAATGTTGCTTTAAAATATTTACCTTGATTACTTTTTTCTTTGTTGTTGTTTATTTGTTTTTGCACTATTACATTTTGCACTCAAGGCAAGTGCCTCACTCAGCACACCTTAATGTCAGCTTGGCTATACCTACACATATGACTGAAAGAGGGTAAGGGTTAAATTCTCTGAGGGTAAACCAGGTAATGTTATGGAAGAAGGGGGATGGATGCCAGGTAGGCAACCACAATTGAACCTTGTATATTCCTAAAACACAGCTTGATAAATATACTCATAAAAGCAGGAATAGAAAGGGACTTCTGCAATATGACAAAGGTCAGTTATGAAAAACCCACAACTAACATCATATTCAACAGTGTAAAATTTAAAGCTTTCCTCCTAAGATCAGGAAGGAGACAAGGATGCCTGATTTCACTACTGCTAATAAATATTGTACTAGAAGTTCTTGCCAGAGCAATTAAGTAAGAAAAAGAAATTAAAAGTATCCAAATTGAAAAAGAAGACACAAAACTGTCTCTATTTGAAGACAGCAAATCTAATATATAGAAAATCCAAAGGAATCCACAAGAAAATTATCAGAGCTAATAAATGAGTTCTGCAAAGTCACAGGGTACAAGATTGATAAAAAATAAATTGTGTCCTTATTAGCAATGAAAAATCAAAAAAAGAAATTAAAAAAACAATTCCCATTTAAAATAGCATCTAAAAATAAATATCTAGGAATAAATTTAACCAAGGATACAAAAGACTTGAATACTGAAAACTACCACACTGCTGAAAGAAATTATAGAAGACCTAAATAAATGATCTGACAGCTTATGTTCATGGATTCGGTGAACTGATATTGTTACTATGTTAATATTACCAAAAGCAATGAATTCAATGCAATCCCCATCAAAATTCCATCTTTTTTGTAGAATAGAAAAATCAATTCTCAAACTCATATGGAACAGCAAAGGCCAATGAATAGCCAAAACAATTTTGAAAAAGAACAGTTTTGAAGGACTCACACCTCTATATTTCAAATTGTACTACAAAGCTACAGTAAGGAAAATAGTGTGGTACTGGCATAAAGATAGACAACTGGATCAATGGAACAGAAATTCAATGTCCAGAAATAGACCCGTGCATCTATAGCCAACTGATTTTTTAACAATGGTGCTAAGTACATGCAATAGGGAAAGAATGGTCTCTTCACAAACAGTGTAAGGAAAACTGGATTAACACAGAAAAAATGAAGTTAAATCACCACATCACACCATTATAAAAATCAACATAAAATGAATCAGGATCTAAATAATAAGAGCTGAAACTATAAAATTCTTAGTAAATAACATAGGAGCAATATTCATGACCTGAGATTCAGCAATGGATTCTTATATTGGACACACAAAAAAAGCATGAACAAGAAAAGAAACAACAGATAAATTTGATTTCTCAAAGTTGAAAACTGTTTTGCATTGAAAAAAATATCAAGAAAGTGAAAAGACAGCTGAAAGAATGGGAGAAAATTGCTTTTAACATATAAGGACTTAATATCCAGGATATATAAATAAATTTTACTTTTCCACTACAAAAATACAAACAACCCGATTAAAAACTGGACTAAAGACTTCCACAGACATTTCTAAAAAGAAGTAGCTCAAATGGCCAGTAAACACATGAAATGATATTCAACATTATTATCCATGAGAAAATGAACCAAATCTATAAGAAAATACAATTTCATTTGCACAAAGGTGGTTATTATTTTTAAAAATTGCAAGTGTTGGAGAGGATGCAGAGATTTTGGAACTCTAGTGCATTGTTGTTATGAATATAGCATGGTGCAGCCACTGTAGAAGGCAATGTAGTAGTTCTTCAAAAAGTTAAATATAAAATTACCCTGCAATTTTCCTTCTAGGTATATAGTCAAAGAGAGTGAAAATAGTGTCTTACAAACACATACTTGAACAATGAGATTATAGCAGTATTATTCACAATAACCTAAATGTGAAAGCAACCCAAGTGTCCATCAATGAATGAATAGATAATAAAATGTGCTACTTAAATACAATGGAATATTTTCAGCCATAAGGAAGAATGAAGGTATGAGATATACTGCAACATGCAAGTACCTTGAAAATATTGAGCTCAGTGAAATAGACAAGAAATATAAGGACAAAAATTGTGTATTGCTTATAAGAGATGACTGGAGACAATAAATTCACAGAAATAGAGAACAGATAAGATGTTTTGGGGGGATACAGTACAGCAGGAAGGGGGAGTGTCTGTTTGTAATAATAAAAAAATAAAAATTAGTGGAACTCAAGATGGAGAGTTCAGAGTCCCACCCACCACCACCTGCATTATGGCCTCTTAGGAATAAAGTTTGAAAAGCCTGGTATCTGGTCCAATGCCCACACTTTCCAAAAAAAAGAAAATCATTGTTCATCACTAGCTGGCCACTAATAAAACCGAATGGAGACTTCAGCATATGCATGTAACAAAGCATACAGACCCTAGGGATTAGTTCAGGAGTATCACTAAACAAACAAACAGCAGCAACAACAAAACAATAGTAACCAAAAAAAAGCCCTAGGGGAGGTCTTATTTCCAGAGTTGCCACATTATAGTATTTAAAATGTCCAATTAAAAAAAAAATGAGACAAGAAGAAAAAAGAAACTCTGTTCTACATACTGTAAACAGCAGTTAATAGAAATTGTTCCTAAGGAAGCCCAGTTGTTGTACATACAAGAAAAAAACATAAATTAGCTAGGTTAAATATGTTTAAAGAAGTAAAGTTTCTGAATGCTATTAATATTAGCTTTGCATTATTTCAAACTAGATTGTTGTAAGTTAAGATGTTAATTGAAATAAGGCCAACTACTAAAAGAATAACTAGAAAGTTATAGCAAAATAAATGTCAAGAGAGTTAAAATTGTACAGTAGAAAATTTTGATGTAACATAGGAGAAGGCAGTAATATAGCATTAGGGGAACAAAATGCATCAGACATACAGAAAACAATAAAATGAAAGATGCATAACCTAACATCACCAATTACGTTACATCTAAATGAATTAAATTTTCCAATCAAGAGACAGAGACTGGCTTGGTGGATTTTAAAAACAAGTGCTCCAAATATTGTATCAACAAGGAAAACATTTTATGTGCAAAGATACAAATAGGTTGAAAGTTATACTCTACTTTCCACTGGGGAAGTCAATGGACACATTTAGTGGCCATTTTCCACCCTTTGCCTACCTCCCTCCTTTTCTATTGTATGCAGATGTTCAGTATGTTTCCCTTCTACAGCCTGGGGGAGATATTAGATCTAATGAAGCAGCCTCATCATACTTTAAACCTAAAACCAGGAACAAGTAGTTCCAGCTACTTGATAGGGCAGGACTCTCATTGGCAAGGCCTGCAATCGCTGGGATTGTATAAAAACTCTGCCTTAGCAGCACAGATTTTTCTCTCCTCTCCAGACATGTAGTGGGGTGTGCAGATCTGCCATCCACCAACCATGACCTGAGCAGTTGACTTCCCCAGGAAATCAGCTATGATGAGATCTCTTCCTCTGCTCTTTTGAACCCTTTGTACTGTGTATAAAGTAATAAAGCAGACATTTGCTGAAAGTATCCATTGTGCCTGAGCCTGTGTTTCTACGATGCACCACACAGTGACTTGTTCCACACTACTGGTAATTAAAAGAGAGATGGAATGGCTAAATTAATATCAGACAGAACAGATATTAAACTTATTATTAGAAATTTAAGAGGACATTTTTTATAACAATAAAAGCTTTGATCCATCAAGAAAATTTAACAGCTATAAATGTACATGTACTTAACAACAGAACCTCAAAATACAAGAAGCAAAATATAACTGAACTGAAAGGAAAAATAGACAATTTTACAATAAAAGTTGCTGATCTCAGTATCTTACTTTAAAAAATGGATAGGAGAATTAGGCAGGAGATTAACAAGTAGACAGAAGACTTGACTAAAGCATACACCAACCAGACCTAACAGATATCAATAAAACATCCATCCAACAGTAGAATACAACATTCTACTCAAGTGCATATTGAGCATTCTTTAAGATGGACCATAATCTAGGCTGTAAAATAGGTCTCAAAAATGTAAAGCAATAGAAATCATATAAAGTATGTTCTCTACCCTTAATTGAAAAAACAAAATTAGGTATCAATAACAGACCGAAATTTGGAAAATTCAAAAATATATGGAAATTAAATAGCACATTCCTAAAGACAAATGGGTCAAAGAAGAAATCACAAAGGAAATTAGAAAATACTCAATAAATAAAAGTGAAAACACAACATACTCAAACTTTTGGGATGCAGCTAAAATAGTACATAAAAGGAAATTTATAGCTATAAATGCTTATCTTAAAAGAGAAGAAAAGTTTCAGATTCATAGCCTATTCTTCCAACTTAAATTAGAAAAAGAAAAAAAAAAAAAAACCCAAGCAAGTAGAAAGAAGGAAATAAAAAAGTTTATGGTGGGAATAAATGAAATTCAGAATAGAAAAATAATGGAGAAAATCAACAAAAACTAATAGTTCTTTGACAACATCAACAAAATTCACAAACCTTTCACTAGAATGACCAATAAAAACAAGACAGAGGACCTAATTAAAGAAAATCATGAATGAAAGAGAAGGCATTACTACCAACTTAACAGAAATAAAACTGATTAAAAAGGAGTTTGTGATTGATTGAGTGAACAATTTAGATAACCTTGATAAAACAAATTCCTTGAAAGGCATCAACTGTTAAAACTCACTCAAGAAATAGAGAACTCTAAAGAGACCTATAAAAAGTAAAGAGATTGAATCAGTAATAATTATAATTTGTAAAAAAATACCTCACAATGAAAAACCCAACACCAGATGTCTCCAATGGTGAATTCTACCAACCTTTTAAAGAATAATGAACAGCAATCCTTCATAAATTCTTCCTAAATATAAAAGACAAAGGAATACGCCCTGTTTCATTCTATGAAGCCAGTTTTATCCATATCCCAAAACCAAACCAAGACTTAACAAGAGAAGAAAACTGCGGACCAATTTCCTTTATGAATGTGGATATGAAATCCTCAACAAAATAATAGCAAACTTACTGGCCACATTTGAAAAATATACACCATGAAATGCAAAATAGGTTTAACATACGAAAATCAACATAATACACCATATTCACAAATAAGAACAAAACTACCATGTAACTATTTCAATAGATGCAGACAAAGCAATGCCTTTTCGTGGTAAGAAACAAAACAAAACAAAACAAAAAACTAAAGACAGAAGGAAACATCCTCAACCTGACAAAAAATTCTACAAAAAAAATCCAACCAGCTGACATCACACCCAGTAGTGAAAGACCGAAAGTTTTACCCTAATATCAGAAAACAAACAAGGATGTCCTCTCTCATCTAAACTGTACAACATTGTACCAGATGTCCTAGTAAGGGAATTTAGACAAATGAAGAAATAAAAACATCTGATTAACAAAAAGTAAATTTATTTATATTCACAATATATGGGAAATCCAAAGGAATCTAAACAAACAACCAAAAATCATTAGAATTATTCAATGAGTTCGACAACATTGCAGGATACAAATTCAATATACAAAGATCAATTGCATTTCTATACATTAGCAACTGTATTTTTATACAATCTGAAAATCAAATTAAGGAAGAAATCCATTTACAGTAGCATCAAAAAGAAGAAAATACTAAGGAATAAGTTTAAGAAGTGCAAGGTTTGCACACATAAAACTACAAAAAATCATGAAAGAAAACTTAAAAGACCTATATATATTCAAAGACATCCCTTGTTTATGGATTAGAAGACATAATACTATTAAGATAGCAATATGCTCCAAATTGCGCTACAAATTCCATGTAATCGCTAACAAATACCAGCTGGCTTTCTTGCAGAAATTGACAAGTCAATCCTAAAATTCAGATAGAAATGAAAAGGAACCACACAGTCAAAATCTTGAAAAAGAAGAATAAAGTTGGAGTAGCCACAGCTCCCAGCTTCAAAATTTACTACAGAACTATAGTAATCAAGACAGTGTGGCATTGACTCTCTATCTCTATAAAGATAGATACAGGAGCAATGGAATAGCAAAAGTCCAAAAATAAACCCTCATGTTTTCTGCAAATGATTTTTGACAAGATCGCTGTTTTAGTTTCCTAACTGTTAAAACGAAGGCTATACAATGGGTTGGCTTAACAACAGGATTTTTTTTTTTTTGTATGCTGTATGGCGGGGGTCACATTTCATTCATTTTCCATGTGAGTATTCCCTTATTGCAGCACCAGTTTTTGAATTTTTGTTTGTTTGCTTGTTCATTTCTTTGGGAAGTGCTTGCACCAGGAATTGAACCCAGGTCTCCCACATGGCAGGCAAGAATTGTACCACTGAACTACCTTTGCACACCCATGAACAGGAATTTGGCTTCTCAAGCTAGAAAACTTGCTTCTTTCTAGGGCTGCTATCTTCTGGCTGACTGGCAATCTTTGGGGTTCCCTGGCTTTTTCCATCACATGACAATGCATGTGGTGGCGTCTTCTTTTACCTCAGGGTTCTGTTGACTTCTGACTTATGGCTGCTCCCCATAACTTCTCTCTCTGTCTGACTTTCACTCTGTTTGTAAAGGACTCCTGTGATATGTATTGTCAGTGGGCCAGCAGCCCAGACAGTACCTGAGAGCAAAAAGCTCTTATGACCTGTAGGCCTGATGAGTAAAGGGGTGGTCACTATAGGGGGTGGAGGGATAGAGTCCTGACAAGTCACCCTCCCAGGAGCACAGAGGAGAGATGGATGGCTCTCCCTTGAAAGATGCATTTATTGATTTACTGGTGAGAGCAGGTCAGTTTGAAAGTTAACCCCCCTCCCATTTTTTTCCTCCAAGAGAAAGTATGCAGGGAAAGTATCAATTATATTGACAAAGAAAATCTGTTCTTCAAACTGAGAACAGTCTAAAGACTATCACCAAAGGAAAAATATATAAAGCAGTATATAATCATAAATTACATATGGACAGTAATTCAGTTGACCATTCTTGCTGAGCAAGATTTTCTGCAGAGCTTATTGATAAGTAAAGGACTTCCAATAGAAAATGAATAGGCAATTGATCATCTTCATGCCTCGAGGCACTGTGCAATAGGCTGAGGGGGGATCTGTGCTGGGACAAGCATGATGATAGAAGCTTAAAGGCAGAATTCATCTGAGAACCAATGTGTATGGGGCAACCATTCTCTTGGGTAATATAAAAATGTCTTAAAGGGGATTCTCTTGAAGGCTTCTACTCTGTGTTTTGCTTACTCTAGACTTACTATAAGTTTTTATGAATAACTTGATCTTGTTAAAATGCAGGTGGGGATCTAAGCTTTTGCATCTTTAATAAGCTCCCAGGTGATGCCAGTGCTGCTGGTGTTAGTACCACACTCTGAATCGCAAGGACCTAGGGCACAGAAAATCAAAAGCAGTTCTGATTCCACTGAAATTAGAATTCCACTGCCTTTGGCTTTTGGAAAATGGGTGGAAAATTAGGGAGGATCCACAGGAGAAAAAAATGATGGCTCATGAAGGCAATAAAACACCATGAGTTTCTTGTATCTCATTACTCATTATCCTTCTTTCCCCTACCTAGACAAAGCCATAGAATTTTTGCTTGTTATTTTCAATGACCTCTGTCTTAGGCCCTGTTTTAGTTTCCTTGGCTGCTCAAGCAAACACCATGCAAAGGGATGGCTTAAACAATGGAAATTTAATGGCTCACAGTTTGGGGGCCAAGAAGATGTCCAAATCCAGGCATCATGAAGAAGATGCTTTCTTCTTGAAGACTGGCATTCTAGGGCTGACTGCTGATGATCAATCCTTGGTCCTCTGTCACATGACAATGCACATGGTGGCCCCTCCTGGCCTCTTAATTCACTTCTGGATTCTATTGATTTCAGCTTCTGACTGCTCCCTGTGTGACTTTCTCTCTTCTTGTCTGAATTTCATTCTGCTTATAAAGGACTCCAGTCGTAGGAGCAAGACCCATCGTGATTGGATTGGTCCATACCTTAACTGAAGTAACCTCAACAAAATGTCCTATATACAGTGGACCCATGCTTACAGGGATAGGTTAAACTAAACACATTTTTCTGGAGTACAGAAGCGCCAAACCACCATAGCCCCTAACATTGATTTCATACTGCTTTGACATGCTTGCCCAATCAGAAATCCTTTCAATTTTCACATTAACCTAGTTTTATCCTATTACAGTCTTTTTGAAGCAGAAATCACAGTTCCATTTAGTTTGTGTTCCATTAGTTCCTTAGAATTGGTTTCTTGGAAGATGGCGGCTTAGTAAGACGCGCGGATCTTAGTTTCTTCTCCAGGACACCTACTAGGGGAGTAGAAATGATACAGAAAGCGCCCAAAGCCACAACAGAGATAAAAAAGACAGCGTACCCCATCCTGGAACGGCTGGCTGGCTGAGAGAAGCAGCTCGGGTGAGATCGCCGAGGCGCGCGGGCCTTACCGGGCGGGGTGGCAAGCGGCCGGAGTTACTCCCTTCCCCCTTCCCGGGCCAGCTGGGAGAATTGGAGAGGTGGTCCCCTGAAACCAAGGCGACTGGCACTCACACCACGCGCAGCCCCCGGACCAACTGAAGAATTGGATTGGAAACCCCCAGGCCGCGGAGAACGGTGACCCCGTGACTCCCGGGGAACGTGCACTCTCTCGGGCGGGCCGCTGCCGCTGGCGCCCTCCCGCCACGCTTGTTGCCCAGGGCTGACTAGGAAATTCGGACGGGCTCTTTCCCTGGCTGCGGCGACCAGCAACCCTCCCTGCGTTCGGACCCCGGGCCGGCTCAAGCCGCTTCGGCTAGCGAACCCCCAGGACGGCGAGAGTTTTCCAAAGTTTAAGGTCCCACAGCACCTTTTACTGGTGGGACCCGCAGACAAACGTGTGCCACGAGCACCACCTACTGGGCAGGATAAGAAAAACAGAACCCAGAGATTTCACAGAAAAATATTACAACCTTGCTGGGTCCAACACCAAGAGAAATCTGAATAAATGCCCAGATGCCAGCAGCAGAAGATAACTGTCCACGCTCAAAAGATTGAGAATATGGCTCAGTCAAAGGAACAAACCAATAGCTCAAATGAGACACAAGAGCTGAGACAACTAATGCTGAATATACGAACAGAAATGGAAAACCTCTTCAAAAATGAAATCGATAAATTGAGGGAGGACATGAAGAGGACATGGGCTGAACATAAAGAAGAAATAGAAAAACTGAAAAAACAAATCGCAGAACTTATGGAAGTGAAGGATAAAGTAGCAAACATAGAAAAAATAATGGATAGCTACAATGATAGATTTAAAGAAACAGAAGATAGAATTAGTGATTTGGAGGATGGAACATCTGAATTCCAAAAAGAAACAGAAACTATAGGGAAAAGAATGGAAAAATTTGAACAGGGTATCAGGGAACTCAAGGACAATATGAACCGCACAAATATACGTGTTGTGGGTGTCCCAGAAGGAGAAGAGAAGGGAAAAGGAGGAGAAAAACTAATGGAAGAAATTATCACTGAAAATTTCCCAACTCTTATGAAAGACCTAAAATTACAGATCCAAGAAGTGCAGCGCACCCCAAAGAGATTAGACCCAAATAGGCGTTCTCCAAGACACTTACTAGTTAGAATGTCAGAGGTCAAAGAGAAAGAGAAGATCTTGAAAGCAGCAAGAGAAAAACAATCCATTACATACAAGGGAAACCCAATAAGACTTTGTGTAGATTTCTCAGCAGAAACCATGGAAGCTAGAAGACAGTGGGATGATATATTTAAAATACTAAAAGAGAAAAACTGCCAACCAAGACTCCTATATCCAGCAAAATTATCCTTCAAAAATGAGGGAGAAATTAAAACATTCTCAGACAAAAAGTCACTGAAAGAATTTGTGACCAAGAGACCAGCTCTGCAAGAAATACTAAAGGGAGCACTAGAGTCAGATACAAAAAGACAGAAGAGAGAGATATGGAAAAGAGTGTAGAAAGAAGGAAAATCAGATATGATATATATAATACAAAAGGCAAAATGTTAGAGGAAAATATTATCCAAACAGTAATAACACTAAATGTCAATGGACTGAATTCCCCAATCAAAAGACATAGATTGGCAGAATGGATTAAAAAACAGGATCCTTCGATATGCTGTCTACAGGAAACACATCTTAGACCCAAAGATAAACATAGGTTGAAAGTGAAAGGTTGGGAAAAGATATTTCATGCAAATAACAACCAGAAAAGAGCAGGAGTGGCTATACTAATATCCAACAAATTAGACTTCAAATGTAAAACAGTTAAAAGAGACAAAGAAGGACACTATATACTAATAAAAGGAACAATTAAACAAGAAGACATAACAATCATAAATATTTACGCACCGAATCAGAATGCCCCAAAATACGTGAGGAATATACTGCAAACACTGAAAAGGGAAATAGACTCATATACCATAATAGTTGGAGACTTCAACTCACCACTCTCATCAAGGGACAGAACATCTAGACAGAGGATCAACAAAGAAATAGAGAATCTGAATATTACTATAAATGAACTAGACTTAATAGACATTTATAGGACATTACATCCCACAACAGCAGGATACACCTTTTTCTCAAGTGCTCATGGATCATTCTCAAAGATAGACCATATGCTGGGTCACAAAGCAAGTCTTAACAAATTTAAAAAGATTGAAATCTTACACAACACTTTCTCGGACCATAAAGGAATGATGTTGGAAATCAATAATAGGCAGAGTGCCAGAAAATTCACAAATACGTGGAGGCTCAACAACACACTCCTAAACAACGACTGGGTCAAAGAAGAAATTGCAAGAGAAATTAGCAAATACCTCGAGGCGAATGAAAATGAAAACACAACATATCAAAACTTATGGGACGCAGCAAAGGCAGTGCTAAGAGGGAAATTTATTGCTCTAAATGCCTATATCAGAAAAGAAGAAAAGGCAAAAATTCAGGAATTAACTATCCATTTGGAAGAACTGGAGAAAGAACAGCAAACTAACCCCAAAGCAAGCAAAAGGAAAGAAATAACAAAGATTAGAGCACAAATAAATGAAATTGAAAACATGAAAACAATAGAGAAAATCAATAAGGCCAGAAGTTGGTTCTATGAGAAAATCAATAAGATTGATGGGCCCTTAGCAAGATTGACAAAAAGAAGAAGAGAGAGGATGCAAATAAATAAGATCAGAAATGGAAGAGGAGACATAACTACTGACCTCACAGAAATAAAGGAGGTAATAACAGGATACTATGAACAACTTTACGCTAATAAATACAACAATTTAGAGGAAATGGACGGGTTCCTGGAAAGACATGAACAACCAACTTTGACTCAAGAAGACATAGATGACCTCAACAAACCAATCACAAGTAAAGAAATTGAATTAGTCATTCAAAAGCTTCCTAAAAAGAAAAGTCCAGGACCAGATGGCTTCACATGTGAATTCTACCAAACGTTCCAGAAAGAATTAGTACCAATTCTCTTCAAACTCTTCAAAAAAATCGAAGTGGAGGGAAAACTGCCTAATTCATTCTATGAAGCCAACATCACCCTCATACCAAAACCAGGCAAAGATATTACAAAAAAAGAAAACTACAGGCCAATCTCTCTAATGAATACAGATGCAAAAATCCTCAATAAAATTCTAGCAAATCGTATCCAACAACACATTAAAAGAATTATACATCATGACCAAGTAGGATTCATCCCAGGTATGCAAGGATGGTTCAACATAAGAAAATCAATTAATGTAATACACCACATCAACAAATCAAAGCAGAAAAATCACATGATCATCTCAATTGATGCAGAGAAGGCATTCGACAAGATTCAACATCCTTTCCTGTTGAAAACACTTCAAAAGATAGGAATACAAGGGAACTTCCTTAAAATGATAGAGGGAATATATGAAAAACCCACAGCTAATATCATCCTCAATGGGGAAAAATTGAAAACTTTCCCCCTAAGATCAGGAACAAGACAAGGATGTCCACTATCACCACTATTATTCAACATTGTGTTGGAGGTTCTAGCCAGAGCAATTAGACAAGAAAAAGAAATACAAGGCATCAAAATTGGAAAGGAAGAAGTAAAACTATCACTGTTTGCAGACGATATGATACTATACGTCGAAAACCCGGAAAAATCCACAACAAAACTACTAGAGCTAATAAATGAGTACAGCAAAGTAGCAGGTTACAAGATCAACATTCAAAAATCTGTAGCATTTCTATACACTAGTAATGAACAAGCTGAGGCAGAAATCAAGAAACGAATCCCATTTACAATTGCAACTAAAAGAATAAAATACCTAGGAATAAATTTAACTAAAGAGACAAAAAACCTATATAAAGAAAACTACAAAAAACTGCTAAAAGAAATCACAGAAGACCTAAATAGATGGAAGGGCATACCGTGTTCATGGATTGGAAGACTAAATATAGTTAAGATGTCAATCCTACCTAAATTGATTTACAGGTTCAATGCAATACCAATCAAAATCCCAACAACTTATTTTTCAGAAATAGAAAAACCAATAAGCAAATTTATCTGGAAGGGCAGGGTGCCCCGAATTGCTAAAAACATCTTGAGGAAAAAAAACGAAGCTGGAGGTCTCACGCTGCCTGACTTTAAGGCATCTTATGAAGCCACAGTGGTCAAAACAGCATGGTATTGGCATAAAGATAGATATATCGACCAATGGAATCGAATAGAGTGCTCAGATATAGACCCTCTCATCTATGGACATTTGATCTTTGATAAGGCAGTCAAGCCAACTCACCTGGGACAGAGCAGTCTCTTCAATAAATGGTGCCTAGAGAACTGGATATCCATATGCAAAAGAATGAAAGAAGACCCATCTCTCACACCCTATACAAAAGTTAACTCAAAATGGATCAAAGATCTAAACATTAGGTCTAAGACCATAAAACAGTTAGAGGAAAATGTTGGGAGATATCTTATGGATCTTACAACTGGAGGCGGTTTTATGGACCTTAAACCTAAAGCAAGAGCACTGAAGAAGGAAGTAAATAAATGGGAACTCCTCAAAATTAAACACTTTTGTGCATCAAAGAACTTCATCAAGAAAGTAGAAAGACAGCCTTCACAATGGGAGACAATATTTGGAAATGATATATCAGATAAAGGTCTAGTATCCAGAATTTATAAAGAGATTGTTCATCTCAACAACAAAAAGACAGCCAACCCAATTACAAAATGGGAAAAAGACTTGAACAGACACCTCTCAGAAGAGGAAATACGGATGGCCAAGAGGCACATGAAGAGATGCTCAGTGTCCCTGGCCATTAGAGAAATGCAAATCAAAACCGCAATGAGATATCATCTCACACCCACCAGAATGGCCATTATCAACAAAACAGAAAATGACAAGTGCTGGAGAGGATGCGGAGAAAGAGGCACACTTATCCACTGTTGGTGGGAATGTCAAAGGGTGCAACCACTGTGGAAGGCAGTTTGGCGGTTCCTCAAAAAGCTGAATATAGAATTGCCATACGACCCAGCAATACCATTGCTAGGTATCTACTCAAAGGACTTAAGGGCAAAGACACAAACGGACATTTGCACACCAATGTTTATAGCAGCATTATTTACAATTGGAAAGAGATGGAAACAGCCAAAATCTCCATCAACAGAAGAGTGGCTAAACAAACTGTGGTATGTACATACGATGGAATATTATGCAGCTTTAAGACAAGATAAACTTATGAACCATGTAATAACATGGATGGACCTAGAGAATATTATGCTGAGTGAATCCAGCCAAAAACTAAAGGACAAATACTGTATGGTCCCACTGATGTGAACGGACATTCAAGAATAAACTTGAAATATGTCATTGGTAACAGAGTTCAGCAGGAGTTAGAAACAGGGTAAGACAATGGGTAATTGAAGCTGAAGGGATACAGACTGTGCAACAGGTCTAGATACAAAAACTCAAAAATGGACAGCACAATAATACCTAATTGTAAAGTAATCATGTTAAAACACTGAATGAAGCTGCATCTGAGCTATAGGTTTTTGTTTTGTTTTGTTTTGTTTTGTTTTGATTTTACTATTATTACTTATATTTTTTTCTCTATATTAACATTCTATATCTTTTTCGGTTATGTTGCTAGTTCTTCTAAACCAATGCAAATGTACTAAGAAATGATGATCATGCATCTATGTGATGATGTTAAGAATTAATGATTGCATGTGTAGAATGGTATGATCTCTAAATGTTGGGTTAATTTCTTTTTTTCCGTTAATTAAAAAAAAAAAAAAGAGAAGGGATAATTGGAGATGAAGGGATACAGACTGTACAACGGGACTGGATATAAAAACTCAGAAATGGACAGCACAATACTACCCAATTGTAATGCAATTATGTTAAAACACTGAATGAAGCTGCATGTGAGGTATAGGTTTTTTGTTTTTGTTTTTTTTGTTTTTTTTTCTTTCTATTATTGTTTTAATTCTTATTCTGTTGTCTTTTTATTTCTTTTTCTAAATCGATGCAAATGTACTAAGAAATGATGAATATGCAACTATGTGATGTTATTAAGAATTACTGATTGTACATGTAGATTGGAATGATTTCTAATTGTTTTGTTAATTCTTTTTTTAATTAATAAAAAAAAAATTTAAAAAAAAAAAAAAAGAATTGGTTTCTTATTCATATGTCTAATTTGAGGCAGGGAAAAAAGTAAATTTGATTCCACTGTCTTTGATGATAAAGCATATTTCCATTGTTTTGAGCAGGAGAAATAGTGCCACTCTATTGCATGAATCCAACATTCCCACATACGCAGAATCCTTGTGAGTTGTCATCACCACTGTCTGACAGAGAGGGTTAAAAAGTGAAGCTACGCCCGAACAAGTCAGAAACCTATAATGCATGCCTGACATTGCAGATACATTGGCAGTTAATCAATAAATACTTATTAAGCAACTGCTACATTGCTTACATTATGGTAGATATTGTGAGAACATAGAAAAGATAAGGACTGTAAATCTAGCAAGCTAGCTACATCAGAAGCAAGGCAAAATCAACATGTGAAATAAGAGCAGATTGTTTTTTTTTACCATCTCAGGTTGACTCCCCATAATGCAATGCATTAAAAAAAAAAAAGATATCTTGGCACTGATTCACAGTTTCAGACATCAACTATTCACCCTACAAAACTTATATCATCCTCTCTCAGCTATTAATCTTCCAACTTATTTTGTTCTTCCTTTGCTATTTGTCCCCAACCCAACCTTATGTTAGTCTAGTGTCCTTTAAACAATTCTGGTTCTCTACCTATACTGCCTCAGGCCTCCTTGAGTAATGCTTGTCCCTTAGGACCACCCCATCTTATGGTCAGGGTTCCTACAGGATGGGCCCAAGGCCTATGGATGCACTGAAGAGATGTGCTATTTCAGTTGTGCCTTCAGGAAAATGTTAGAGGTTGTCAAGTGAAGAAGTTGGTGAAGGTGTTTATGGTGGTAATGTGTAGTTTCCAAGTACTGTTAATAGTAAGGAATCGTATGTAAAGGCATGTAGCAATATCAGATATTTCCAGGGAATAATGAGAAATAAGGTTGAAAAACCATTCACAGAGGACCATAATGTGAGTCTCCTTCAGTGGACAGTGTGGGTTGTTCTTCCTCATACTTTAAGGTTATAGATTACAATCCAGCCTTCAATGCAGTCCTCTGTGAGTTGCTAGTTTGATCATACTGGCAGCAGATTCTGCAGCAGATGTGACCCTGGTTTTATATCCTGAGAATTCTCAAGAATAGGTAGGTCCTAGTTTTCTTTAAGCCTATAACTTCTGTCTGCAGTCTTCTGAACATACTGGTCTTAATGTTGTAGTACTCATTATTAGGGTAGGTAAGCAGAAATTGACAAAAAAATAGATTGTACAACTTGATAGATATTTTACTAAAAAATATTAGAATTTTGGTCAGTCTTGCATGCTTATAGACCTCTGTTTACTTGTATTTTTCAAAACACCACTGTGATGGAAAGTTAATTTTCTAGCAATAACAAATTCAGAACAGAACACCCACAAAAATACCATGTTGTCCAATATACCAGGACAAAAGAAACCCAGAACATTTGGTTCATATGGAAACAATAACAAAATAAAACAGTGAGAAATCCATATACTGACCATTTTGCATCCATCAAAATGATTGAAGAGAACTCCCAGGTTGTTCCTATACATAGTTCATCAGAAGCCACATCTGTTCTCTTTCCCCAAGATGTAACTGTGCTCTGGTTTGATCAGCTGCCTTAAGATTTTAAGGCCCTTTTGTCCTTTACCAATATAAATAGCAAGGCAAAGCCTTTAGACTTTACATTGAAGCACCATCAAAACCCAACAGGTGTAGACCTTTGTTGACCTCTGCGGGCCTGTCTCCTGTCCGGGAGGGACAGGCTGCTCTTCTCCAGTGGGATAACCCACAACTTGACACCTTAGCATGACAGCTGGTCTCCTTTCACAACACATGCCAGTAAAGAGGAAAGCTCAGAAGTGACAGCCGAGAATACATGGCACCAGCCGCTCCTACTCATAAACCACCCTTTAGGAAAAGAGGGAAAAAAAACACCCAGAACTGCTGAGAATCTTGTTTCTTATTAATGCAATTGCCAGAAATGTAAAAGATTTGAGAAATTAAAGGCTGCCATCAGAATAATCAATTACTTAGAAGTAAAGGTAATGTCTTTGGAAAATGGTAAATAAAAATACAAATCAAAGTTGTTCAAATATTTTTATAAGGGAGGGTTAAAGGCGTTGAAGATGCATGGCTTTTACTTTGACTATGAGGTATTAGCCCCCAAATTAATGTTGCCAGATTTAGCAAATAAAAATACAAAATGTCCAGTTAAATTTGAATTTCAAATGAACAGTGAAACAAATTTTAGTATAATATTTCCCAAGCAATATTTTGGACATATTTATGCTAAAAAATTATTTGTTATTGTTCTGAAATACAAATTTACTGGGCATGTTGTATTTTATCTGATAATTGAAATCCAACTCCATCCCCCTGTTTACATTTCTGGGTCCTAGTTATTTACCATCTAAGCCCAATAGTAAAAGTTCTGTGTTAAAGGAAATCGTACTCAAGTCTTTGAGAAAAATGAGAAACCTCCACTCTAGGGCCTTAATTCCATAACAGAATTTGCTTCTCTATAGCTCTGCTTGCTTCTTCCTGCTTACTCCAATTTTAATACAAGTTTAAATAACTCGTCTTTTGTTTTAGAATATTTTATACTAATCGCTTTGTCAGAGGAACTGGGATGGGTATAATAAATGAAATATAATTGACTAATATTTGTCCCGAGCTGAGCCAGGCATGATCTAAAAGGTCTTGTGGAGTGGTCAATCAATACTATTCTGCTTATTCTGCCTCCAACAGAATATGGAATTACAACCAGTACAAAAGAGGATAGACCCATCGAGCACAGTTAAATAAATATTTAGGAATATTCGCTGTTTACCACCTGCTGGATTAGATGTTGAAGATGTAGAGATGGATAGACCATTGTTCCAAACTGCTGACTCTCTGGAAGAAGATACATAATGAAGGAATAATCTAACTTTATTTAGTAGCAACAAGGAAGACTTCACAGAAGAGGCGCTAGAAACAGCAGATCTCCCTCTTGGGAAGAATACGTTAAAGATTTCCATGTAGATTTTTGGAATAATTGTCTTCATTTTGTGGGAAATGCTGTTTTATATCTGATGTCTTAATAGCATTAATTGGTGCATTTTAGAAAATTAAAATAGAGTTGTCACTATGAGGCAGGGGATCAATACATTCACACTGTAGGTCTGTGAACCTACTGAATTTATATATATATAATTTATGCGTATCGAAAATGATTTTTTTTAGGGAAGAGGGGTTTATAATTTTTCTAAAACTCTCAAGTTGTTCTATGACCACCTAAATGTTAAAAACCTCTGTCAGAGAGAAATTAGGTAAAATGCTATCATCAATAACTAACTCATTATCATCAATAAATATATTTTGAGAATCAAATTCATGCAGAAGCTCTATCACAAGTTTTGGAGACCAAAACTAGAATAGGCACTATGCTTGGATAAAAATAATCTCAAGCATTGCAGGAAAAATGAGGATGTGATCAACGTAAGACATTTCTCATAGAAGCATACTACTGAATTATACAACTGCCGCAAAGACAATTAATGCTCACCAAATTTCCAAGCAGTCCTCTGCATTCTCAGATTCTCTTGCAGTTAAATGGAGGCCACATGTCACATGCTGGCATATGTCATACTACACTTCCAGAATGAGATATTTAAGTATCATGATTCTCCTCCATCCCTTTTAGTTCCTGCCTTGGTAACTTTGGAGGTCAGAAATTCCAGATGACATAGTTACAAGATGGAGGAAGGCAACCGAATCCATGTTGGACCTTCGATGCATGCGACATGAATATTTAGCATGTTAAGCCACTGAGATTTGGAGGGTTGGATTTTTGCAGCTACCCTTCCTATCCTCAATGTATAGCAAAGCATCAGCAGTATATCAGCGTCTCTCCGAAACTTATCAGACTTCAGAATCTCTTTCTCTACCCTTGGTATACTAATCAGAATCTGCATTTTAACAAGATCCCTGGGTGATTTTTATGCATATTAATTTGAGAAGCTCTGTTATAAACTACACCTTCAATTCTGGTAACTCCTAGTACTAGTGATATTCACACTTGGGGATTCCAAAACACAAAGACAATACTATAAGTTTTTAAGAACCTAAGAAGTGAGATCTCAGACCTACTAGATAAGAACCTCTAGAAGTAGAGCCTAGAGATCTGTACTTACTAAAACTTTCCAATGACTCTGCTAATCAGCCAAGTTTAGAATTTTGTCAGTTCTAATTGGGAATACACATAAACACATACCATTAGCTTGAATTTTGCTGTTTTAGAATATTTGTGAATTACACAAATTTATTGAAAGTTCAGTAAATAAATAGATATCCTACGAGGCGTTCCTAATACTTTCATGTAGAGTTGGTGGATTTAATGATTTTTTTACTCATTAGCCTATCTTGAGATACCAAATGACTCTCCTTTTTTCTTAGCTTTAGAAACTCTTGGGGAACAGGGCAGCTGAACAGGGGAAGGGGTGCAGAATGTTGCTTTCATTTACATTGCTTTCTCCAATTGATTAAGTTTGCTTCAGCCCCTTTCGGGGTAAACATGTCTCTGAGTTTAAAAAAGACCCAGCAGCTGTCTCTCTGTAGCATCTTCCTTATCAGAATGAGGCAGCTCCATTTCCCTTTGTGGACACACATCAGAATACTAGCACTTCTTTATTTTCTGTCTTTTTTCCTTACGGATCAAAACTGCAGTAAGAAAAAAAAGAAAAACAAACAGCATTGTAATCCAGTAAACTCACTACCAAAGAAAGGGAAAGAGCCTTGTTGCTTCATGAAATGACAAAAATCCCTCTTTTTAAGTTTTTGACTGGATGGTTATTTTGCATAGAATTCTTTAAAATTCTCCCTGTCCATGTTGAATTAGATCAGCAGCATTCAGTTCTTTTTAGGCCCCTCTTGGTTTCTAGCCTTAAGTTTCTGAATTGCCCTTGAAGTGTATAACACAACAGGGAAATCTTTAAATGTGATTTTACATAGTTGTTTTCTCATAACAGCTCCGATGTTAAGTTCTAGAAAAGAAATCTCATTTTTAAAAATAATATAGCAAGTCAAAGGCAATCACTAAGAGGCGTAGCACAACTGATGGACATTTGCTTGATTTCCTGGCGTCTCCTAGTCTATTTAGAATAGAGTATTTCCAACAAGGACCTAAGCTCCGAAGCTGAAGAAGATAGGTTTCCTAAATCAAGGATTTAGGAACATGGTACATGGTAACAGTAAGGAGGAATAAGCAGAAGCATGAGAGACTATAGGAGCTTTAGACTCAATGGATGGGGAAGGTATGTAAAATGGGCAAACAGAGGAGGTGGCAAGTAAGAAATCCTCAGGAGAAAAGAGGGAGAGTGACAGAGTGTTGAAAGTAAAGGTATTGTTTTTAATGAATTAAACAGCATATTCTTCTCATGGAAAAGAAGCTATGATTTGGGTTTCAGTACCTATAAAGTAGATATACACAGCAAATTGGATTGAAGATAAATAAAAATGTATTTCAATTCAAAGAGCTGGTTAATCATTGGTTAATATCTGTGTGGGGTGATACTATTATTGATAGGTTTAGATGTAGATACTGCTTTAAATGATCATTTATTTTCCCATACAAGATAATCAGATAGGTTGAACATGTGGAATATTCAATGAAGGCAGAGTTGTGAAAGGAATTTTTATTTTTAAAAATGCTTTCACAAAGTGTAGTTCTCTGTAAAAGAGGCTCTTAAATTCTCCCTTGTGACTTTTGGGCTTTATCACTGTTTGAGCTCAGGATCTCTGGCCTGGAGAAAGTGTAACCTCAGGCTGTGTTTTGACTCCTTTTTTTCTCTTTCTTTAAACTGTTCCCTCTGTGAGGGCATTTCTTTCATTCTTCCTTGCCCTCCAGTCTGCACTTTCCCTTCATACTTCCTTTCTTGTCCCTGGAGGCAACATTTCTTTCTTTCTTTGACCATGTCTAAAAGACTAATTCAGAGCTGCCACCTAGCGCTTTTACTTAAGACCTTAAGGGGCCTGAGAGTTTCACAAGAAAAAATGTACATCTGGACTCCTTCCACAAGCAGCACTGAATTCCTGGGAATGTCTTTCCACTCTCTTTGTGGAGAGTGAAACCTATAAGTCATCAAGGGCAGATACGAAAGAGTCCTCTTTCCCACTTAGAGATAGCTCAATTAGAAGTAGCCTAGAATCCACTTTCATGAGGGAGGTCCCTGAGAGCTTGATTCTCAGAATGAATGATGATGAGACCTTTCTAAGAAGAACAGGTGAGTTAACCAGGAGGTACAAGAGAGAGATACATTACTGCCTGCATTTAAGGCATTAGATGAAAAGCATCACAGGAGTTTTGGTTTCCAGTTCTGTGAAGAGAGAGGGAGAAAGGAACAGAAATAGGCTATAAAGGAAATAAAATGAAAAGAATATTACAAACCTCATTTTTGCAGAAAAGAGTTAGCGTAACAGACCTGAGACTGCTCTCCTATAAAAGGCCTGCTTAGGCTAGCATCTGGGAACTTGGATTTCAGGGGAGTTCCCATCATTTCCTGATAAGAAAGACTCACTGTGCCTAAACTATTTGTGAACATAATGTGGTTCATGTTCAACAACTGTTTTTGTGTGTGTGTGTGTGAAAGTAAAACTATTTGTTCAACACCTGTTTTCCTTCTTGGAGTCTGGAGCCTGGTACGTGCTAGGCAGAGTGCCTATCATCAGTCCCCACCAGTGGCCCTGATAGACAACATTTCACACTTTATATCAGCTTCTAGAGGAATTAAGCAAGTCCTGTGTGATACCATTGGGAGAGATTCTTGGAGGCATGTGCCTCATTTCTTCTGGACTTTGTCCCGAGTGCCTTTTCCTTTGCTGATTTTATTTTGTCTCCTACTGTAGTAAAGCTTAACTGTGAGTACAACTATATGCTGAGTCCTGAGTCCCTCTAGTGAATCACTGGACTGAGGAGAGGTCATGGAGACCTGTCTCACATCACCTTTCTACCAACAGTTAATAACTTCAATTAAAAAGTATATATGTGTTGACATATTTTAGTTTCCTAGCTGTTGAAACAAGTGCTACACAATGGGTTAGCTTAATTGTGGGTATTTATTGGCTCATAGTTTCATGATTCCTCCTGGGATCAGTATCTTTGGACTGGCCAACAATCTTTGGGGTACCTTGGCTTTTCTGTTACATGGCAAGAACTTCTTCTTTCTTTTCAGTGTTCTGCTGACTTATAGCTTCTAGATGCTCCCTGCAGCTTCCATTTCTGTGTCTAATTTCCTTTCCGTGTACAAAGTCCTTGTAATGACTTCAGTCATACTGGATAAAGACCCACTCTCACTCAGTTTGCATACACCTTAACTAATAATATCTTCAAAGGTCCCATTTACAAATAAGTTCACACTCATTTTTGTGAGGGACATAACTCAACCCCCAACAACAGTACATCCTTTGGACCTCCAGACATATTCTTCCCACATGCAAAATACATTCATTCTATTGCAACATCTGCAAATTCTAGAGCCATTTCATTAATAATACTAAGTACAAAGTCTCATCAAAATCTTTTATGGGTGTGGTCCATCATGGGGCAAAATTCTTCTGTTTGCTCTACCTGTGAAACCTAGAAAATAAGTTATCAATTTCCAGTATACAATGGCAGGGCAGGTATAGGGTAAACATTCCCATTCTAGAGGGGAGAAATTGGGAGGAAAACAGAGGTCTCAGGTCCCAAACAATTCTGAAACCCAGTAGGGCAAACTCCACTAGATTTCAAGGTCCAGTCAGCATGAAAATATAGTTGTATTTCTATGCATTACTAATGAATACTATGAAGAATAAATCGAGAAAAAATGGCAAAATAGTCTCAGCAAGAAATGGTACTGGGAAGGTGGACCTCAATATGCCAAAGAATGAAGGTGGATCCCTACCTCACATCATATACAGAAATTAATTCAAAATGGGTCAAAAACCTAAATATAAGAATGAAAACTATAAAACTGCTTGAAGAAACTATAGGGAAGCATCTTCAGAATCTTAGAAAATGGATTCTTAGACTTTACACCAAAGTACAAGCAACAAAAGAAAAGATGGATAAATGGGATCTCGTCAAAATTAAAAGTGTTTGTGCATGGGCCATGGTGGCTCAGCAGGCAGAGTTCTTGCCTGCCATGCTGGAGATCTGGGTTCGATTCCTGGTGCCTGCCCATGCAAAAAAATAAATTAATTAATTAAAAATATTTGTGCAAAATGAAGGACTTCATGAAAGTGAAAAGAGAATCTAAAGAATGGGAGAAAATATGTGGAAACCACATATCTGGTAAGGATTTAATATCCAGAATACATGAAGAAATCCAATCCTACAACTCAAAAACAAAAAGCCTAACAATCCAATTTAAAAAAAAGGGCAACAAACTTAAACAGACATTTTTTCAAAGATGACATACAAATGGCAAAAAAGCACAGCACAAATCAAAACCACAACATGATACCATTTCAACCCACTAGAATGGCTACTGTTTTAAAAAATAGAAAATAAGTGCTGGAGAGGATGTGAAGAAATTCAATATTGTTGGGTGTGAATTTGATTCGATTATCTCCATGAAGATGTGACCTGCCCAATTGTGGGTTTTAGCCTTTGATTAGAGGGGAGTTGTGACTCCACCCATTACAGATAGGTTTTGGAATCCTGTGAAAGAGGAAACAGTTTTTGGAAAGAGCAGCAGAGCCACAAGAATCACGAGAGCCCACTCAGCCAGAGGCCTCTGGAGTTGAAGAAGGAAAATGCTTCTGGGGTTGCTTCATGAAAGCAGAAGCCTGGAGAGAAAGCTAGCAGACATCACCATGTTTGCCATGTGCATTTCCAGTTGAGAAAGATACCCTGAACTTTATCGGCCATTCTTAAGTGAAGGTAACCTGTTATCGGTGCCTCAATTTGGGCATTTTTATAGACTTGCTTTAATTGGGACATTTTCATGGCCTTAGAACTGTAAACATGTAACTTATTAAATTCCTCTTTTTAAAAGTAGTTCCATTTCTGGTACATCACATTCTGGCAGCTAGCATAATTAGAACAATATCTTTTGTCCATTTTTCAATTGAGTTGTTTGTCTTTTTGTTTTTGAGTTGTAGGATCTCCTTGTATATTTTGAATATTAAATCCTCATGTGATATGTGGTTCCAAATATTGTCTCCCATTGTATAAATTGCCTTTTTATTTCCTGGCAAAGTCCTTTAATGTGAAAAAGTATTCAGTTTTGAGGAAATCCCATTTATCTATTTCTTCTTTAATTGCTTACACTTTGGGTTATAAAGTCTAAAAAAAAACACCTCCTACCACATTTAGCATATTTCCCAACATTTTCTTCTAAAGTTTTATGGTCTTAACTCTAATGTTTAGGTCTTTGATCAATTTTGAATTAATTTTTGTAAAAGGTGTGAGATAGAGGGGCTTTTTCATTCTTTTCGATATGGATATCTAGTCCTAAAAGCACCATTTGTTGAAGATGCTTGTGGTAGTTAGATTCAGTTGTCAACTTGGCCAGGTGAAGACACCTAGTTCTGTTGCTGTGGACATGAGCCAATGGTACATGAACCTCATCTGTTGCTGATTTACATCTGCAGTCAGCTAGGAGGTATGACTTCTGCAATGAATGATGTTTGACTTAAAAGCATGGTGCTTAAATGAGAGAGCGCAATTTAGCACAGCCCAAGCAGCTTGGCATGCCTCATCTCAACACTCACAGCTCAGCCCAGGCCTTTGGAGATGCAGAAAGGAGTCATCCCGGGGAAAGTTGTTGAAACCCAGAGGCCTGGAGAGAAGGCCAGAAGGCATTACCCTGAGCCTTCCCACATAAGAAAGAACCTCAGATGAAAGTTAGCTGTCTTTCCTCTGAAGAACTAACAAAATAAATCCCCTTTTATTAAAAGCCAATCCATCTCTGGTGTGTTGCATTCTGGCAGCTAACAAACTAGAAAAATGCTTCTCTGACCCAGCTGAGTGGACTTGGTCACCTTATCAAAAATCAGTTGTTCATACATGAGAAGGGTCTATTTTTGAATACTCAATTCAATTCCATTGGTAAGCATATGTATCTTTATGCCAGTACCATGCTATTTTGACCACCGTAGCTTTGTAGTATGCTTTAAAGTCAAGTAGTGTGAGCCCTCCTACTTCATTTTTTAATTTCAAGATAATTTTAGCTATTTGTAACACTCTGCCCCTCCAAATAAATTTTACTAGTGTTTCTTTTATTTCTGCAAAATAAATTATTGGGATTTTTAATTGCATTGAATCTATAAACCAATTTGAGAAAATTGACATTTTAATTATATTTAGTCTTCCAATTCATGAACAGAGTATTTCCTTCTATTTATTTACATCTTCCTTGATTTCTTTTAACAATGATTTGTAGTTTTCTGTGTATAGATCTTTTATGTCCTTGGTTAAATTTATTCCTACATATTTTGTTCTTTTGGCTACTATTGTAAATGGATTTTTTCTTGATTTCCTACTCAGATTGCTCATTATTAGTGTATAGAAACACTACTAATTATTGAGTTTCCTCATATCCTGCCACTTTGCTGTACTTGTTTATTAGTGCTAGTAGCTTTTCTGTAGATTTTTCAGGATTTTCTACATGTAGGGTCATGTAATCTGCAAACAGTGAAATTTTTACTTTTTCCTTTCCAATTTAGATGTCTTTTATTTCTTTTTCTTGTCAAATTGCTCTAGCTAGAACTGCCAGCACAATGTTGAATAACAATGTTGACAGTGGGCGTCCTTGTCTTGGTCCTCATTTTAGTGGGAAAGCTTTCAGTCTTTCCCCATTACTATGATATTAGCTGTGGGCTTGCTTTTCAAATATTTCCTTTATCATGTTGAGGAAGTTTTCTCCTATTCCTATCCTTTGAAGTGTTTTCATCAAGAAAAGATGCTGAATTTTTTCAGTGCCTGTTCTGCATCAATTGAGATGATCATGTGGCTTTCCATTTTGACTTATTGATATGGTGTATTAAATTGATTGACTTTCTTCTGTTGAACCAGCTGTGCTGGTTTGAAACCATGTATTAACCCCAGAAAAGCATGTTCTTTAATGCTTATTCATTATTATTAAGTGGAATCTTTTTTGATTAAGTTGTTTCCATGGAGATGTGACCCACCCAATTGTGAGTGGAATCTTTTGATTGGGTGTTTTCCATGGACATGTGTCTCCATCAATTCAAGATACAATTGTTCACTGGAATTCTTTAAGAGGGAGTGATTTTTGGAAAGAGCCACAGAGCCAACAGAGCCAACAAGAGACCCAGGTGTTTGGAAATGCAGAAAGAAGATGCCCCTGGGAAAGCTGTTTGAAACAAGAAGCCAGAGGACCAGCAGATGCCAGCCATGTGCTTTCCCAGCTGACAGAGGAGTTCCAGACTTATCAGCCTTTCTTGAGTGGAATAATATTTCTGGGTGCCTTAATTCAGACAATTTTAATGGCCTTAGAACTGTAAACTTGCAACCTAATAAATTCCTTTTTAAAAAAGGGACAGGTTGAAGGAAAATATATCTTCAAAGACAGAACCATGGAAGCTAAGATCTGAAGCCAAGAACCCTCAGGCCAGAAGACTGCTTGGAGAGGATGTCTTTGCCCTAAAGGCAAGGGTGAGCCTTCTGCCTCCATGTTTAGGAAGAGTTTTGCTGTCTCAGGCCTTGGGGAGGGTGGAGCACATTCCTTGGGGGTTGGACAGAACCTGTCGCCACCCATTATTTTGAGGGGGTTGAGCAAGTGCTCCAGAAATGGCAGAGAGCCCAGGTGCTGCCCCAATGCTTGGAAGAGGGTGGAACTGAGAAAAACGTGTTTCTCCACACTGTCCCTCAGACATCTTCAAATGTTTGGGTCTCATGTTTGCTCTTTCAGCTCTGTGGCCTCTTTCCAAAATGGTTCCCTCTTAAAGAACTCCAATAAGCAACTCCACCTAGAATGTGTGGAGACACATCTCCATGGAAACCACCTAATCAAAACATCCTACCCACCATTGGGTAGGTCATATCTCCATGTGAACAATTTAATCAAAATGATGCCTCTCAACACTATTGAATGAGGATTAAAGAACATGGCTTTTCTGGGGTACAGAACAGTTTCAAACTGACACATTCCACTCTCTGGACCCCAAGAAAAGACATATTCTTTCTATATATAAGATATATTCACTCTATTGCAACATCACAAAATCTTAAACAATTTCAGTAACAACGCAAATGCAATACAAAGTCAGAAACAACACAAAATCTCATCAAAGTCAGCTATAGGCATAGTCTGTCCTAAGGTAAAATTTTCCTCTCGCTCTGGGCCTGTAAAACTCAGAACAAGTTATTTGCTGACAATATACAAAGGACGAACAGTTATAGGATAAATGTTCCCATTTTCCATAGAGAGAAATTGGAAGGAACATAGGGGTCACTGGACCCCCAAAATTACAAAATCCTGCAGAGCAAATTCAGTTAGGCTTCAAAGTCTGAGAGTCATTAATCCTCAGGATTTTAGAAAGCATCACTCCTACCTTTTCCAGGGACCTATGCAGTGGAACTGTTCTCTCCAAATGCTAGTGTGGGAATGGAAGAGTCCAAAAACAATAGGGCAGGCTGTGAAGTCAGTGGCTCCAATGAAGGATCTGAACAAACTCCACAGGAGAGGACCACTGGCTGAAGAAGGTTGGATTATTTTGTTGTGGGAGATATGCCTTAGTTGATCCATACGTAATCAGCCACAGATGCAATCAGCTCACTGATGGTTTAACACACCAGCCATCTGGTTGATCAGCCAGGTATGAAATATCCTTGTGAAAACTGTCAGGCTAGTGCTTGCCTGACCAGACAACTGGGCATAATCATTTGGCCAAGTTGACACTAGAACATAACCATCACAGCCCAACACTTGTCAACTTGGCAGGTATACACATCACCTTGAAACACACTTAATTTCCAAATAGAACACAAAAATAGGCATATGTTTTGCCTAACAATACTCATTTGCCCTGCATACAGCCAGTAATGCACTACATCTCTCCAGAATAGGGTGCAACTCCTTAAGTAACATTCAGTCTTAAACTTCATATCCTATGACTTAAATACTATAACATGAGCAATACAACTTGCCATGTGATAAAAGTAAAATAAGATATTTGGTATGAAAAAATGCAAATATACTCATAACAAAACAGGTAGGAAATATTCAAACAATCTAGTCCTCATTTCTATAACTGGTCATGTGGTTGTAGTTCATATTTATCACTACCTTCTACTACTAACCACTTCACATTCCCATTATCCTCAGCAAGCACTTCAGCTGGCCATGGTTCTTTGCCAGGTGGCATGGCCCAAACCTTCATTCCTGAAGTTTCTGGGATATTAGTAGTCCTACTAATTGGGTTGTTGCAGTTTTCCATCGACTTTAATCATAGGGCATGGTAATACTAAGAGATGCCCTTGGGAATCTCCTGTATAACAGGAAAGCATTTCTTTACCTCCATTGCGTAGTTGCAGTCATATTTCCCCCTGATAGTTAGGATCACTCACCCCAGACGGAACAACAATCCCCTTTTGTGCCTGTTGATTCAGTGGCATGAGAAGCCCAAAGTTGATAGGTGACAGTTTTAACTTCCAGATCAATGAATCACTGTTGTGTCTCCTGGTAGGAACACTTCTCCTTTTGGAACTAAGATCTGTAGACCAGCAGACCTTAAAGTTTTAGGGATAGGAAGCAAAAATTTTCCTAGCAGAAAACTAGGGGTGCTAGTGAGTGGTGCCCCTCCCATTTCTACCCCTTGATTCCTGGACCTGTGAATCCTGGCTGTGGTAGAAACAGCACCAAAAGTGGATACTGATTCAGAGCACACACAGCCTCCTGGAGAGCATTGCCCCAGCCCTGCAGGGTATTGCCACCTAGATGGCATCATAATCATGTCTTTAAAAGGCCATTCCACTGTTCTATTGACCCAGCTACCTCTGGTTGATGGAGAACATGGTAAGACCAAAGAATGGGCATGTGCCCATTCCCATACTTCATTTGCTGTGAAGTGGTTTCCTTGATTAGAAGCAATGCTGTGTGGAATACCATGGTGGTGACTAAGGCATCTGGAAGTCCATATGCGGTAGGTTTTTTGTTGTTGTTGTTGTTGTTTTTGGTGCACGGTCTGGGAATCGAACACAAGTCTCCCACATGGAAGGCAAACATTCTACCACTGAACCATCTGTGTACCCTCACATATGGTAGTTTTTGTGGAGGCATTGTGTGTAGGGAATTCAAACCCATATCTGAAGTAGGTGTCTATTCCAGTTAGAACAAATCACTAACCCTTCCATGATGGAAATGCTCCAATGTAATCAACCTGCCAATAGGTAGCAGGTTGATCATCTCAAGGAATGGTGCCATATCAGGCACTAAGTATGGATCTCTGTTGCTGGCAGATTGGGCACTCAGCAGTGGCTGCAGCCAGGTTGGCCTTTTTAAATGGAAGTACATATCGTTGAGCCCACGCATAACCTCAATCCCTACCACCATATCCACTTTGTTCATGAGCCCATTGGGTAATGGCAGGAGTGCCTGAGGAAAGCGGATGACTTGTATCCACAGAACGGGTCATCTTATCCACTTGATTATTAAAATCTTTCTCTGCTGAAGTCAATCTCTGGTGAGCATTCACATAGGACACAAATATCTTCAAGTTCTTTGCCCACTTAGAAAGGTCTTTCCATATACATCTTCCCCAGACCTCTTTGTCACCAATTTTCCAACCATGCTCCTTTCAAGTCCCTGACCATCAAGTCAAGCCATTAACAACTGCCCATGAGTTAGTATACAAACACACCTTTGGCCAATTCTCCTTCTAGGCAAAATGAACAACCAGTTGAATTGCTCAAAATTCTGCCCATTTGGAGGACTTGCCCTCACCACTGTCCTTCAATAGCATCCCAGAAAGGGGTATAGTTTTGCAGCTATCCACTTCTGAGTAGTCCCTGCATATCATGCAGAACCATCTGGAAACCAGGCCTGAGTTTTGTCTTCCTCAGTCAACTGACTATAAGGAACTTCCCATAAGGCCATAGCTCTGGTCTGGCATAGAAGGTAATGTGGTGGGTGTGGGGGCCATGGGCATTTGGGCCACTACCTCATGTAACTCACTTATGCCTTCTGGACCTGCATGAGCCCTATCTCTAATATACCGTTTCCATTTGATGATACAGTGCTGCTGTGCATGCCCAACTTTATGACTTGGTAGACAACACCCAGTTCATGATAGGCACTCAGGTCTCATGGTAATTTGGTGGCCCATAGTTAAGCGTTCAGTCTCTACTAAAATGCAGGAGCAAGCTAAAAGAGTTTCTTGAAAGGAGAGTAGTTACCTGCAGAGGATGGTAAGGCTTTGCTCCAAAATCCTAAGGGCCTGTGTTGTGATTCTCCTGTAGGGATTTCCCAAAGGCTCCAGCCAGCATCCCTATTTGACACTGATATTTCCAGCACCATTGGATCTGTTGGATCATATGGCCCAAATGGCAAAGCAACTTGCACAGCAGCCTGGACATGTTGCAGAGCCTCCTCTTGTTCCAGTCCCCATTCAAAACTAAAAGCTTTTCTAATCATTCAGTAAAGGGGCCAGAGTAGGAGAACCAAATGAGGAATATGTTGTCTACAAAATCCAAACAGATTACCTAGGCATTGTGTCTCTTTTTTTGGTCATAGAAGGGGCCAGATGCAAAAGCTTATCTTTCAACTTAGACTATCTCAACATGCACCACACCACTGCACATCTAGAAATTTAACAAAAGTGGAAGTCCCCTATATTTTTGTTGGATTTATCTCCCATTCCCTGACACACAAATGCCTTACTAATAAGTCTGGAGAAGTTGCTATTTCTTGCTCACTAGGTACAATCAGTATAATATCATCAGTATAATGGACCAGTGTGATGCTTTGGGGGAAGGAGAAACTATCAAGGTCCCTGTGGTATTTGTGACATAGGACTGGGGAGTTGAGATATCCCTGAGGCAGGAGAGTGAAGGTATACTTCTGGCCTTATCAGATGAATGCAAACTGTTTCTAGTCATCCTTACTGACAGCTATTTTTATAAAAAAAAGCATTTCCCTGATCAATTGCTGCATACCAGTTACCAGGCAATGCGTTGATTTGCTCAAGCAGTGATACCACATCTGGAACAGCAACTGCAATTGGAGTTACCAACTGATCAAGTTTACAATAATCCACTATCATCCTCCAAGTCCCATCTGTTTTCTGCACAGGCCAAATAAGAGAGTTGAATGGGGTTTTGGTGGGAATCACCACCCTGCATCCTTCAAGTCGTTTAGAGTGGCACTAATCTCTGCAATCCCTCCAGGAATAAGGTATTGCTTCTTATTCACCATTTTGCTAAGTAAGGGGAAGTTCTAGTGGCTTGCATTTGGCCTTTCCTATCATAATAGCCCTCACTCCATGAGTTGAAGAACCAATGTGAAGATTCTGCCAGTTGTTGAGTATGTCAATTCCAATTATCCATTCTGGAACTGGAGAAATTAAACAGAATGGGTCCAGTGACCCACTGGGCCCACTATGATATGGACCTGAGCTAAAATTGCATCACTCACCTTACCTCTATAGGCCCCTGCTCTGACTGGTGGACCAGAGTGACATTTTGGGTCTCCTAGAATGAGTGTCACTTCTGAGCCAATGTCTAATAATACACAAAATATCTGATTGCTTCCTTTTCCCCAGTGCACAGCCACCCTGGTAAAAGGCTGTAGTACTCATTGGGGAAGGCTGGGAGGAAGGTTAACAATGTAACAGGGTAAAAGGGTCCTTCCCAAAGGTAACTTGTCCTCACCTCATTTGAGGGTCTTTGGGTTTGTAAACTGTCTCAAGTCTGGAAATTGATTAAGGGTCCATGATTCTGTTTCTGTAATGCAAGTTAGACTTTTGTTCATTTGACCTAGAATACTTCTGCTTATACAGTTCAAGCAAGAATTTAGTAGACTGACCATCTATTTTACTTCTAGTTACTCCATGATCTATTAGCCCACACCACAAGTCTCTGCAAGTCAGATTATTTTGAATGCTGCTTTGAGTCTGCTGTTCATTATGGTAAACACACCCACATTACTTTTGGCAATTAAGTGCTGCCACATGACTTCTGCCAAAGCAGGATCTAATCATCTCCCATTGTGTATAGGGATTCAAGCTCAGGGACTGCAGTTCCAACGGTAATATCTGACCTACGGAGAAAAGAGACTACAGAGCTCTTCAGGGATGATGGAGCTAGCCTCATGAATTTATTTCTCAAGATTCTGGTGAAAGAAAGAATGTCCTCTGGACATTACTGGAGTGTGTGAGCAGGTCTTCCATGGTCAATGCACTCTAACATTCCTATCCCTAAGCCTCTGGATCCTTATCTACATCATATCAGGGAAGTTCTGGCATTTTGACCTCAGGTAATGTCAGACTCCTTTGGACCCAGGTTTCAGCCAACCATCCAAACAAATGTTAATGCCCTTTCTAACCCCTCGAGCTACAACTTTGAATGCAGAATCTCTGTTTAGTTGGCCCACATCAATAAATTCAGCTTGATCCAACTTTATATTCCTTCCACCAATATCTCATATCCCTAATATCCATTCCCACACATGTTCCCCTGATTTCTGTCTACATAGTTTGGAGAATTCATGCAGCTGTTTTGGAGCATAGGGTACTTCCTCATGGGTCACAGCCTGTACCTTACCTTTCAGGTCCTGTTGGGACTTAAATCTGGTTATAGGCCTGGAAGTAAAGAGGAGTAGGGGGGCAGGGTCATGAAAAGAATTAGAAATATCTTTCAAACCAAATACCTTAAAGCAATCCCTTGAAGTTTTGTCTGGTGAAATAGGACTAATCTCTCCAGAAACACATTGTGATGGCAGTTTCCTCAGTGGAGGTGGTTACAGGTTAGCAGGAACTGAAGGGTTAATCTCTTTAGGTGAATGTTGGATAAAAGACTCTGCAGAGTATATTGCAGGTCAGGAAACTGTTTCCTTAAGATTGCTGGAGGTCAGGTAGCTGCATCCTCAGGGCTGACTGAAGACTGGATGGCTGTTTCCTCAGTACAGGGTGGAGGTGGGGTGGCTATTTCCTCAGGTCTGATCATTACAGGTTTATCTAGTAAAGATTTAGCAGAATCTAGGATTTCAATATCCCCACTTTCATCACTATCAATCCATATGTCCTCATCCCATTTTTCAGGTTCCCATTCCTTTCCAATCAATACCCTCATTTTAACAGCCAACACCCTGAAAGGTTGAGAGTTTAGTTTATGTTCTAAATCTGCTACTCACAAAAGAGACTCTGGGTCTGGTTTTCAGAGATCTCAAGTCTGTGGCCACAGGAAGTAAGATTTTCTTTCAGGTTTCACATAAAAAATTCTATATCTTTCAAACAGCACCTAAGGTTCAAATATGAAGCTTTCATCTCATCCCTTTTATAACTATATCCAGGATATCTAGGAACAACCAGCTCACATCACCATACCCTTTAGCACCATAAAACTCTGTTAAGGTATCAAAAACACTGTCACCCAGACCTTTGTACTGTATAACTGTAGCAGAACTAAATGGTGATATTTTGCATTTCTCTATTGCCAACTCATGCCATGAGCTGTCACTGCCATCTTGATTATTGGGAACAGAGTAATTAGTGATTTTGAATCTAATCAGAGTAGTAAACCAATTGTAAAAAGCCCATTTAAAAAATTCCGTTTCTCAAGAACCACTCCTAGTACCAGAATTACATTAGGCAGGGTTCTCTAGGGAAACAGAACCAACAGGAGATATCTGTAAATAGTTTGAGATTTTATAAAAGTGTCTTATGCAGGGTGGTGCAAGGGTAGCTCAGTGGTAGAATTCTTGCCTGCCATGTGGGAGACCCAGATTTGATTCCAAGACACTGCACTTCCCCCTACCAAAAACAAAAAAGTGTCTTATGCAACTGTAGGGGTGCATGAGTCCAAATTCTGTAGGGAAGGCTGCAAACTGGCAACTCTGATAAAGGTCTTCTATGAATTACCCAGGAGAGGCTAGGTGCTGAAGTACAGATGAAAGCTCTCCTTTCTGACTGCTGAAGTAACCACCTCCACCTTAAAAGTCCTCCATTGATTGTACCAAAGTTCTCTCATTGCAGAAGACTCCCCTCAGCTGATTGCAGATGTAATCAGCCATAAATATAATTGACTTAATAATTATTTAAGTCCATGAAATAAGATACAAATTGGCCAGTGCTTGTTTGAACAGACAACTGGGCACTATCATCTGGTCAAGTTGACATATGAACCTAACCATCACAGTGCATAAATACATATGATTGCTACTTTTTCTTGATGAATTGTCTCTTGTCAATATATAGTGTCCTTTTTTGTCTCTCTTAGTTGTTTTACATTTGAACTAAACTTGTCTGATATTAGGCTAGCTACCCCTGCTTTCTTCTGGTTGCTGTTTGAGTAGAAATATCTTTTTCCATCCTTTCACTTTCAACGTATGCTTATCCTTTGGCCTAAAGAGAATCTGTTGTAGACAGCATAAAGATGAAACCTGTTTTTTATCCTTTCTGTCAGTCTATGTCTTTTGATTGTGGGATTTAATCCATTAACATTTAATTACTGCAAAGGCAGTACTTTCTTCCACCATTTTGTCCTTTGTATTTTATATGTCACATCTTATTTTTTCTTTTTTTACCTTTTAGGTACCTTTACTGCTAATCTTCATTTCTACACTATTCTCAGACTTCTCTGTCACCTGTCTTTTCCTATCTACCTGTAGCACTCCATTTAATATTTCTTATAGAGCAAATCTCTTATTCATGAAATCCCTCAGCTTCTGTTTATCTGTAAGTGGTTTAAGCTCTCCCTAATTTTTGAAGGACAGATTTTGCTGTTTATAGAATACTTAGTTGGCAGTTTTCCTTTTTTAGTTTCTTAAATATATCATACCACTACCTTCTCATCTCCATGGTTTCTACTGAGAAATCCACACTTTATCTTATCAAGCTTCCCTTGTATGTGATGAATTGCTTTTCTCTTGCTGCATTCTGAATTCTCTCTTTGTTTTTGATATTTGACAATCTGATTAGTACGTGTCTTGGAGTAGGTCTATTTAGATATGTTCTGTTTGGGGTACACTGCACTTCTTGTATCTGTAATTTTATGACTTTCATAAGAGTTGGGAAATTTTCAGTGATTATTTCCACCATTATTCTTTCTGCTCCTTTTCCCTTCACTTTTCTTTCTGGGATGCACATAACACATATATTTGTGTACTTTATGTTGTTATTCAATTCTCTGAGACCCTGCTCATATTTTTCCATTCTTTCACCTATCTTTTCTTTTGTGTGTAGTATTTCAGATGTCCTCTCCTCTAGTTCACTAATCTTTTCTTCTGCCTCTTCATATCTGCTATTGTATGTTTCATTGTGTTTTTCATCTTTTCTGTTGTGCTTTTCATTCCCTTAGATTCAGCCATTTGTTTTTACTCTAGTTTACTAATCCTTTCTTCTGCCTCCTCAGAAGTTTTATATGTTGTATATCTTCATTGTGCTTTTCATCTCTTATATCATGACTTTCATTCACATGAGTTCTGTTATTTGTTTTTGCAAGCTTTCAAGTTCTTCTTTATGGTCATCCAATGTCTTCTTTATATTCTCCATTTCTTTTGCCGTGTTTTCCTTCAACCCATTGAATTGATTAAGAATATTTGTTTGAATATCTTTAATTAGTTGTTTCATCTTCTGTATTTCATTTAAAGTGCTAGTTTGTTCCTTTGACTGGGACATATCTTTGCGCTTCCTAGTATGACTCATGTTATTTTCTGGGTCTAGGCATTTGATTTTCTTGACTAGTTTATTTCAGAGGTCATTTTCTCTTTTGCCTAGGGCTGGTTGGCTTTGTTCTCTATCTGTCTTTTGGCATTCAGTTCAACTTATTCTAGACCCTTGGCATAGCTTCTAAATAACTGATCAGAATTTTTCAGCTATTCTTTTTCTGATTCTTACCCTGCTCATATAGAAATTTTTTAGATTGATCTTTTTGGGTGTGCAGTTGTTTGACCCCCAGGAAAAAGCTTTCTCCTCTCTTTCTCCTTAGAACATGTTGTTCTGCTGTTTTTGTTTTGTTTTGCTTTCTTGCTGCCATATGTTTTTAATACTCCTTTTGTTAACCCCAGCAATGTTTACCTGGAGGTCTGGCTCTGGGTGGAGGGTCTCTCCAGATAGGATCAACCCCAGTCATATTTTCTGAGAGAAGACAGACCCAGGACTCATACAAAGGATGTAATCAGTATCAAAGTTCCCTGAGAATGAGACCATGTAGGGTACCAGTCTTTGCTGTGATGCCTCTTAATTCTGTGCTTTTCCTGTCCTGCTAAGAAGATGACACTTGCCAGTCTACTGTTCCCCAGAGGCATAAAATGGAACTGTGCCTTCAATTCTCAGCAGACCCTGCACTTGCCAGGGGTGTGGTTGAGACAGGGGCTGAGACTGAATGCAGGCTTAAATTGTTTCTGAATTCCAAGTCCTGTGGTCTGAATTTTCTAAATAACAGTCACTGTATGTGCTGGGCCTTATCCTCTCTCTTTTTGGGGGGGAGTGGGGTGGGTAGGTGCTGCTCCTGCAGGCTGGAAAATGCTCCAAGAAGAGAGGGCTTCTATTTCCCACCAGGGAGAGAAACCCAAGTCCGCCTGCTTTGCCAGTGGGGGAAGGGCACCAGCCTCCACAGCATGGAAGAATTTACTTACAGTTCTGTGCTGTGATTTCCCAGTCTTAGCTCTTTCATTCATTCCAGGCTGGTGTATGATGTGCATCTGGTCAAAGAAATCCCCTAAATAGTTGTTCCAGACAGTTCCCAGCTATTTACTAGCTTTACCAGCAGACACACTAAATCCCACATCTCCCTATGCTGCCATCCTGCCTGAAACTTCAGTTTTGCAATAGTTTAAGTAACGTATGATGTGATGGTAGCACAATACTTTGAATGCAATTAATACCGCTAAACTATATATTTGCCTTTGGCTAAAAGAGGAAATTTTCATTTACATATTTGCTATGAAAATAAAATTTTTAATAAAGCATAGGGATATATAACACAATAAACTCTAATGTAAGTTATGGATTCTAGTTAACAATATAATTATAATAATGTAATTTCATCAACTATGACAATGGTAACACACTAATGCAAATGTTAATAATAGGGAATAATATGTGTAAGGGAAGGTGTATGGGAACTCTATTTTATGTTGATTTTTATAGTAACCTACAAGTTCTCTAATAAAAAATATATTAAATACATTCTTCCTCTCTGTCACTTTACTCTTCACATGTGAAACACGACAACAACAGAAATCTCAGATAATATTAGTAAAATTGCTTTGGAAATTTTAAAATAGGAAACAGAGAACACCTAAGGGACTGCTTGGTCTTTTTTCTAGGGTGGCCATAAAAATTATGGTTCATCATTATTTGTTTGGCAGAGGAAAGTGACAGGAAACAATCAATAATAACAACTAATTCCCATCTCTACAGGGAGATTTCCTGCTATAGAATTAGACTTAAAAATATAAATTAAGTCCTGGGTGTTTCTTTAGATACAAAGTCTGACAATAATTATATCTTTTCCAGCTTGAGCTGGAGTAATAGACAATAAAACCATTGCCTTAGTATTTAATTGCAATAACTCATATCAGCCCACTTTTTTTGCACAAGAATGCAGCATGATTATCTGGGATTGATTTATTGCACTGTTGTGAAAACTTGTTTTTCATTGATTATTTTCCCCTCAGTGCTATTCTTCACTAATTGATTGATTTGATTGTTAGAGATTTTGACTCCATCTCTAAAGATGGATTGGAATAATTATTGCAGCATGCTGTTTAATCATTGTGTCACGCAATTACTGCTGCTATTGTGCTCTGCACCAGCACTTTATTAGCTTTAGTAATTATTTATTAGCTGTAGTCAAGTTTAATAATTTAATAACACACTTGGAAATGATAATTTGGTCATTATTCAGGGATGTTTTTATGGAATCTTCAGGCTCCAGGGCAAATAAGAGGCTCAGTAGCTCTTTATCCTGTTTAGCTGGTGACTTTTTAAGAAGTATTTGAGCCTTCCTACTTTTGAATATTTATGACCATAATTGTCCAACTCGAACAGATGAAATAGGGTATTCCATAGGTCAGAAATGGCAATTGCTTAGGATCTGAGCTGCAAGGTATAACACTTGTCCCTCTTGGATGCCACCATCCTCTAGGCTTGGGTTATTAATGAAGATACTCTGCCAGGCATAAAAAAAAATACTATTCTTTTTTAATTGTGTCTCAATAATACTTTCTGATAAGCCTTTAAAGTTTCTTCCCCAAGGTTCCTTTTTTTATCTGAAATAAGACAAACCAGAACTGTGATCTTCAGAAGCAAAATGAAAGATTTAACAGAGTGAAGTGAAATACCACTTTTTTCTAACATCACTTTGTAACCGTGAGTCAGGCAAATTCTTCTCCCCACCCCTGTGACCCTCCACACAGTTTGCCCACTCCACCTTCCTACGTAGAGCATGGGGCAAGGGCCAGCAAAAATGCCATGTGCAGTTCTGGATCGATCCAAATTTATTTCAAATTTCAGTCCCAATTCAACTGTGCATGAACCACACCTTAAATAATAAAGACAGCCACACTTATTTGTGAAGATGCTTACGATTCTTGTAAAGGAGTATTGTTTCACCGTTAAATTGTATTAATAGTCTTTATCAGTGTCACCTTACTTGGAGGCAATATAATTTAGATGCTAAGTCTGATTTTCTCCTTTAGTCACAATTACAGTTTTTACTAAATCAATTGGGAAGAAAATAGTTTTTAAAAAGCATTTGCCATTTAATAGCCCATAATTCCTTCTTCCCCCATAGTTTCTCTTTCTCTCTCTTCTCTCTCTCTCTCTTTTTCTCTGTCTTTTTCTCTCCCTTTCTTGCTCTCTCTCTCTCTGTCTCTCTCTCTATTTCTTGCTCTCTATCTCTCCATCTCCATCTCTGTCTCTCTCTCTCATACACACACACCATTATCTTTATTTCTTATTCAGATTACCCCACATATGTCAATATTCCCAATGATTTGGACAAGTTATAATCTGTTCATCATGAGGAATTAAACTGTTCAGACTTTCTCTGAGATTCACAACTTTAGAATTTCTTTTTTTTTATGTTAAGGGACAAGGAAAAAATTGGAATATAAAAATCTCTATATAAAATCCTCCTTAAAGATTTATACTAAGAAGTAATCCACATTACAGACAATTTTTTCTTATTGAAGTTTCTTAAGCTTGAGAATTATTGTCCAATTGAACCGCATCTCTATCAGGGAAGGAGTGTTGGCTGTAAAACAAATTGCTAAATTTTCAAGCAAACACCATATACACAGACTTGGCAAAGATCCCCAATATGACACTCAGCTTTTTTTGTTTCTTTCAAGAGATCACATTGACAAGTTTAAGGAGAGACATCTAGGTCTGAAAGAAAACTGATGTTTCATGTTTTCCTTTCAATGACAACTTCAGGCACAGACAGCTCTTGCTGTGATTTTGCAAGAGAGAGAAGATGAATCCCTGTCTGAGCACGTCATGGACAATCAATAATAACAACTAATTCTGAAGGGTGAGCTACCATCTCCTGACCTTTTCTGGTCACTTCTACTGATCTCCTGAAAACAAATCTGATTCAACCTGCTTCTTGGAAAGCACAATGGATTTTCTCCCTTCTGAGTTAAGTGAGAGGATGTTAGGGTCCTATAGTTTCCTTTTTATCAGTCTATAACTTTAGCAGAAGCTTAATATGTATGGATTTCTTGATCTGTTGCAATGGATTGCAAGCACTTTGCATTTGGCTGATGTATTATATACTGTGATTGGTTATTTAATTTATATGAGATTGCCATTTACCCATATCACACTCCCTGAATTATAATAGTGATGTGGTAGACTGAAAGACAAACCTAAAGATATCCAGGCCCTAATTCCTGAAACCTGTTAACATCACCTTTTATGGTAAAAGAGACTTTGCAGATGTGACTGAACTAAAGATTCTGAGTTTGGGAGATTATTTTGGATTATAAAGTGAGCACCAAACGCAATCACAAATATAAGAGGGAGACAGAGGGAGATTTGACATGGAAGAGAAGGTGGCCATGTGAAGGAAATAAAGAGAAGCAAAGTCAAAGAGAGAAGATGCTATGCTGCTGGCTTTGAAGATGGAGAAAGGGGCCATGAGCCAAGTAGCACAGGTGGATACTAGAAATCGGAAAACATGAGAAAACAGATTATCCCCTAGAGCTTCTGAAGGGAGTGCACCCTTGCTGACATCTTGATTTTGGGCAGTGAAATACATTTTGGATTTCTGACTTCCATAAGGGAATCAACTTGAGTATATTTTTAGCAACTAAGTTTGTGGGAACTTGTTACAGCAGCCATACGAAACCAATAGGAATGATATCACTAATAACTAACAATGTATTGGCCATTTACTATTTTTTCTTACTAGTTAAGAACTGTACTAAGCATCACACATGGATTTTTATAATTTTATACACAATAACCAATGTAAGATGATTATTAATTATTCTCATACTCTGATTCAGGTTTTCTTTGGCACATAATCTAACTCAACCTGTCTGTATAGCTCATTTAAACAATCCAAGCACAGGAAGCCCGGAATAAGAATGAGGACATTGAATTCTGCATAGCCTAAAATAATGCCTTAATACATCCTAGAATATATTAAGCAGATAATCAAAAAGTATTAGCAAAGTCACTTGAGGGATGGGGGGAAATATATAGAACAATTAAACTTTAGCACTGGGGAAACCCTTGATACTGTGTCAAGCATTGGGGACACCAAAACCAATTGGTCAAACCCTTGATCTTGAGACTTGCTCCTGTGAAACTTATGTGTGTAGCGGTGAAGCTTAGCCCACCTATAGATATGCTTAAGAGTTACCTCTGGAGAACCTCTTCTGTTGCCTAGGTGTGGCCTCACTCTCTCTAAGCCCAATTCTGCAAGTGAAATCATTGCCATTGCCCTCCCTGCCATGTGGGACATGATATCCAGGGGTGAAAGTCTCTCTGGTGGCATGGCAGATGAATCTCAGGGATGAGTCCAACCCTGGCACTGTGGGATCAACAATGACATCCTGACCAAAAGGGGGGAAATGAGTGTATCAAATAAGATATCAGTGGCTAAGAGAGTTCAAACTCTGGAGGTCACTCTTATGTAAGCTTCAGTTAGACATTGCTGCTTATCATGACTTGCCAAACCCCAAACAAAACCATTCCAGACAATCCTAAAGAACACCTAGGGCAATATATAAGATTCTGCAAAGATCCCATGCACTCAGGTAACTTTCCAGAAACCTACAATTTCCAGATGGGTCCCCAGACCAGATAAGTCCTGAAACCTTGAGGCACAAGCCTCTTCAGATGGTTCCATCTCCCTACCCCATGTTATTGACAGCCCCTTCCAACATGAAAAAAATTGAAATGGGCATAGCCCAAAAACCCCTAAAGAGTGGGATAGAAATATCAAAGGTGTTGGTGGAATTGTACAGAGAAGGTAGGGTTTAAGAAATGAGTATGATTGCTGAATCATTGTATTCATATTTCTTTTAGTCTCCAGTGTCTTAGAGCAGTTAGGAGTGAAGATCTAAAATTATGGAATTGCAACTCATACCAAACTCTGAAGTTTATTCTACAACTATGTGTTTCACTGTGCCTTAAAATGTATTGCTTTTTTGTATATATGTTATTTTTCACAAAAAAAGAAAAAAAAGTCGACCATGATAATAAAAATATATGTATTTATTCCTTCTAGACTCCAATGTTCTGGAACAGCTAGAAGGAAAAATCTGAGATGATGGTATGTTAGCCCATGACAAACTCTGGGATGTGTCAAATAGCTACTCGTTGAAGAGTGCTTTGAAAACTATTGGTTTTCCCTTCTTTGCTTTGTATATATGTTATATTATACAGCAAAAAAAAAAAGGCTAAAAAAAAATCTCATAACTCTGATGATGTAACTGAGGCTAAGAGAAGAACTGTCATTCAAACCCATGTCAGTTCAATTCCAAAATTCCTTTTCTGAACCTATACAAAGAATGTGAATCCCCTGAAGGGTCGATACTCTAGGGAGAAATCATTGCTGTTCCCAAAGAGACCTGTGCCGTTAATACCTCATCATGTGAACAATATTTTGTTCCTCATGTGAACATCAGAGAAAACAGGTGTCATGGTTAGGGACAGGTGTCAACTTGGCCAAGTTGTGGTACCTGTTCATCTGATTGGGCAAGTGCTGGCCTGTCTGTTGCAATGAGGACATTTCATAGGATTAGGTCATGATCACGTCAGCTACATCCACAGCTGATTCCATTTGTAATCAGCCAAAGGGGAGTGTCTTCTGCAATTAGTGATGCTAAATCCAATCATGGGAAGCCTTTTAAGGAGGACTCAGAGGAGACAGGTTCCATTCCTGCTTTGGCTGGTGAGACTCTCCTGTGAAGTTCGTCCAGGCCATCCATTGGAGTCATCGGCTTCGCAGCCTGCCCTGTGGATTTTGGACTCTGCGTTCCTACGGTCACGTGAGACACTTTCATAAATTTTATATTTGCAAGTGTTCCCTGTTGATTCTGTTTCTCTGGAGAACCCTAACTAATACAACAGGTATAAGTCTTCATCCATTCATTCATTCATTCATTTGTTCATTCATTCTTAAAACATATTTTTAGTTCATAAAGATGAGATACAGGCCATGTTATTATGGCTAGACACACAGATTCAAAGTTGAGTTTTTTATCAAGATAGTGCTGGGGTATGGTGTGCTGAGAAGTGGGACTGTCATGGTGGAGCCAATAGGGGGCTGGGGTGAGTATCGGAAAAGGGCTCCTGCAGCAATGATCCTAGAGCAGGACCTTGAAGGACAAAGAGGAATTATCCAGGTAAGAAAAAGTTGAAGGGTTTTCTAGGCAGGGAGAATTGCACACTCCAAGGCCCTGGGGTAAAGGGGACTGTGGAGCCTTTAGCAAATGTCAAATGACATGTCAGAGACACTAAGTCCTAAATTTGGTGGGGTAGGAAGGTATAGTGAGTAGGGGGGTGATGTGAAAAGAAGCTGGAGTGGAGACCAGAGCCAGGTTACAAAAGTCATTGAAAGTTTCCATTCGCACTGCCATCTTCTGCTCAGACCATAATCTCTCCTTAACTCCCTCTAATCCATGCTCTGCCTACATTAGTCCAGCTGAATATTTCTTTCTGAGGTCACTAATGTCCTCCTTGCCACTATATATGGATGTCACTACATTCAGACTTTGCTTTATTTGACCTCTAAAAAGTGTGATACAGAAAACCACTCTCATTCTTCATATGCCTTCCTTAAGCCTCTGTGAAACATGCAATCCTCTCTTGCTGCTGCTTCTTGGACATCCTAGGAGTCCATCCCTTGCTACCTAACCCTTAAATGCTGAAACTCCCAAGAAACAGTCCTGGTTGTCTCTTCTTTTCTCATGTTACTCTCTCTCTCTTCAGACTAGAACAGATTCTTCTCTATGTGCTTTCATAACATTGAATCTTTTCCTCCACTACACTTACTCTAGTTTGTAATATGACACAGTATTTATGATGATGTGTGTCCACCCTCCCTCCCTGACAATAGACTGCAAGCCCATGAGAGCAGACTCTATTTATTTTTACTCACCATTACTAAGGACAAAATTTCATTCAGGAAATAATCTCATTAAATAATGGTTCAATAAATGAATGGACAATTTTTTTTCTTACTAGAAAGAAACTTGAGGCACTGCAACTTGATCTGATTTGCATTTGAGATAAATCACTGGATATAGTGTAGAGAATGTATGAAGCAAAGACAAGACTAGAGGCTATTATAATAACTCAAGTGAGAAATATGAGGGCTGGAATTAAGGAAGGAACCATGGAGGGGGAAAAAGGAAACATAACTGAGAAATATTTATAAAGTAGAATCTGTAGAAGAGAGAAGATAAGAATTGCACCTAGGTTTCTGACTTTGGAAACTGATTATGGTTATGCAATTTAGTAAAATAGACACTATATGAGAGAGGGAGCTGGTTGCAGAGTTGATATAATGAATTTAGATTTCGTATTAACCCTTTTAGAAAAAAAGCAGCAGGTAACATGCATGGTATCTTACAGTGGAAGGCTACTGTACAGCAAGAAATTCGGCTTCCAGCAGATTTGTTGATTCCTGGATTGAGAAGGTTTATTTATACTACACTTTTTAAAAACATGATATCAAAAAGATATTTTTAATAATTTGGGTTTTGAAATTTCAGCACTTGGCTCTTATCAAGTGGTAGTAATGATCTGGGCAATGAGAGAATGAAGAAGGAGAAGAAAAAAGCAAGTTCATATCCTGCTGCTCATGAGTTCTCTCCACATTCTGATGAGATTTACAAACAAGAGGCAATGGGTCTAGGCACCTTTGTAAATGCCACTGGAAATGAATTTCGAAAGAAAAATTCAAGTCTTCTACTCTCCTGCAATGTTTGCCTAAACTCTTCACTGCAGGATGGTTTTGAATGATCACATATCTGCACAGTGACTTTCTTTTGCCCTTGTATCCAACAAATGAAGATAGATCACCTTGGTTAGATCCGTATATGTCCAGATCTTGATCCCTATTTTTACCCTGTGTTAACAAATGTCAGTACAGTGTTTCTTTTTCTTCTTTCGAGTATATAAGATACAGTACCAAGGTCTATAATTGCAGCATAAATATTAGTGGCAAGATTAGATCCATCAAGATGAAGGAACAGGTTGAAAAGACCCGCTAATTCTCTTAATTAGAGTCCATTTCTCAGCTCTTTAGCTACAGGGATTTGGGATGATTAGGATAATGAGTTGGCACATAAAATGAAATTATCCCATCTTTTTCCACTTTTTCCTTACTTTTCCCATGTAGTGTCTATCTTACTGAATTGCATAGCCATCCTAGTTTCTCAGACCTCTGATGTTGAGAAGTCTTTTGTTTCAGTGATCTGAAAATTGAAAACTTCCCATATTTTAAGAAGAAAAAGGAGTTTTTCCAGGTCTAGTCCTTTTGAACCCCTGGAGCCCTTGGAGTGGGTGACTTTCCTTTCCCTTTTATACTCAGAATGGTTGACAGTGATAGTATCTGATTACAACATTCCCTTTCTCATTTGGGGCTTGGATATGTGGGTTTCCCCTAGTGTCTAACAGAAATATTACAAAGTACCAACACGCAAAAATTTTCACTACAACAAGATAAATATTGCACAGCTTTTCATGTTTTTTTTTTTTTGTCCCATATCATGGCTATCTCTTGAGGATAGAGTAACTTAGGCTCTCGTTGTTCATCTGTTCTCCAGGTTAAGAAAGAATTGTCACATGACAAATGGCCAAGATGCAAAATTTTTCAAGGACCCCTAAAGCATTCTACACCTCAGTTCTTCCTATTTCTTGGAAATAAATGATACAGTACACCTTAAGGCACCATAAAACCTTGTATTAGACCATTATCCAAGGCAAATGAAATGAAGAGGCTGGTATTTATCTGACAGGTAAACATCCTGGGCTTGGTAAAATGATGATATTCAGCATGATGTAGGCTAGTGTCCACAGATTCCAGGTAAGGATATTTTACTCTGGAAGTTTGGAGCCCATCATTCAAAGGTATATGTAGTTTCTAATTTATGCATTAACTTTAGTGTTGGATGTGCTAAATTTTTGAAGATAAAGTAAGGCCTCTTCACCTTGTATTGTTATTTTTTATCGTGTCAAATAAGATTTCTCCCTTTCAGTTTGATCCATATCAAAGTAACTAGGTCTGAAGACATCTCAGCTCATTGGATCTAAGAATGGTAGCGCTGACCTTCCTGAGTTTTAACCCAAATACTCCTTTTGAGTATAACATTTTTCTCCACCCTCCAAGGCTCTAATACAACCAGCAATGTACTTGTCTAGGTTTTTATTCCCAAGCATTAGAGAACATTTACAAGAATAAGTAATAAATAGGACTTCAGGGCTAAACTCAGGAGAAAGAATACACTTGGTGTAGTGGTACCCAGAAGTAGGGCAGTTACAATGTAATATAATTGATTGAAGAACAGAAGTGAACTGACACTTCTGACATTGTATTTAATAACTTCCAGTTTCAATTCTTTGTAAAATTTAGAGTCTATAAATAAAATTATATTGAGTACTTGACTGTACAATTGCAATCTATCTATTTTTACCTCTGTGCTAAAAACTCTTCCTGGTTTAGTTTTCTTAAACTGACAAAATGCAATATACCAGAAATGGGTTGACTTTTACAGTGGGAATTTATTAGCATACAAGTTTACAGTTCTGAGACCATGAAAATGTCAAATCAAGGCATCAACAGGATGATATCTTCTTCCAGAAGAAAGGCTGCTGGCACTCCCAGACTCCTCTGTCACACGAGAAGACACATGGCCAGCATCTGCTGGTTCTTCTTTCCCAGGTTCTGCTTGGCTGTCCAGGTTCTGGCTTGTTTAACATCTCCTGGCAATATTTGCTGAGCACCAAGCATCTCCAAACATCTGTGTCTTTGAAGTTTGTCGGCTCTGAGGCTTTTGTCATTTTTCCAAAGTGTTTCCCCTTTTAAAGACTCTAGTAATCTAATCAAGACCTACCTAGAATGGGTAGGGTTACATCTCCATCTAATCAAAAGATTACACCCACAATTGAGTATGTCACATCTCCATGAAGATAATCTAATCAAAATTTCCAATCGGCGATGTTGAGTCAGAATTAAAGGAAATGGTTGCCTCCATAAGATTGAATCAGGATTAAACATGATTTTTCTTGGGTACATAATACTTTCAAACCAGCACAGTCTTCCTTTCAGCTTATTTTAAAAATTAAAGTTAAGCCTAACTTAGTGAGGGGAGCCATCCTTAAATTGACAAGTATTTATATATATACACCCAGTATCATCTTTCCTGATATGTCCTTCCTCTTCCTTCCCAAGCCAACAATTTCCATATTGTTAACTCCAACAAGACTCCAAGCAAGTATCAACCTCAGCAGAAGTGAGTTAAATGTTTTTTCGTCAGAGTTTTCATCCTGCATGCATCTTTCCAGTAACCCTGATTACATTATTTTTATTATAGTTCCTAGCACATGGGGCTTATGGGAAGTGTAGTAAATGAGTCAATCTTATCAAGTACCCTTTGAAGGCCATTTAATTGGACTGCATTATAGGGTGTAGGTGTTTGAAGCTATATATACCCAAGGAAAACATGTTTTTAAATCTAATCCATTCTTATGGGTGTGAACCCACTGTTAGTAGGAAGTTTTGACGAGGTGACTTCAGTTATGGTGTGGTCCAGTCCAATCAATATGAGTCATAACCCTATTATTAGAGTCCCTTATAAGCAGAGTGAAATTCACAGAGAGAGAGAGAGTGCACCAGAGGAAGAAAGAAGCTGAAAGTCAAACAGAACCTAGCAGAGAAGAGAGAGACCTGGAGATGTCACCATGTGCCTTGCTATGTCACAAGCCAAGGACCAAAGATCACCAACAGCCAGTCACAGAGCACCACAGACTTCAGGGAGAAGCAAAGCCTTGACACCATGGTTTGGGTTTTCTCTTAGCCTCAAAATTGTAAGCTAATAAATTCCTATTGTTGAACCCAATCTGTTTCATGATATTTGCTTGAGCAACATAGGAAGCTAAAACAGATACTTTATTCTAGAATCATTTAACATTATCACTTGAGGTATTAAAGAATACCTCAGAGCTTAAAATTTATACAGATGCTATCACTTGCAGCAAGTGTGCATCGACAGGACTACATCTATGAAAGACTTTGTTGGAGCAGAATAGAAAATAAACCCTCCTCCACAGAATATTATTTGTGGGATGCCTGTGATTATGTTTCCCATTTGTTTACATAGCATGGTATAATAGCAGCTGCATGCTTTCCAATGGGCCTTGACCCTGGCTTTTCTGTTTCTCCTCTGTAATGTGGTTCCCTCCAGGTCAAATTATCTGTTGCAAGGAGGCTCTCTTCCACTTCATGGCAGCATTTGCATATTTTTTTCATTTCCATAGAAACATATCCACTAACTCAGAACTGCCTCTGCCCTCACAGATATTTATCTTTCAAACAGTGGGAGTCATGTGACATAAGACAGGTGCTAGTGCTTTCCCTACAATTATCACCTTATAAGACTTCTTTTTAAAGGAATTTATTGTGGCCTGCCTTTAGGTTATTTATTTGTATTTTGCTCCATGAATGCTTTTCCAATAATGAGTTTAAATATAAGCAACATAAACCCATCTGGAAATAAAGTTATGCACTAGCTTCACTACAAAAGATAATTACATTTTAATCAAGCTGTCATTTTTAGAGATAGTAGGAGATGAAGCGTGCTACAGGCTGACATGTAAAGTGTATAGATAGTTCTTTCAAATATCCTCCACAGTGGCTGGGAGTACACTGTGTGTAATATCAGACTTTGTAACTGGAAAATATCTGGGAGTTACCAAATATCTAGTTTCTGAGAGTAATGGGAATGAATACTCAGAGGGCTAAATGCAAGAATCAGAATTTTGTGCTATGACTTAGAAATCAGCTTGGCTACAATAAAAGCACTTGGGTCGGTGCCCAGTTTCAAAGCATGAGTCTTAATTTTATCATGTTTTAGACTTGTCTTCATCTTTAGGATATTATTTTACTTAAAGTTGGTAGGAGCTTGGCACTGAAATCTTCCTAAATGTTTAAGGAAAATGTAGAGAATTAGCTGATATGGTGCAGAAAAAACTGATATTTTTTAGGAAATAAGAACACTGTCTTGAAGTTATAGTTAACTTTCTGAGGCTAGTTTTCTCCTGTAACAATGAGCTGGGTCACTGGCTTTTCATGGCTGATTTTTTTTCTTCCCTAAATTCTAGATGGCCACTATAACAAAAGGATGTAGTCTACCTGCAACCATATCTTTGAATAGATTGTCAAGAAAGAGGGTAGGGCATAACCAAGATAGAAACAGAACAGCAGATTGACCAGGAAGGACAGCGCTAAAGCTTGTTTTCCTGTCACGGCTTCTGCCACAGTGAAAAAATCATCACCTTAGAGAAGATGAGTTAATCGAGAAATCTCAACATGGCAGGCACCTATGGCCCCAATCCCTTGACACCATCATTGTCTAAAGGGAGCAGAGAATGTCAGTACTGGGGCATCATAACTCCATCGACCCCAGTGTCACCACCTGATGCTCTGTAAGTCATTGATTGCCACTGTCTGAAAGTTGCATCTCTGCCTTCCTCAGCTTCTCTGTACCCAAAGCGTTGAGTCTATACCCCTAGCCCCCTCCCTTATCCCTTGGTGAGCCCCAAACAAAATAGATTGTACCTTGCTACTCAAAAGGCCACCCTCAGACCAGTAGTTTCAGTGTCATCCGAAAGTTTGTTAGAAATGCAGAATGTGAACCCAGCCCACATCTCCCAGGGTCAGAATCTACATTTTAATAAGATTACCAGGTGATTCATACGCATATTAGAGCTACAATATTCTGTAATTAGTAGCCAGTTTGCACAATTTAGCTTTAGTCTTGCCACTCCACCCTGCAGAGGCTGAGAATCATACACAAACGGGCTATGCCTAGTCTCTGTACCTGGACTTGTGCCCTGGACTTCTGCTCAGGATTCAAGCTTTCTGCTAGATCCAGAGCTCTACACAGAAGTACAACTATTCATTTAGGGTCTGACCTCCTTAGTGCTTAGGCGGCAGGTTTGGTGGTAGAAAGCTGGGCCCTGTTTCTGGTCCCTGGTTCTTTTTTCAACAGCCAGGTGACCAGAAATTATAAGTGCCACTAAACTGACTTCCACTATCCCCTGCCACCTGTCCTGCTGTCTGTGACCATGTCCAGACTGGCCTTGTGTATTGATGATGGTGGTTCAAACCAAGAATGACTTCATTTCATCCTCCAACAGAAGTACTAAGAAGGGTTCTGCTTCCGGCACTGATGCTTAAAACTCTATGACAATAATGGTCTGTAGCTGTAATTGGACCGTCCTTGTTTTCTTCATTTTCCCTGATGCCCAGTGCAGCTGAGGTCCCAGTGAGAAGACTTAGTGCTTGAAATAGGCTGACATACATTTATTACTATCTGTCTAGGAAGGGGGACTTCTAAAGCCATTTTGTGCAAAATATTTGATTCAGTGTTTCCTGGAAATGCAAATGGTTTTAAAGTCTTTTCTCCTGGTCCTTTGAATGTGACCTTATTTGGAAATAGGACTTTTGACGTTGTTATTAGTTAAAATGAGACCAAACAGGTTAGTGCTGGGCCTTTATGCAATGTGATGCATGCATCCTTAAAAGAAAGGAAGTGACAGATAGACACAGGGGAGTGTACCATGTGAAGACTGAGGCAGAGATTGAAGCCCAAGAATTGCAGGCAAACCACCAGAAGCTAGGAGGAAGCAAGGAAGGATTTTTCCTTACAGAGTCTAGACTTTGGGCACTTTGTCTGAGAAAGTAAGAAACCATATTGTGTGTGTGTGTACATTCACACACATTTAAATCGAAGCGTTCAACAATAGGTAATATGCTTCATGTGTCAGCTCCACATATTCAGCTAATTAGATATGACATTTATCAGGATAATTGAATAAATTTTATTTTTGGACCTTGTTAAACTCAAAGTCCCTTTCTGTCTTAAAAATTGCAATTTTGGAAAAAGATCCATTTGAATTGCAATTAAGAAGCAGTGTTCTAAATAATTAAACAATAGGGTGTCTATGTATAGCAACTATTAGTTTTTCTCTATTTTAAAGACTTATGGGTACATACTATGCAAATGGATTTTTAGGGATTTTTCATTATCATAAATTGTTAAGTTTAAGTAACTTAAGCAGCACAGACAGTGTGAGTCATAGTATTTACATTTTTTTCTGGATTGCCTTTGGTTCTATGACAGGCACCAGTAACAGTGGTGCCACGTGATGGATCCAGGAGATTTGATAGCATGTATTGCAGAGAGCCTCTGTCGTTACCTCAGATGCTCAGATGCACCAGAGATACAACCTTTCCACCCACAGACTGTAATAGAGATGAAGACATTTTCCCTATTCTGCATGATGTTTGGAGCAGCAGGTTTGTAAAATGAGTTGGTAACTATTCTTTCCTTGATGCCAAAGAGGTCCTTTGGCTTAATGGATTGTTTCATTGTTGGGATCGGTATTTCCCATTGCAGTGTCAACATCTCGGCTGTGGTCAGGCCACTTGTTCAAATGACTTAAGATAAATCAAAATAGTAACTGGACTGAGGAATATATATATTTTGCACTATTTGTCCCACACACCTTCTCACACAGTTTGCAATGAAACATTTGACTTAAATGTTATGAATTTATTTATTGGAAAAACTTTTCAAAACCTGACATTACTGCCTTTCAGACCTTTTCCCACTGTCTTCCCTAAAATCGGATGGGGAGAAAGAACACAGAATCTTGATTAGATCATATATTTTTCTGGTTTGACCCAGTAGCTATGAGGAATAAACCTTCCTCAAATTCTCTCTTTGACTCTTATAGAATTACACTCACTCCCATTCCTCTACTCCACCTGAAATGTCCACACGGATGGCCTACGTCACATACATAAGCCTCCAGCTCTGTATTGCCTCTCTTCCACTTAACTCACCTTCACTCTACTCTGTCAAAATGAATGGGCAGCCACACCTTCAAAATTATCTTCAATCCTAAGGGCCTCAATTCTCAGATATTAGACTTGATGCTTGGCCTCTCTGATTGACTTTCTGCCTCTTCTCCTTTCTTGTTCCTATTGCTTTTTAGCTTCGCAGGCAGGAGAACGAAATGAGAAGACATGAATCATAATATTAGACCCAGGTTTGAATGCTAACCTTGTATTTCCTCATGACTAAGCACAAGCTACCTGCCTGCTCTACACCTCCATTTCCTCCATTGCAAAATTCTGATAATGTCACCCATCTCAGAATAGATGTTCAATATGTATTAGCTTTCCCCTGCGTATGACTCTTCTTCCCTCTCCTCTACCTCCCCTCTAGCCTCTCCCACAACAGGTCTGAGTTCCTTGACACTTTCCTTCTGTATCTTAGTCATTTCTAGCTCTGTGTTGGATTCTATGGTTCACATTCCAACCTTGAACTCGGTACCTCGTGAGATTCCGGTTCTCAACTCTACCACATAACTTTGACAATCCTTAGTCCTGAATAAATCCCAACATCTATTTACTCTGGTTTATTGAGTGTTGATGACTCAAATTACATAGCAGTCCTGATTTTACTGATGATTTCGGAAAATATCACATCATAACAGGTTCATTTTTTTTTTATTGTATGAGAGTTTCAGTTGTTCTGCATCCTCACCAGCAAATATGACCAAGATTCTTAATTTTAGCCATTTTGATAGGTATGTAATGGCACCACATTTTGTTTGTTTAAGGGGCACAATTGTCCATTGGTCTTTCTTGTTTCTGAACATCTTGTGTGCACAGGCACCAACTTTTGTTCTGGATTAACTATTGAAGGATGTTTGAGGAGTAAACCTTGGCAGATAGAGATAATCTCTACTGGACAGGCAAGTGTACTGTTCAGTATAAAATATTCAAACTCCCTAAGATCAGAGTTCCTCAGCTGTGACTCAAATGAACTGTAATTCAGGATGTGTGTGAGCCCCTTTGCATCACCTTTGTGGTGCTTGTGGGGCAAGGGGAACTGAAGAAATTTGATGCTCATTTTGCTTCATGTGCCTTAAGAAATAACATTTTTTGCCTCTGACCCAGTCTCATGACTTCCACCAACACCCGTGAAACAGTAATGAATTAAGTTGTAGCATGCAGTTAGGATATAATCTCAGTCCCCTTAAAATTCTAGATAGTTTTGATTTTCATTTCTGTAAAAAATAATGATATTGAGTGTCTGTTTGTGTACCCACTTGCCATCCATATATTGTTTTAATAAAGTGCTGGTTGAAATAATTTCCCCATTTAAATTTTTTTGCTATTAATGAGCTATAAGTGTTTATATATCCTAGATAAAATTACATCATCCATTATATGGCTGGCAAATATTTCCTCTCAGTCTACAGGATTTTTTTTTTGTAATCTCTTAATATTGCCTTTCAGTGAACAAATGTGTTTAATTTTGGTGAAGTATGATTCATCAATTCTTTCAACCACTTGTTGAAAGAACTATCTGTTCTACAATGAATTGCTTTTCACCCTTGTCAAAAAGCAGTTGCCCCCCGCACCCCCTCCCCCAGTGGGACATGACTCCCAGGGGTGTAAATCTCCCTGGCAGTGTGGGACCTGACTCCCAGGGATGAGCCAGGAACCAGCAACATTGGAATGAGAAAGCCTTCTTGACCAAAAGGGGGAAGAGAGAAATGAGATGAAATAAAGTCTCGGTGGCTGAAAGATTTCAAACAGTGTGAAGAGGTTATCCTGGAGCTTATTCTTACGCATTATATAGATTCCCTTTTTAGTTTACGGTGTATTGGAGTAGCTGGAGGGAAGTACCTGAAACTGTTGAACTGTGTTCCAGCAGCCTTGATTCTTGAAAAAGACTGATACTATATAGCTTTTACAGTGTGACTGTGTGATTGTGGGAGGAAAAAAAAAACAATTGGCCAAATGTATGTAGGTCTACTTTTTACTTTTAACCAATTTTTATTTTTCAAGTGGGTTTCTTAAAGTCAGCACATAACTCTTGTTTTTTTCTTTAAATCCAATCCAATAACCTTATATAATGGGATTACTGATATGTTTAGGTTTAAATCTAACACACTGTGTTGTTTCCTATTTATCTCATCTATATTTTGTTTTACTTTTGCTTTTTTTCAGCCTTTTCTGGATTAACTAAGCATATTACATAATTCTGTTTCATCTCTTTTTTTGATTTATTTGTTATAACTGTTGTGTTACTTTAGTTGTTGCTTTTGGATTTATAGTGCACACATTTAATTTATAATATTCTACCTTCAAATGATATTATACCACTCTGCATATAGTTCAGAACCTTTGTATATACTTCTATTTTCCCCCTCCTGGTTACTGTGGTATTGTCATACATTTCACTTCTTTATATGCTATAAAACCCACATCATTATTATTTTTAATATAAACAGTTTTTTTAAGTTACATAATTAGAAACCATAGTTTATATTTGCCCATGTAATACTCACTCATTTGCTTATATCCAGATTTCCATCTGACATCATTTTCTTCATCCTTGAAGAATTTCCCTTAATATTTCTTTTAATGCAAGTACTCTGGGAATGAATTCTTTTGGCTTTCATATATCTTAAAAACCATCTTTAGTTCATGTTATTTTTTGAAAGATAGTTTTGATAAGCATAGAGTTCTAGGTCGACAGTATTTTTTAAAATTCTTCAGTATTTTTAAGCTGTTCCTCCACTGTCTTCTGACTGTTTTTTTTTCAAGGAGAAATCTGACAACCTTTTCACTTTTTAAATACATAATATGTATTCTGACCACTATTAAGATTTTCTGTGTATCATTGTTTTTAGGCAAATTTGGAAAAATTTTGACCAATATTATTCAAGTAATTTTTATGTCCCCTGTCCCTCCTCTCCTTCAATAATGTCAAATACATGAATATTAGCAATTTGAAGTTATTCCATAGTTCACTGATGCTACGGTCTCTCTCTCTCTCTCATATTTTAGTCTTCTTTTTCCATTTAGGGTGGTGTCTATTGTTTTGTTTTCAGATTCACTAATCTTTTCTTCTGCTATATCCAATCTTCTATTTAATTTAATTCCAGTGAAATTTTCACTCCAGACATGGCATTTATATATATATATATATATATATATATATATATATATATATATATATATATCATGTTTTTGCTTAATATATTTATACTTTCTTCCTGCTTCTAGAATACATGAAATGTAACTATACTACTTGTCTCCCAAGTCTATCATTTTTGTTATTTCTAGGTCCAGTTTGATTGATAGACATTTCTCCTCATTATGGGTCATGTTTTCTGCTTCACAGAATAACTGGCAATTTTTTGGATACCAGACATTGCACGTGTCACCTGTTGGGTACTGGCTTATTCAAGTAAATTAACTTGAACAGTTTGGCTCTTTTGGGATTGCTTTTAAACTCTCTTAGGCAGGATCTGGGTAACACGTAGTCTAGGGATAATTTTGTCCCATTACTGAAGCAGAATCCTTCTAATTATCTTACCAAACATCTGGTGACTTTTGAGACTTTTTTCTGCTCTAGCTGGTGGGAACAAAAACTATTTACAACACTCTGTAAATTTTGGGCACTATTTGCTCTAATCCCATTGTTTGTTTCTTTCTCCACCCTTTAGTATTTTCCTCACACATATGGATGAATTAACCAGAAGCAACAAGATGACCTTCTACATATCTCTTAAGTTCTTTCTTTGGGCAGCTGTATCCTCTCTGATACTTTGCCTTAGTAACTTTTGTTGCCTGGGTTTTCCAAGCTTCATCTCTTCAACTGGGGAGGACTTCTGGACTCCACTTGGGTTACCCTCCCTGCACCATAGCCTGGCAACTCTCTCCAGACGTGTAAGGTGGCCATCCTAGGGCTCACCTCACTTGTTTATATTCTCTCTATGTTCACTCTATTCCATTGTTGGTGTTCAGTGTCTTGAAAACCATTGTTTTATATATTTTGTCCAGTTTTCAGTTGTTTCAGGCAAAAGGTTATATCTAGTAACAATTATTCTATCTTGGTAATAAGCAGAAGTTGATTATAATTCCTTCCTAACTGGCCATACTCTTCTGGTTCATGTAAACAAACAAATAATAATGAAAAAAAAGACATGTTTTGAGACAAAAACTTGTGATAGATAGAGTGCAAAATTTTGGATACATGAAGATGAACTCATGGCTTATCCTTTGAAATGCTCAGAGTTTCTTCTCTTCTAGTACATCCATGAGTGAATGGATTCCTTCAAAAAAAAAAAAATGGAATAAATCATTCTCTAAAACCCATGCAGGATTATGTTCCCTTACAAAGCCCACCAGTGCTCCCTCCAATATAAAGTTAAAGGCTGTTCTCATGGTTCTTAATGTCTTCTATGAGCTGGGTTTCTAAATCACTGCCTCAGCTTTATCTCCCTCAATGGATTATAATATCTTATTTGTTGCTATAATTCCACAATACCTAACAGAGGCTCCATCCAGAATATCTAATAAATATTTGAGTGAATAAATATTTATTCCACACTACAGAAATGGAGAAGTGATCAATATAACAACAAGAAAAAAATAGGTTATTTTAAATAAAAGAAAATCTAGTGAATGAGAGAAGAAGATGAGGATGGGAAAAAAATAAGAGAGGCGAAATTAGTAATGTGTGAGGTTTGAATACTTCAAGAAGGACCAAGAGGCAGAGAAGGAAGCTAGAATAAGGTTATATGGATGAGATATGAGAGTATGTCAAAGGCTTAACCAAAAACGAGAACTCAGAAATGAAACAAAAAAGACAGGAGACGATGAATGGAAAATGAGGGATGATTTAAGAAGACAAAGGCAAAGTAAAGAAAAAAAAAACATGGGACGTATATGATAAAGTAAGGAGATTAATGAACACAGTTTACGTTTGTAACCATCTCTCTAATACTGATATGCAATAGTCTTTATATATAACTAAGTGGGCACACTAGAATTATTGCTGCTTTATACACTAGCGCCTTAGTCATATTATAAAGCAAGAGAAACAATACTCATGCTCTTATTCCTGAGAATTTAGCTACTATAAATATTTTCTAAAGCTTAAAGGACAAAGGCCAGGAAATGATTCCTATTTCACAACTCAATTTTTGGTTGATTTTCTGAAATTCAGATGCGTTTTCCTTTTTTCTTTGAAAAACACAGTTTAGTTGAACAAGATTTATCCTTGGCCTTTCACCCAGACACTTTAGCATAAGCGCTGAGCTGAAATTCGTGATATGGTTAGCTATAGTAGGGCCATGACTCAATGACTGTGCTCACTGAAGCACTAAAATTTGAAACAACCAGAAGCACAATTGCTAACGCATTTCAATGAGAAGCAAATTAAAAATTGCTTGAAGAGCTAATGGTGCGTGATCATGAGAATGAAATGCCTTAAGAAATATTTTAACTATTATTAATTTTGGGTTGAAAATAGGATAGACACTCAATATAAGAAAAAACATTTTCGGAGGAGAAATCATCTGAAAACAAATAAAGATGTTTTGGGAATTGGCCTATGGCAGGAAAGATTGGCTTTCAATTTGATTCTGAACAAATTCTACTTTCTCTTGGGGGCAGATGAGTTCACAGTAACAGATAAAATAATGTCCTTTGTGGATCACCTTGGCTAGTTATAATCTCAACTTTTTGCCCTTCATATCCGGCTTCAAATGACAGCTGTATTGCCTGGGAAGATGAGATGATGCATATGAACCCTGGTCCTGAACCTGCAATTCAAACCAAGACCCCCAAATCTCCTTGGACTCTCCTTGAGATGTAATGCTGCTCGCTATTTAATAGCAGCCAAAGCAATCTTTTCAGAGAACAACCTCATTTGTAGCAAAGGTCCTCAGTGACCTGGCTGGAGGCTTCTCATCATCCTTGACTTCAAACCCCTAATCTGTCATGTGCTGTAGCCCTACTGAACTACTGCAGTTATTGAATGGGCACTCTTTCAGACCTCCAAACCTTCACACATCTATGCTCTCTGCTCAGAACTCCCTTTTCTTCTCCTGTCCCATCACTAGGCAAGAAACTTTTATTTGTCCTTTGAATAACTCAAGTCCAGTTCCTTTGTGAAGTCTCTCCTCACCTTAGCCTCAGCTTTCTCCGATCCCACTCCTGCTATATTTAGATACCAGGCAGCCCTCAGTTATTATACTTGAGGGCCCAAACAATGAAACAATTGTGCAGCTTCCCCTATGTTTAAAGCAAAATAAAATATCACTAAATCTTAAAATAAGTGCAAGGAAATAAAAAAGAAAAGTCTTGGATTTTACCACATAACCTCAATTTAAAATATATATATATATATATATATATATATATATATATATATATATATATATATATATATATATATATATATATATATATGACATTCCCCTGTGGAGATCATATCTTATTTGTCCTTGGTTCTTATCTAAGTGACTAATACATAGTAGGCATTCAACAAATATATTTTGAGTAAAAAAATGAATCCCTATAGATTCGTACTGGAACTTTAATAAGCTTTTATTTTCTTTTGGAAAAAAATGATTTTTTAAACTTTCTGTGTTTTCTTCCTTTTGTGTAATTATTGTTTAATGAAGGCCAAGTTTTAAAAATAATATAAACTTAAAAATAAAAGGACAAGACTATTAAAATTAAACAACTGGCTGGAAATGTACCTTTTAACCTCTAGGATTCAAAATCATCTTTGTATTCTATATTCAAATTCTCAAATACTTTGAATTCTTGAAAGTAATTCCTGAATGAACTTCCTGGAGGGGAGATACTTGATTTCAGAAAAACTCACCACCCCCACCCTGATTATCTTACCTGAACATTATCATCTTCATTGCTATGGTCATTATTACAACATATCTACGTGGAAAGTTCCAGCACAATCAATTATTTTAGGGAGAAAACAGATGCTGTTGGAAAGTTGTAAAGGGAACTGAGCAACTTTGGGGTGAGTTGAGGACTCTGAGAAGCTTAGAATGGAAAAGAGTGGGGAGCTAAAGGAGGTGGGTCTTGAACAAATATATCTCTCTTAACTCCATAGTGGAGCATGGCACCACATATTTTTGAAAAACAAGTCTAAAATGTTCTGATTCTGCTCCCACCTTCAGATTCTAAGCTTGAGGTCATGTAGCTTCTTGTGGGTATGGGATATTGTAATAATAAAAAGCCTTACTATGTGCCAGGCAATGGTCTACACATTCCCCAAGTACTTAGTTCATTTGACCTTCATTTAAAAATCCTATAGGATTAGAACTATTAAAATTCCACTTACAAATGAGGAAACAAGTATGATAGAAGTAAATCTGGACAGAGTGGCTCAGAGCCCTCATTTATTTAACCTCCACACTATTCCCTCTGCATCTCTTAAGCTGGAGGTGGAAGGGGTGTTAAAGACAACATAACACAACTCTCTTATTTTATACTCAAGGATCAAGTCCTAGAAGGGTCTGATTTATGTCCGATTACTGATTTATGGAAGGTAACTCAGGGAGCAAGGAATAGAGTGGGATTTGAACCAAACAGTCTGCACAGTAACCCTTTCCCATAGCTGCAGATTGTAAGAATGCACATCTGACCATTAATGCTGTATGGCCAGGTCTTAGAAGATGTGTTCAGAGATAAAGAAATTAAGCTATAAAAGACCCGACATGGATGAACCTCATAGATACTATGTTGAGTGCAATATGCCTGACACAAAAAGACAAGTGTTATATCATCTCAATAATATGAAAAAGATTGGAACATGTAAATTCACAGAGTCACTAACTATAATAACAGATAGTAGGAACTGGGTCAGAGGTAGGGAATGGGGAATTAATACTTAACTGGTACATAGTTTCTGCTTGGGGTGATGAAGAAGTTTTAATAATGTATGATGATTATGGTAGCACAACATTGTGAGCATAATTAACACCACTTAATTTTATATTTGAAGCTGGCTAAAATGGGAAATTTTGGGCTGTGTATATGTTAATAGAATAAAAATCCAGAAGAAAATAGAATTGCACAACCCAGTGAACACTAATTTAAATTAGGGACTACAGTTACTAATATAATTATAATAATACTCTTTTTGTTGTAACAAAGGTACGTGATAAAGCAAAGTGTTCATGATAGAGAAAACTGCATGTGGGAGGGGTGGAGGTCTATGGGAACTGTATTTTCTGCATGATTTTTCTGTAAACCTATGAATGCTGTGGTTTTCCCTTGCTCTTTAGTGAAAGAGCTGAAGTTTCTCAAAGTATAAAGCAGATCATTGTTGCGAATTGTCACAACCAAGACTGAGGAACTTCTACCACAATTACTGGGCTGCCAGAAGGGGTGAACATTGTATCACCAGAGAAGCATTGTAGGCTACGAGTAAGAGCTATACATGAAGATGGACTTTGTCTGCAGAAGGAGCTTCAGACACACCACTGACCACAGCAGCTTGATGCATAAGAGCCTGGGTAGAGCAAAACCAAGCACAAACCACTAGTTTATATTTATCAGCTTTCAACAGGAAGTGAACCGCTTACGATGCTCCTTGGCCAGCGCTGTCAAAGTGGCTGAGGTCACCTGAGTGGTTCAGAAATAAATTCTAGCAAAGTTTCTTACAGCCGAAATGTACAAGAATCTTAGATTTTTTTCACCTGTCTTCTCTGTCATGACTATAAGATATATCTGAGAATATAAAACCTCTCCAATAGAAAATTATAATGATAATCATTTAAAATATATGTACTATTGATACTGAAGCAATGTAAATGTTTTCATGCTTTTATAGTTGGTAAAGGATGTAGTGAATTAGCTGAATCCAGTGTTTGCAAATTCTACACATGTAAGTAGGAGAGCTTCATGAGCATGATAGAAAAACTTGCAGAAAATGCACTTAAAGGCAGATTAACCATATAATCAACTGCATTGACACAATGGTGAGTGCTTTCTGAGCCTTTCTGTTTTCTAGGCACTGGACTAGATTTTATAGTGGGTAAAAAAATGACCAAAAACATTCTGTGCTCTCAAGGAGTTAATGATCTAGCAGAGAGCATGAGACATGTATATATTTAACCTTAGGATCAAATCGTGATACTATTTTTCTCCACGTAGTGGAGGATTTAGGATTACCAAGTACTCATGCCATCCTGGAGAGGGTGATAAAAGCCTAGATGGGTATAAATTAACATCAGCAGTAGGAATAGAAGGAAAGATATGTAGTGGATTGAATTATGTTCCCCAATTTAGATAAGTTCTTGATCTTGGTCTGCATTCCTGTGGGTGTGAATCCATTATAAGTAGGACTTTTTAATGAGGTTGCTGAAGTTAAAATGTGGCCCACCTCAATCAGGATGGGTCTTAATCCTATCAGTGGAGTCCTTTATAAGCAGGATGAAATTCAGATAGATAGAGGGAAGGCCAGAGGGACCAGCCAGAAGCTGAACATCAACAGAACCCAGAAGAGAAGGAAGAGGCTGCCACATTCATTGCCACATGACAGGGGAGCCCAGGACCGAGGGTCACTGACAGCCAGCCCCAGAGTAGCCATCTTAAGGAAGAAAGCACCATCCTGAGGATGACTTGACTTGAACTTTTGTGAGCTAATAAATTCCATTGTTTAAGGCAACCCATTGCATGGTATTTACTTGAGCAGCCAAGGAAACTTAAAATATCTTTTAATTTTGATATCAGTGTAATATTGGCCTCATAAAAATAAGTTTGGAATTACTCCTTTGTCTTTTATTTTTCTGGGAAAATATGTGTAAAATTGGTATTATTTTCCCTTTAAGCATTTGGTTGAATTCATCGGTAAAGTCATCTGAGCTCAGAATTGCATTTTCTTTGTAGTAAGAGCTGAGTAAAATTATAGAGATTCTCTTTGGAAGCGATTCTTAATAGATGGGGGAGTGGATAAGATATTCATTTTCTTTAGGGGATGGGATAAAAGGGGTTACAGGCTTTGAAAAATAGGTCTTTAGTTAGCTATGCCTAGTCTTTCAGCTGACACTGTATATGAGATGATTCCATTTTAAAAACATCTATTTAGCAACTTGAATATATATGGAACCATGTTTTTTTGGGAGGGAGGCAAATAAGAGTAAGACAGGTTTTATATCCCTAAATAGTTTAGAATACAGTAATAATTCTAATATTATATTATTAAAAAGCTATCTGAAAATTATTATAGCTTTTGGGATAATGTGCAATTGATGTCAGAATACTAGAACACATTGCATTAATAAAATTCCTTTCTGGGATCCCAGATTTGAAAAAGCACAAAAATGCAGGGATACACAATGTATTCCTCTGCACTGCCAATTAAAAATTTGAGAGAGTTCTTTAGATCTCTGGGAATTGGCAGACTATCTAACCCATGGAAGTGATTATAGGTCGTTTGTATTTTTATAATTTATAAATTCATTTTAAGATAACTCTAGATCTCAAATTATTCTCAATATAAAAAAAAATTCCCAATTGCCTGTTTTGTAGAAACTTGTAGTCAATGATATTTGCCCATAATTCATTGACTCAAACATAGAAATTAATTCATCTGACTGTGTTTTAGAAACAGTTAAAGACCGGCACCATTTTTCCCAATGAGCTAGAATAGCTCAGTAATTTTCCCATTTAGTAGACTTTTTATTTCTTACCTACATAGTCTAATACAATTAATGCATTTATGGATTAACTGTCTCAGACTGTGAACAGTTGGTCCAGAAGCCCCACTAATTACTAATTAGTGTATATCCTTTCTGGAAAATCATTTTCAATGTGGAAACCCAGGGGTTTCTAATCTGATTAAAGGATTTCCAAGTGGGATATGCAGCAATTCAGCCATTCTGTACAAATTGATGACTGTCTAGCTAAGTGGCACTGAAGCTTAATCAAAACCATATGCAAAACTAGAGATTTGTAGATTTATGTGGATATTCTGGATGCAAATGAAAAGAATTGTTCATGTGTAAGCTGGCATCAGCCTGGCTTTGCAGTCTAACTCAGATTCCTATTGCCAGATGCTTGCTTTCTCTTGCTTTACCATTCAAGTATACAGTTTGTCTTATATCCTGGCTGATGTTCTATGTTTTCCAATTGTTCTTCATAAATTAGACTTGCTACCCAATATAAGAGAAAAAGAGTATAGCTCCTTAGGATAGAAAAGGCCAAACTTGTGCTGTGTCTATGGTTCAAACAAAGCTATGATACCTGGTACATGCTGCTGTATGGCCGAAAGGCCAAGGTTTCTACCTTCCACGTGCATTAAAATTACTCAAAGAAGTTGTTCTTCATCCCTGTCCCAGGAGATTCTGATTCAATAGGTTTGGGGTAAAGCCTTCAAAGTTGCATTTTTAAAAAATATTTTTATTATAAACAACCAACAAACACAAACTTTCTTGACATACAAACCCAAACTTGCATTTTTAATAAATTTTTCAAGTAACTCTGATGGAGGTGAACAATGGACCTGAGACAAATCTTGGGTTTCCAAACTCTTCTATATTACCATTATTTAAAATTCAAAATTATTCTTTTGGAAAAAGAAAATAGGTACCAGCATGCAAACTTCAATATTTTAATTAATAAAAAGACTTCTTTCTCCTCACATTTACACTCCCTCCCCACCGGTCCACTGAATTTAAAATTTATATCACTATTGTATTACTCAGAACAAAACATATAGGCAAACAGATATCTCAGTGAAAATGAAAAAAGGTCAGGATTTCTTTTCAATATTTAATACCATGGCAAAATGCTTCTCCCACACCATGCGGAATTCTATGTAATGAACCACCACCCCCTCAAGAGAAATACTTCTGACCTTCTCTCCTATTGCTGAATCACTCCTCCCCAAGGAAGTAGAGTGAGATACTGATAAGCAGGTGACATAGGATCATGTATCTCAGTTGGGAGAAAATAATATGTTAAAATCTATATGCGCTGGGGAGTCAGTCTTTCTTTCTGCCACCACCCCTGCCCATTTCCAACGTGAAGCCAAAATTTTGGGTAAATGTGACTGTGCTATAGATCAGTTTTCCCTTGGGTGCCAGGACTGGACTAGAAGTATGGCAGGAGAAAGTGCTTGCAAGTCCTCACACTAAGCCACATCCCCCCAACATTTTATAAGCTATAAAGCTGATACTTTTTCAAACCATAAACCTGATTCTTAGTCTATTTCTCGATGGCCCTGCATTTGGGTGGGGAAAAACTGTGTTTTTTATTAATCCTCACCACTTTAATCCCCAATTCTTGCTGATTGAATCACAGTAATACATTTTGCACTTCTCTACATGGGTCTTTCTATCAGTTGGTTTCTATCGGTTTATATAGTGTAGAAAGAAAGGTATACCTGAAAGAAAATAAACGTTCACCCAATTGTGGAGAAAAAAAGAATTTATTCACGATCTTGCAAGAGCAGGTGCCCAACCAAATGTGGAGGCTGGCACACTAAGTTATAGAATGCCACAGATTTTATACCCGAAACCTAGCACTCAGGTTCCTCCCCTGTTTCTCCATGATTGAATGCTCCAGAGATTACAGCCTACCTGGATTGTCTAACTAATTCAAATTTCCCACTGAATTTTCCCACTTTTGATTACACTTTATATTTCAGTGATCTTGGTCATTGCTTATTGAAACTTGTTCTTACCTATAAAAGGATTTGGTGCCAATTCTAGATTTGCAACAGAAGCCCTCTCCTTTCCCTGCCTGCAGACCCAGCCTGAGCTGTTTTGTTCTCTCATCCTGTGCCATCTTGTGTGAGAGCTAAACTTAATTTTATTCTTACAATAGTCATGTAAATTTGTTTCCCCTGCCAAACTTTCCCCTAGTGAAGGAAAACTGAAATTGTTTGAAGTCTGAATGGCAAAGAACAGTTTACTATTCAGTAGATGCTAGAGAAAGGCTCTAAACTATTGGGTAAATTAGCATGACTTTGTAATAGCTCTAAGTAGCTTAAACCAGGTATGGGAACTCACCTAATGATTTTCTGGCAATCTAAGAGAAAAGCCCTTAATATAGAGAGTTTCTTATTTTATTTTTGTGTTATGCATATAAAGCTAAAGCCCACTAGTTCAGAGCTGTGCTGCTTTTAAAGAAGCACTGCAGTCCCCCAAGAAATTCTAATCTTCATTCATACCTCTTAAAAACATTTAAAGGTATTTCATGTACATGCTCCATGACAACTCTTCTTAAACTCTCCTGTTTTCTCCTTTTCTCTAGCATTCCCACTTTGCAGACTCCTTCTTTCCTCCTAACCCAAAACTGTCTGATAGCATTGCGTCCCAGTCATCTCATCCCACGAACTCCCTCTCTTATCACTGTGTCTTTCCCAGAAAAATGCCTCAGGAACATCACATCTCCTTACTGTCCAAAGCCCCTTTGGGTGTAAGTCTTCTTTCTCTTCATACTTGTGGATTTTGTCCTTCCTCCATTTGGGGTACAGGGAAGGGAGATGGAGGCGAAGCAGGAGACGCCAAATGATTTGCTTTGCAGAGTATGTGTGGGGAAATGTCAAGATTGGGGTGGGAGGTAGGGAGGTTGAGTGAAGGCAGATTGTGAGCCTCCATACTTTAGTGTTTTTTGTGCATTTGTGTCATCACCTTTGTACCAGGAAATGCCACTAGAAACTGTGCACATGTACCATATTAGCCAAGCTCCTCATCTTCACAAAAATGCTTCTATGAGATGGCCATTATAATGTTTTGTGTTCATTTTATGAGTCTCCTAAATGAATATCTACTCATGTAGTTCAGACACTGGAACAGGAAGAGGTGAGGGAGCTGCCCACTGGAACTGACCCGTACAGCCCTCCGCCCGCTGGGATGAGGAACACAGGATGGATTTGATCAACACTGTTCAGAGAACCTACAGGCTCTTAAAGAATCTGGACCCCTCCCCCAGCACATGCATATTCCTTGGACATGGAATATGCAAATAGCATCTTACTTTGGTTTTCATTTCATATGTTCTGACTCCCCACCCCCATCCCGCCTCCATACTTCCAAAAGAAAATCCGGGAAAGTGTTTTCCTTGAAGACTCCCATTCTCAGACACCTTCTCCTGCTCTGTCACAGCAACTACAGTGCCTGAAAGATTCCTCCAGGGCTGCAAGAACATCAATCAGTATCACAGCGGGAGGCAACACACTTCCCTTAGGGAGAACTTAACATAAAGCGAATAAGTCCCTGGCTGTGTTAAAAGAAAGGAGAACCCAAATTCACTTTTCTACTCCTGTGCAGTTACATTTTTCTTCACTTCTTTTCTGGCTATTTCCCTCCTTCCACTCTGGGCTGCTGAGCTGCAGCATTCCATGGCTGCCATGGTGGTAAAGGAAAAATCACTCCAGCCCTACCCAAAGACTGGAGCCCCAGACAGTGTTTAAGTGCTGCCAGGTCCTTCTTCCCCTAGGCCAAAATGTGCTAAATCTCCATTTTGACACTGAAAAGGGAAAACAATTCTATAAATAAAGATTGCTTTTGAATTTCTGGGAAAATCTTTATCTATGTATCTATTATCCATATCTATCTACCATCTATGGATCTATTCACTGATCAATCTATCTACCTATTTACCTTGGGGGCAAACACATTTATACACGCAGGCACCTTCAAAGACAGAGCTTTCCTTGTTGTAAACCAACATTAGTAGCAAAGTTGGATCCAGGTGGTCATATAATGTCTTTTGATTTTTCTGATTTTAAAGTAAAAATATCATCGGAAAGGAGAGAATATGTAGAGACTATGTGCAGATTGACTGGTCCTGATAACCTGGAAAGCTAGTGGAATAATGAGTTGATTTATTTTCACATAGATTAAAGTTGTGGCAATTATCTTATTGTGCAAACTCTCTTTGAAGCAGATTGATAGTGACAATAATTTTACATCTTTAATGTAACCAGAAGGTAAAAATACAGTAATACTTAAAAGCCATTCTATGTATATGTTTTAAAATATTAAAATATGTCTTAGAATTTGGACGACTCCCTAAGCCTCCAAAGGAGTCTTAATATAATTAATTAACAGTCAAGTGATTATTTGTCCCAGGTACTTTTGGAAGACAGGGCTGGGAAGGCCCTTTCTGGGATCTTTGGTTCCCAGCAGTGAGAGTCCTCTATCTTAAATTGTGGCTGTCCAAAAATAATCTGCCTGCCAGGATGAATTGCTATTGGGTGGTCCTAGGGTTAGTCCTTCCATTGGGTTTTTCCTGAATTTTAACAGGAATTGTTATTTACGACCCATGTGCCTTCTAAGGCAAAAAAATTCCACCAAAGGATGTCCCTTTATTTGGCTAAACAATGTAATATGTGAGATTACAATTAGAAGAAGCCAAAGAGTCTGCATTTCTCAGTTTCCGTGCAAGTGCCGTGGTGGTGTTGATAGTCGTGGTGGGAGGGGGTTCTCAGGAGTGGAGGAAATTGGAATAATGTGGGACTGAGAATGCCGTGGGGGGTTGGGAGAGAGAATCAAAAGACAACAAGACAGAGCAGACTAGCAGAAAGAGAGACAGAAAAGGGAACTTAATTGCTTAGAGGGAATTGTGTAAAGTTTTGCTACCAGAGGTGTGCGGTAATATTCCCCGCTACTTCCTACAAAATTTTTGGTAAAATATACATTTTGATTTTGGGTTTTTTATAGGGAGGAACTTGCAGCAAGGTGCTGAGAAAACCTCAGGGATGAAGCAGAACTGAAGCAAAAGTTGCCTCAGGGAGTCCAGACATAGTCCAGTACACGAGCAACAAGATTTTGTCTGTCTGCTATCTATCTATCTATCTGAGAGCAAGAATAAATAAAAATAGTAAAACTGAACTAGAATAGCATTTTCCTACTATTTACATAGTATTTGGAAAATAAGGATCTTAGTGCAATGAATATTAACCCTTCAACCCATGAATTATTTGTACTGAAAGAATCCCTTGAATTTCTGATTTGATTTATGGAATGGGTCTCTCGTGCTATGCATTCTATATTACTCAAACTGAACACATTTACTGCTTTTGTGAAGTTTCTCTTTTTATTTGCTGCATCCCACTCTTCGTTTCATTGCTAGGACTCTGCAGCTTCCCTGCCTAAACGTTTTACCTCTTTCATCCATACACTGTAGTCAAGGGTGTAGTTTTCCAGGACAATGACAAAGATTCAGTTAGAGCTATAGGCACTTTCCAGACTTAAATGTCAGAAATTTGTGTGTAAATCAATCGTTTTGAACTGTGGTTGTATTTTCCCTGTAGAAACCATGTTATAAATTGTGCATATAACTTCATAAATCCATGACCTAAAAATGCTTTAAAACATGGTTACTTTGTTTGATGGATGGTTTTTTGTTGTTGTTTTTTTTCCCCCTCCAGAGCTTGGCTATATTGAGCTAGGTTAACCGAATTGGGTCTTTGTTAATGCAGCTCAAGCCAGGGAAGGAGACATTATTTAGTATGAGACTGAGCTTGGTACAGTGGGAAGGACACCCTGGCTGTAAAACAGATCTTCACCTTAATTTCCTCTGAGGTTAGATCAGACCTTAGTGAGTCCTTTTGGAATTACTCTCCAACCTCCTGGACCCCAGCCCAGGTCCAGGCTGAGCAGCTAAGGGGATGAGCTCAAAGGCAAGTAAGAGATTAGAGGAGGGCAGAGAAGCAAAGGGTTTAAACAAATAATGGACCCTGTGCTAGAAGACAGAAAAAGCAAAACAAGAGATTTCTTTAATAACAGATGTGGCTGGACACATGGGGTATTCCAAACTTGAAGTTTTACCTTGAAACTTTGAAGTTTTACCAATAGTTTAGGGGTGGACACCGAAAGATGAAGAGAAAGAGGAAAAAACTTGGACTGTGGGAGGTGAGATTTACTTGGATGATGGAGAATAAGAGGAATTTTTAGCAGTAGCTTGTGTAGCTTACATCTAAAATCGATTTCTGGGAACATTTTTGCATGGCACATTCTGTAAAACCCCATAAACTAGCTCTTATAAAATATTTACAGAAAGTACTTTCATTATTCTCCAATACACCCAAGGTCAGCTTTGACCATAACCCCATGCAGACATTTTCACATGGGGCCCCAGGAATTATTAGGTTTAAAAAGAGAGAAATGTCCTATACTTACCAGAATTTTTTTTTGCCAGTTTCAAGGAAACAACAATGAACAGATTTGGTTATAAATTAGCCTTATAAATAGAGCTTAGTGTATGTCACTACAATCACTCCTTGAAATTCTTGGTATTGGCACTATTTTCTTTTTTTTTTTTTCTTTCTTTCTGTAAGTCCCTAAAATGTAAATAATGGTAGACAATCCAAAATTTCTATCAAAGGGAAAGGAAGTTGATGAGAAAAATACTTATACCTAGGACTTTGCTGAAGCTAAGTCTCCAAATATCTGAGCTTGGAAGCACCTTTTGGAGGGGGAAGTTGTGAAGAGCTGGGGGAGAAACAACTAACCTGGAAGAATTTATTGTGCTAAATAGTCTACTTGGTAGGAAACTACTTTTTCAGTGGCTTAGAAATAAACAAAATGATGTTTTCTTAGCTCGGTTAGAAGCCTATGCTAATGGAACCCCAATTCTGAGTTTCCTTACCATGGATGACACTCATACTTCCCTCAGGTTCTATTTCTGAGGAAGGGAAGAACGATGGCACAGTACAAATCCACCAGAATGGCTGGAAAATCGACTTGGAATAAACCCACCTGCTTGAGTCAATAATGTTGCCTTCATTTACAAAGAATGGCATCCGTTTAATATGCTAGGGCCACCATTTTCTTTAATATTCACAAAGAGTAATTCACTCCCCCATCCCACATAACTCTGGGAAGTTCTGCAATTCCCTCCATAGGACTATGTGGGATGGTGCTTTTGTTCTATGAGTAGTCGACAGTCGGTCACCATTGTGCCTGAACTCCTCCTCCCAGTCCATGTCTCAGGTCACTCCAGGCTATCCATAGTTACATCATTTTCACCCAAACAGTAAGAGACTCTCTGTTTTTTATTACCCAGATTCCTGTGCACAATGCTTTTGCTGAAGAATCTGGAATAATGGATTGAAAATATAGCCCATAATACCCAGATTTATTGTTTCATTTCAACATTTTGTGTTATATCATTCTATCTATCATCCCTTTTCTACATCTTTGACTAAGCTGCACATATTATGCTCCTGTACCACCTAAAACTCCCATGTATAATTTTTAAGAACAAGGATATTCACTTTTGTAGTCACATTAAGTACAATCATCAAATTCATGAAATTTAACTATGGTATAAAACATGCAGTCTATATTCCAATTTTTTCAATTATCCTTGTAATGTATAATGCCCTTTTGGGCATTTTCTCCTCCATTATTAGATTCAGTCTAGAATCATGTATTGCATGTAATTGTCATTGTCTCTTTAGTCTCTGTCTTTTTATTTTTGGTAGCATATATACAGCATAAAATGTCACATCTTATTCATTCCCAAGCATATAATTCAGTGGGATTAATCATTCAAAACGTCATTCTTCCATCTCTACTATCCATAACTGAAACTTTTTCATCATTCCCACAGAAATTTTGCTCGTTAAGTAAGAACTTCCATTCCTCCTCATTCTTTGCCCTTGGAAATCTGTGATCTACTTTCTGTTTCTATGAATTTGAATATCTAGGTGTTTTATATTAGTAAAATTATACAAAATTTGTCTTTTGGCCTCTGGCTTATTTCACTCAACATGATGTCTTCAAGAATCATCAGTGTTGTAACATATATCAGAATATCTTTTTTAAAAGAAGAATATATTTATCCTTTTGGTTAAATAATGGATAGTGGTGATGGTAGCATGACATTGTGAATGTAGTTAACACCACTGAATGATACATTTGAATTCATTAAATTGATTGTATATATGTTACTAGAATAAAAAATTTTTTAATCTATGGAACTGCATAACACAAACAGTGAATGCTAAGCTAACCCATGGATTATAGTTAATAATACAATCATAAAAATGTCCTTTCAGGCAATGTGATGGTGGCTCAATGGCAGAATTCTCACCTGCCATGTCAGAGACCCAGGTTCAATTCCTGGTGTCTGCCTATGTAAAAAAAAAAAAATGTGCTTTCATCATTTGTAACAAATATACCATGCCAAATCATGATGTTAATAATAGGGTGATGTGCAGGTTTGAATCTGTTGTGTACCCCAGAAAAGCCAAATTCTTAAATCTTCATTTGATATTGCTGGGTGGGAGCTTTTTGATTTTTCCCATGGAGATATGACCACCCAATTGTGGGTTTTAACTAGATGGTTCCCATGGAGATGCATCTCCACCCATTCAAGGTGGGGTTCCTTACTGGAGTCCTTTAAGAGGGAACAATTTTGGAAAAAAACTTTAGAGCCACCAGAGCCAACAGAGCCCACGCAACCAGAGACCGTTGGAAATTAAGAAGGAAAACACCCACAGTGGAGCTTCATGACACAAGAAGCTGGGAGAGAAAGCTAGCAGATGTCCCCATGTGCCCTCTCAGATGAGAGAGAAACCCTGAACTTCATTGGCTTCTCTTGAGTGAAGGTAGTTTCTTGTGGTGCCTTAATTTGGACATTTTCATGGCTTTAGAACTGTAAACTTGCAACTTAATAAATTTCCCTTTCTTAAAAGCCATTCTCTTTCAGGTTTATTGCATTCCAGCAGCCTTCAAACTAGAACAGCTGTATCTCAGAGCTGTATTTTATGCATGACTTTTCTGTAATTCCACAAATTCTCTACTAAAAAGAAAATGGTTAGAAGTCATCAATGGCTAACCTGATTTTACCTGACAACTAAGAATTTCAATTAATTGAGCCCTACTTTTTAGTATACTGATAAATACTCTAACCATTTTTGACCTAGTGGGTTAGAAATGTAATATCTGCATTTGGGGGTGATGACTCCTTCTGCATTTGGAGACACCGAAAACGTTTACCAATAAATAATAAACATTATGAAGAGTTTGAAGAATATCACTATCAATTATGACAACCATTTTTGAGGTTGTACTCTGCAATTACAGATGAAAGAATTGAATTTCAGAGAGATAAACTGATTTTTCCCCAAATGATAGAGATGATAAAATTTTAATTCCTAACTCACTGGCTCAAAGCCCTTATGAATAATTTCTACTTAATAATAATTTCCACTCTTCTACCCTGATGTAGTTCAGAGGCCCTCTTTAATTGACTGAATCACCCTAAACCATGGGATTGGTCAGTTTGGCCTTCTTAGACGTTGTTGTTTCATCTCTTAATTCAATAAAAATTTAATTTAATTTAATCCATAAATTCCAAGAAATCTGATAGAATTCTATGTGGCTGAGCAAGTTGATTTTGTATGTAGGCTTAGGTAGTTCATTTTTGGAGGCAGAAAGCTTGACTGAAGGTAATTTTCTCATGTCATTCAATTCTGCTTGCAAGCATGTTTCTAAAATGATTTTAGATATGATTCTACTTAGACACATGGGATAAGGCCTGGTAAGAACTTAAAGTTTCTTTAATCTTCTCCTTTCCATGAAAATAAATGAAATCATTCAAAACCTGGGAGAAATGTTATGTTGGCATAGTAAACTGAGGGAAAATATATATATATTCATTAATTTCCTACTATAATTGAAAGGACACCTGCAGGTTTTATTGATTAGGCATCTTAGCAATAACTCTGCTGCCTTAATTAGTTCTCTTACAATTACATGGAGATTAATTTTCACTCGGTATCAAATCACAGGAATCAAATAAAAATATTTATTAGGTGCTTACTGAGTGAGTCATTGTGAAATGAGAATTGGAGAAACCAAATGAGGTCATTGCATTTGCCCTCCATTTAAGAATATTATTACTCATCTTCCCAAATATTCCCAAATATTTCTCCTAGGACCTTGTTTGATATAATTTTGATTATCTTATTCTAACTCACAAATTTTGCCAGAGGACTTTGTTTTTCCAGATAAGCAGCCTGATTCTTGGAAAACCGTCCTATTATTATCTGGCAAAATCCCCTGAAATATCTTTCCAGAGCTTGACTTAAAGTCCCAGTGCCACATAAGACCATGTAAATGGAAAGGGAAACTTTTCTGAGTGTCTTGTGTAATTTTACTTAAAACACATTATTTTTCTTCATGATCTGTGACAATATAGAGCAGTCTGGCATACAGGTGTGAGTCTTTTTGCCTTTATTTTCCAAAGTGTTTAATGATATCTAGTCTTGCCTTTTCCTACATTCTAATGTCAGCCTTAACGTAGTAGGAGGCATATGCAATTTTAAAGTTTCTTTAATCTTCTCCTTTCCATGAAAATAAATGAAATCATTCAAAACCTGGGAGAAATGTTATGTTGGCATAGTAAACTGAGGGAAAATATATATATATTCATTAATTTCCTACTATAATTGAAAGGACACCTGCAGGTTTTATTGATTAGGCATCTTAGCAATAACTCTGCTGCCTTAATTAGTTCTCTTACAATTACATGGAGATTAATTTTCACTCGGTAATCCATCTCCATTTCTTATTCTGCTAATAGCTCTCTAGTTTTCCTTTTGGGACTCTCTCCACCATCACTCTCATTCCATAGGAAATAGAGGGTCTAGTACAGTTCCCAGGCTCCAGAAGAAATCAACTAACCCAAGCCATGCTAGTCAAAACCTTTCCCACCACGATTGGCTTAGGGCTGGGCATGTGTCCAACTAAACCCAAAATCACATGTTCTTGGGACTTTTACTGGAACCTTTCAGGGAGAGAAAATCTATGTCTGAATTGAATGGGTACCAGTAGATGGATGAAGCTTGCTTTTTCATGAGGGCAGCACAGAGGAAGGCAGAGATGGGGGAGAGGGATAAAAATGAGAGGTAGGTCAAGCTAACATTGTTTCAGCCTTCTGGAAACAGACCCACCCCTGGACTTTTTCAAAATGTAAACCAATAAATTACCATTTTGAAATAGTAAATTTGAGTTGGGCTTCAGTACTTACAACTGAGAGACACTTGATGAATATACCTTTCCACCCAGTCAAAGGCATCAGTGGAAAGGGGGAAGTAACACCAGGGCAGGTTGTTGGGTCTCCCTCCAACCAGTTTCATTGCCGTTAGCATCTTTATGAAGGCAATGAAGAGGAATTTCATGTGGGAAAGCATCTCTTTATTATCTGTTCTAAACCCAATCTACCCTTGAATGAATGTGAGTTTGAGACCTACCCACACCACCTGAAATGAAGAGTGGTAGAGGAATAGTATTTGTATAAGATCGTCCTATTGTGGGGCTTTATTCCTCAGTGATTCTAAGCAATCTGTCATGTTATTTCGTTCCTATAGTTTACTGACTCTTGACTGCTGTCAGGTAAGACTTGATGCAGTGACACTACAATGAATGACTAGGCCAGCACAGAGACTGGGAAGAGGATGCAGGCTGCTTCTAGACCCATGACTTCACTTGTCTCCAGCAAGCACTAATTAACTATTCTGTTTGGAAAATCCTCCACAAAGTGATAGAACACAAGGACCTGCGGACAAGATTTTGACAAGGAGGGTTTTGTGGCCTGTCCAGTTGGGCCAATTAATCTCCTAGAGCTTTGCCTTCCTCGTGGAGCTTGACATCATGTAGATGGGCAGTTTTCAATATTACACACTCCTCTGGAGTGCAGCTCCTTCCCTCCAGGTCCCTTATTCCAGTCTGTGACTACACATCTGTGTGAGATTTTTGAAGAATGCTTACCTATACCTCCCAACTATTAGCCATGAGAAGGTAGTTCTCCCTTGGATCCATGGCACCTAACACAGCACCTGGCACATGAAGACATTTCATTAACACTTGTTGAGAGAACACATAAATGACTGGATTAACAAAAAAAGGCATGAAGTCAAGTTTCAGAAGATGGATTAGAAGAGCCTTGGTTGTAAAAAATGGGCAGGACAGGAAGGAGAATACACACATGATTGAGACACAAAAATCTCTGTCAGCAAAGAAAGAGTGAATATACTCTCCATAAAACCCCATGTATCTAGCCTTCTGAACCACACAGGAGCTAATTCATTGTGAAACTGGGGCAGAAGTTATACTCCCATAGTCCTCTATGAAGGAAGAAGGTTTTGTGGAAGGCTTAGCTGAAAACGGGCTGGGATCAGCAAAAGGAGAGAAGACAAAGATTCTTGGTCATGGTGCTAGAAAGAACTTGAGAAGATCACCTGGTAGAGACTCCAGCCTTCAGACAAGGATGCTTTTATTTATATGGGTTAGGTGACTTTTGTGAAGTTCAGAGGCAATTATCTACAGAAAATGGTATGAATCCCTTTCAAAACTAAATCAGTTCAGACCCTTCTGAAAATACGATCAGATTGTTCCCTGTTATTCTGGAAATGGAGTATCTAAACTTTTGAAACTTCTTCTTGGAAAATGACTGAGAAAAGAGAGTGGGACAATTCATCCTGTCTATCCACACTGGGGAAATTTTCCACAACTGTGCTATGGCACTAACAGAAGTTATGGGAAACTGTGGGCAAAATGCAGGAGTCACATAGCATTCTCCAAATTCTATCTCAAAACAGTAACAGCAGCAACAACACCAAATACAGAAATCCTAACTTCATTGCTTTAGTTAAGGGAGTTACATTTACATGTGGTAAAGCATAGCTTGACTTGTTGGTTTCAACACTGTCATGATGGAAAGCTCTCTAGAGAAACTCCTGCTGGTAATGTTGCAGTTCCACAAGAAGGCTGTGAAAATGAGGTAAATGCCGCATGAAGACACTGTCACCCCCTCCTCTCCATGAAAGGACACATGTAGCTGGAGGGAGACAGATGCTTTTCTACCTGACTGAATTCTAAATAGAAGGAGGAAATCCCGCAGGGAGCAGAGAAGTGTGAAGACTGGCTGACAGCAACACAGTATTGCAAATGTAGTGAGGAACTGAAACACTTTCTAGTCCAGAGAGTCAAATCCCCACAGAGGACCTGGGGTGAACTACCCTTCCATTTTAGCACCAGGTTAACACAAACATTGGAAGCTGTTTTCAGAAGAGACTCAGATCAAGATCCTGTCTCATGTGGCCATGGTTATGGCAGTCAGAGGGCAATCCACTATTGGTGAGGTGAAGACAAGTATTATTGTAGCAGATAAATCAGTGGCATGTTCTTGATGGCATTATGAAATGTGGCACAGCCATGCTTTAGCTAATTAAGGACTGCTTCACCAAGGTGTGATGTTAGTCTCATTACCTATATTCAAAATGGGCTCCAGGAAAAGGGGCACAGAGTTTAGAGGAGGAGGCCTAGAGACCAGAATACTGTCCTCTTTCCACTGTCTGGAATTTCACACCTGGCAATTAACAAATGACTTTTAATCAATACTGAATGTTAACATCCTTGCTCAAGTGGCCTAAGGAAGAATTGTCCTGTACCAATCCCCTTACCAGCCCATGATGTGATGAGACCGGGTGTTTTAATTTGTTAATGCCACCTGAAATGCAATATACCAGAAATGGGTTTACTTTTTTAAAGGGAACTTATGAAGTTATAAGTTTACAGTTCTAAGGCCATAAAAATATCCAAGCTAATGCATCCAGAGAAAATACCTTAACTTAAGAAAGGCTGATCTGGGCAAGCAAGTGGCTGGCGTCTGCTTGTTTGTCCTTTTTGGTTTCTAGTTTCAAATAACTTCCCATGAGGCATTTTCTTTTGCATCTCTAAACCTCTCTATCTGTGTCCACTCTGAAGCTTTTACCAAAGTGGTTCCTTCTTAAAAGGTTCCAGTAAAAGACTCACCTTGAATGGGCAGAGACACATCTCCATGGAAACTACCTAATCAAAAGGATCCACCCACAAGTGAGTGGTTCACATCTCCATGGAAACAACTTAATCAAAAGATTCCACTTTACAATATTAAATCAGAATTAAAGAACATGGCTTTTCTGGGGTACACAGCAGTTTTAAACTGTCTCGCCAAGCAAACAACAACAAATGAAAGGAGCTACTTCCCTGTGAAAATGCAGCTTTTCCTACATTCCTGTACCTGAGACTGATGGTACCCGGTGTGCTGATGAGATTGTGCTTTCAGTTTCTTCCTCATTTCCAATTTCCAACTACAGTTGAGATTTTACATTTCCAGTAAGCTCCCAGAGGATGCCCATGCTGCCGCTCTGCAGAGCACATTTTGAGTATCAAGTCTTAGACTGCTCGTTCTCAATTTTAGTGTGTCTCGAATACCTGGGGAGCTAACAAAAATGCAGATTCTTGGATTCCACACCCAGGGATTCTAATAAACTGTTACTAGGAACAGTCTGGAAATGCAAAGCTTGAGAGTTTTTATTCCCATGAAATATTCCATAAAAGTTATAATTAGGGGATGAAGTAAATGTATGTAGGATTTTTCAAAATCTCTTTGTCTTATTCTATATTGTGACAACTATTGCAAGCCTGTACTTTTTAACATTTTTATTAGATCCTAGAGGAAACCTGTCACTCACATCAAAGAAAAGTTGTCATTGGATGTCATCCTTGTCAATCATCTTGGGGACAAAAGCAGGAAGTAGGTCATAGCACAGAGAGAAATGATCAGGTTGAGACCAAGTTGTGGACTTTATTAAAGAAAAAAAGAAACATTCTTACATCTGAGTGATGTAACTCTTCGAGTCCTGAATCTTTCAATTTACAGTTTTATAAAGTGAGACTATGAATTATTTGGGACATTGTAAGAAAAAAGGAATCTCCCAGATCTTTAGGTGAAAAGCCCCCAAAATAGTAGGACTGGACTAGGAAACAGGAATCTACATTGGTACAAGTTGTCTATTTGATCCTTGTGTACTCATTGAGAAACACTAGCAGAAAGAGGGCATTGTGTAAAATGGTCCTGCAATGTTCAGGTTTTTGTTTTGCTATTCTTAGCACTTTATTAATACTTAAGTAACACAGTGACTTTCAAACTGCTCCTGAGAGCCTTGTGGTTCCACAGATGTGCCTCTGTAGCCATCCACCAAAAGCCAGGGGAGAGCTACAGCTCCGGTTCTTTGTACCTTGATTCTACACCAGGACATCTGACCATATAAGTACTCATTTGAAGAGTGTCACTATTAGCAGCAGAAAACAAAGCACCATCATAAGTGATAAAAACATTTGAAAGCTCTAGACCAAATGGCTTAATTATAAACCTCTTTATGTCAGGCTCCACCTGCCCCTCTGCCTCTGTCTTTCCAGCTTGCTGAAACTAGGTTTTCTATGCGCCCTGCACGCAGATTAGTCAATCCTCTCAGGGACAGAGACCCCCACAGCTGTCTCAATGCCACCGTCTAATGGGGCTTCGGCTCCAGGGTGCTGCCTGCAGTGATGCCTGGCCCGTTATCATCAGGAGGATGTTGTGGTCTCTTCCCACGGGCTTGGATGAGTGCCCAGTTTCTAGGGGAGAGGAAGTGGGGTTTAAGGATGAGCACACAGGCTTTGAAGTCAGATGGACTTAGAGACTAGCCCTGACTCTGCCACTTACTAACTCTTTGATCTGAAGCAGATTGTTGCATGTCTCCAGGTCTGCTTCCCAAATATGAACATAATAGTAGTCACCTTTCAGGATTGTTACAAGAATTCAATCAAATATGCCAAAAGCCTGGCATAGTACCTGATGTGTAGAAGGTGTTCAATGAGTAGTATCTTTTTAATGGAAGCTTAATGTTTGTTCTGCCAACATAGTCCTTGTTGCTTGACTGTAATGTCACTAGACATTCTGATTTCCCAGCGGTTTCATATTTAGTTCCAGATTTAAACTTGATGCTGTTTGGAGATGTAAGATATGCTATGTGCTGGCATTTTAAGGGTAAACTATTAGAATTCCAATCATAAAAATCAGGTGGAAAAGAAAGCCAAAAGCTGGTAGGGGGTTGAGGGAAATAATAGAGAAATTCTGGGGAATCAGACAGCAAAAAGGAGCTTATTATCTATCACAAATTTGTAGAAACCTTCATCCAAATTACTATGAATTTGTATCCAAGTTATGAAATATGCAGTACCAATCATACTATATTTCAATTTGAATTCACTGTTTTAACTCCTTATAAGGAGTTCTGTAGAACATTAGACTTTTAAATTCAAATCGCAAGGTGACCTACTTATCATTAACATCATTATTTCAATTTTATTGAGTGCTTAGTTCTGCTAGGCACTAAGCTAAGCATTTTATACACTAATTTACTTAAACACCCAAGGACTCTCTGTACTAAGTATTATTGCCAGTGTCATTTTAGAGGAAACTGAGACACAGAGAGGTAAAGAACTTGCCCAATGTAACAAATGTTCTAAGTGGTAGGGTGGTGCTAGAACCCCAGTTGCCTGACTCCAAGCCCACCCTGAAAGTAAACATCAAGTCACTCTGCTACTTTGAGCCAGGGTTCAATGAGAAGATGAAAAATAGCTCATCCTAACCTGACAATGGGCCCTTTGTGTTTCCTTTCTGTCTGGTTCATCTATTCTCCCAATTAGCAACAACTCCATTCTCAATATTCAGACACTTGAAAAATTAAAGACACAAAGAATTTTCCTTAATTGATTTTGAAGAAGGGAAATAGTGCTTATATTTTAAGACTGACATCATTTCCCTCAGCTAAAAATAATAGCTATCATTATTGATTGCTTTTATCAAATGATTGGCATGTATTTTTTCATTGAGCACTCATTTCATCCTATGAGAAATCATTACCCTGGCTGGGAACCAAGGTATAAAACTTTTGAATAACTTTAATATGGTCATTTTGTTAGTAAGTGGTGAAGCCAGCATTTAAATCCTGATAGATCTGATTCTGATGTTTGTATTCTTACATCTACATGAAGCTGCCTTTAATTTTTGAAAGGGGTTCATTTATTTTTCATTCACCTTTGTCTTCCCTAAATAAGAAGTAACCTGAAACCTCATATATATTTTTTCTATTTCCTTCCGCTTTCCTACAGGGTCCAGAACAAAGCAAAGGCTCTAAGTGATTTCTAAGATCTTCTGATATCCAAGGGGGGAGAAGGAAGTTCAATTGTGATCTGAATATTACCACTAGCCACATTCTTTTGTCTTACCAAGTCTTATTTCCTTACCATCTTCTTAAAGGGAATCTTGTAAATCTTCAGAGATGTGCAATTATTCTTCATCAGTTGTGTGATTTATCAGTTCCCTTTTCTATCTCCTCCAATAAGTGTCTTACTGATTTACATGATGACCTTTGAAGGCTTGAGGTTACCAGGAAACACCAAGAATGACTTGGAGAGTTTTCTCCAAGTGAAAGTACATCAGGCCATAATCCATGTCATTTGCTTACTCTTTATTATCAGCATTCATCAACTGAGTGACAGGGCTTTTGCTTTATTCTACACAGATGTTAATGTCTCTGTATTCCTTGAATTTATTGGTGAAAAGACACATGAACATGAAGTAACAAGGAAGGATGGTAGAAGTGTGAGTGAGAGTCCAGCTCGATCCTGTAACCCAGTCTCCTTCTTGACTTTCCTTCTAGAAATTCTGCTTCTTTAACTTCTATTTCCAGTTGTTAGCTAGCAGTTTGCTCATTGAATCCTTCAGTCATTTATTCAGTTTTTCACTCAATCAATACCTATATAATACCAGGCTATGTCAGACTCCAAGGATACTGAGCTAAAAAGACATACTGATACCTGCCTTCGTGAAATTACAGAGTAGTCAATTTGTATAATAAATTTGAGCCATCTTATGGCAATGAAAAACAGTTTAGAGCATTTATATTATTTTAATTGTTAATTAGTAAAATTTACTAAGGGCCTTCTATACAAATTATCTCATTTAATCCTCAAAGCAACCCGGGAGGTAGAGATTACTGTCAGACAATTTATAGATGGAGAAAATGAGGTTTTAGAGGTTAAATAACTCACCCAAATAACATAGCTAATAAACAGAGCTTGGAATTTTAACCCCAGTCTGCAACATAAAAGTCCACTGTCCTTTCCCGATACCAACATGACACCACTTTACTATTGTTTTGAACTGGGTTTTTAAAATATTTTTACTTGTCTTTTAAAATCTTTTCATCTAATTTCCCATGTTGTTTGTTGCTATACCTCTTATGCATAAAAATTGACACAACAGTGAAGAGTCTCAGCTAAACCTTTTAGCCAGCTGATATGTCCTCTATTTTCCATTCCAAAGACACCCTCACTATAGCCCACGGCACCAGTTCTTTGTGACCCATAACATTATTCTAGAACTTCTCAGACAATAGCTATTCTTATGATTATCTCTGAAACATATTTAAATCTAGGTTGAAAATAGTTCACATTTTTAATGCAGTCGTGTGGCAAAATTCTCAGATGAATTTAACATGGTGGCCTTCTTTGGTTTACATTGAACTCTTTTGTAATATGATATTAAGGTAGCCCAACAGAAGAAGCCTTTTGTGTATGCAATACAGAAAGAAGGAATAAGTGGATTGGCAGATGAAATTCTAAACATTGTAAAAGTTGTCTTGACTTCTGCTCACTTGATCATGTTTTGACGGTCACCACTGTAGAGACTGCTAACGGGAAAAAAAGTCTTCCCTAAAATAATAATACATATGTGTCTGGAAACTTACTAATGATTATAACATACTTATAAAAACTATAAAATGCTAAAGCATAAATTGTTAATAATCTGAATTATATGAAGGTGCTCACCTATTCTTGCAATGGTGTTTGATAACATTTACCAGTTGTAGAAATATGAATTTCCTGCTCTCTTAAATCAAATTGAAATATGATTTCCTGCTCTCTTAAATACTGTTTGAAGTAAGATTGGTAAATAATAATTACAAAAATTAATTTCTCTTGAAGTTAAATGAGCTAACATAAAGCTTGATTCAGAACATCCTTTGGCATTGGTTAGCTCATGTGGAATAAATATTCTCTAATTGGAACTTGGCTTTTAGCCAATTTGTAACAAGCAAGTGTTTTGTAATATTTTAAATCAAGGTCACTGTAGGTGATCTGATTATTGGGAAAGTGCACAGTATTTATGCAAAACACATTTGGGCATCTACTTTAGGCATAGGTCTGATGTTTTACCTGTATACAATTTAACTCCTGCCATCACACTTAGTTTCCCATCAGTTAGAGAGCTGCTATCGTTAATCTTTCTGTAGAATTAGTGCTCAGACTATGATCCCCTATCTTCTCTCCCATGAGCAAACTCAAACCATCCCCACTCTGGGTATAGTCACCTCCCTACTGGCATAAGAATAATGTTTTAAAAAAATTTGTGGAGTGGGGATCTTCCACGAGTACACATAGTTCTGGTCTCTAGAGCATTCATTATTTCCCAGCTACTGTACTCTAAAGTAGTTCCAAAATTTTCCTATTTATGTATTCACCTGATTCCAACATCCTGACCATGTCTTACTTCTGGTTTCTAACTCCTTTTAGTTCTGGGCTGCAGATGCTGTGCTTTCTCTATATTCTGCCCATGTTGTCATCCCTAGAATTTAAGTGATCACTTATTTTTTATAATTTCATCAACACCTTTGCCAACTATGCATTATCTTATGCCAAGAGCTATAATAATGGCTACTAGGTATTATTATGTAGGGCTTATTATGTGCCAATTTGTATGCTAGACATTCATGAATTTAAATAAATGATAATATAATAATAATTTAAATTACTAGTTAAAATATTAGTCTTAATAATTATGAAATATTTAGTATAAATTAAAATAGTTATTGAAAATTATTCATTTAATCTACAAAGTAACCTGATGAAACAGATACTCTTACAATTCCCATTATAAAGATGAGAAAGAAGAGGCTAAAGAGATAAAGGTGACAAAGTTATATCATAACCACTATAAACAAAATAGTCTTATCATTGAGAATCTTGAAGTCTCAAGTTAAAGATCTATGTAATTACAAAGCATTTGACTGTTATCAGCATGAAAATGACAGTTTCAGATGAGAGAGAGAATACTTTGATCTTGGTTTTGGAAAGCTTTCTGCAGTGGCAGATATGCCGATTTGAAATATTATGTACCCCAGAAAAGTCATGTTTTAATCCTGACTCAATCTTGTGGAGGCAAGATTGCTAGCAGCCAGTTTTTGAGAAGAAAGCATTGTCTTGATGATGTTTTGATTTGGACATATTTATTTTAACCCTAATTCAATTCTGTAGGGCAGTAAATTTGATTAGGTTTTCTCCATGGAGATGTAACATGCCCAGTTTTGGGTGGGACCTTTTGACCATACAGAGATGTGACTCCACCCATTTCAGGTAGGTCTTGATTAGTTTACTGGAATCCTTTAAAAAAGGAAATATTTCAAAGAGAAACTACAGAAACAGAGCCAACAAAGAGAGCCAATAAGACCTTCAGAGCAAAACTGACCTAGATGCTTGGAGCCCAGAAGATGTTGCCATGAGATATTAAGCAAGCTAGAATGTGGAGAGGGCCAAGGGAAGCCAAGAGACGAAAGACAGGCCCAGAGAAGCAAAATGAGGAGCGCCTACAGGGACAGAGGATGAAAGCAGCAGAGCCTAGGAGCAAGGGACCACCACAAGGGAGCAGTCTGCCTTCGCAGCTGACTGACGTTCCAGGTGTATCTGACTTTCTTATATTAAGGTATATTTCCCTGAATGCCTTAATTTGGACATTTCCATAGGCTTCGACCTATAAACTTGTAACTTATTAAATTCCCATTTTTAAAATCCTTTCTGTTTCAGGTATATTGTGTTCTGGCAGCTTCAAAACTAATACAGCAGATTTGAGATGAATATTGAATGGTAAGTATGATATAGACTCACTAAAACCATGCAGACTCACGTGTATAAATACTATGGTGTTTCTTAAGTTTATTCTTTGTTGTATACTTTTGTTACTGTGAATGGTATATTTTTTTCTAAATGGTTATTGTTGGTATATAGGAAAGCTATTGAGTTGGGGACTTTTTTTATAATCAACAAGTGTGGTGAACTTTCTTAGTTCTACTAATTTTTCATGATTGAGTTGTCTGAATAAGCAACAATCATATTCCTTGCAAATTAAGATATCTTTGGATCATCCTTTCCAAAATAGATACCTCTTAAATTCCTGCACAATATCGAAAGATTTTTGCAATAGTATGTGTTTTCATTTCCTAGGCTACTCAAACAAAAAATACCATGAAATGGTTTGGCTTAAACAATGGGAATTTATTCACTAAATGGTTAGAGTCCAGGAAAATGTCCAAATCAAAACATCATCAAGGCAATGCTTTCTTCTCAAAAACTGGCTGCTAGCAATCTTTGGTTCCTCTCCCACGTGACAAAGTAAGTGACCACATCTGCTGGTCTCAGCTTTCTCTACAGGGTGTCATTCAAGCTTTTTGCTTCCATGGCTTTCTCTCTGTCTGAATTTCCTTCTCTTATAAAGGACTCCATTAAGAGGATTAAGGCCCACCCAGGGTGCACCGCAATTGAAATGGCTTAATCAAAAGATCCCACTCACAATAGCTTTACATGCACAGGAATGGATTAGCTTTAAGGGCATGTGTTTTGATGTATATCTAGCTTCAAACACCATGCATCCTTATCTTTTTTTTTGAGTTGCAATAGAAATACTTTAGAACTTCATGGTTAAATACAATGTTAACGATTGATTTGGGATAATAATCCTTCATCAAGTTATGGAAGTGTCTACCTGATCTTAGATAAACTTAAAAAGGATTTTAAGTAGTAATACATGTCAAATTTTATCAAATTTCTTTCTTTCTATTTTTTTTTTTTTTGGCTTTAGATGGGTAAGATATATATAAGATAGTTATGACTAGCTTAAAACTGGGAAGACTAATGTAAGCAAGAGTGTGGCAGAGGAAATGCACATGGCACATCTGAGTACACAAATTTGGAGTAGTAGATTCGTGTTGATAAGAGATGTGAGGAGATTGGAGCAATGGACTTAACCTTGAATTCTAGGCTGAGGAACTTGGACTTAACCCTGTAGAATACATCATGGGAAAACACTGAAAACTTTTAAGGGAAGGATGATGTGAAGCAAGCAATGCTTTCTTGAAGGTTAGTCTCCTTTATCTGTCCAGAATTGACTGGCTGGGAATCTTGGCCAGGGAGTTATCCAAACACTGGCTGCTGGGGACGAGTCTGAGAAGGAAACAAGGCCAGTTAATTCCATGGGGGGCTTAGATATTGTTTCTGTGGTGCCAAAGTAGAAACAGCAGAAAGGTATCTGATATATGGAAATGACCATTTGGGTCACAGTAGTATGTGATGGAAGCCAGGAACCCCTGAGGAGAGGATTACAGTAGTTGTGGTAAAGATAAAAAGAAGTCAGAGAACCAAGGACAATTAAATCAAGGTAAAACAAGTGATAAAAGGAAAAATGAAAAGTAACAACAAATGTGAAATCAAATTTTCTTAAACTGATTGAATTAAACTTGGTTAGAATTGAGTAGACTTTGACTGGCTCAGGAGAAAGTTAGAGGCAGGAGGTGCAGGCCTGGGAAGGATCTGAACAAGAGCAATAATCAGCTATTGAGAGTAAACACACTTTCCAAGGACCAGAACCAGAAGAATGAACAAGAAATGCAAGGATACTTCCCTTAAGAGGGTAGACACCTGACTATTATTGAAAGTAGAAGAGAAGGAGTCAATAAATAAATATTCTGAATAAACAAGGTAAAAAGAATTATTGATGGAGGAAAACCTGAAGAAGTGGGGGAAGTAGGAGGAAGCAAAAGTAGAAGTTAATCTAAGAAAAAGAATAAGCATGTACAAAGGACATAGGAATGTGCCTAGTATGTATTTACATTGATTTGGGGGTAGAGAAAAAGGAAAATGTCCTTAAGCTTTTCAATGAAGTAGTAAATGGGGTTATCTACTTAGAAGAGGGAACTAGACATGAAGATAGATGAAAAGCACAATTTTTGAAAGATTCAATTAGGGGAGAAAAATAATTTCTGAACATTTATCAGGGCCAACTATATGAATCCACCAAGGACTAGTATACTAGAGGATGCAGTTTACTCCATGTATGACCTAACCCAGCTGTATTCTAGAGTATGGCATGATCTGGTTTGAGCACTGGCACCGCAAATGGAATAGAAGTTCAAGGAAACAAGGGGGTCAAAGGGTCATAGTGGCTCCTTTATTAAAGCAATGACCAAAGAATCTGGCATGGTAGAAATTCAGCAATAACCCATAGATTATTATAAATTTTGTTTATTCAGCAGATTAACTGGACAGAAATAGTTATAATAGTTAAAATATTTAACCAAGTAGTCCCAACTTAGATACACTTCATACAGGCTGACTCTTGACCCACAGTCTCCACGGTATGAGTTCAATGAACTAAAATTTATCTCTGAGTTGCCTTTATTGTGGCATTGCTACATTTTTTCATTTCTGCCAAGTGAAATGGAAGGAGAATTGAGGTATAAATGAAAAGATCAGATTTTAAACCATAACTCCTTCCCCAGAGCCATGTGATTTGGGGCAGATTCTCTGACCTTTCTGGATCTCAATGCCCTTATCTATTAAAGGAGTGTGTGCATTGTGTATGTGTATATTTGTGTGTGTGAGAGAGAGAAAGAGATAGAGAGATTGAGATTAAAGTAGATGAGTTTAGAATGTCCTGTTTCTGATAGTCCATGAACAAATGAACATCTCCATTGTCTTGGAATGCTTTTAATATTCTTTTTGAGTGAAATCTTTTTCTTCCTCTTTAACTTTCTTCCATGAAATTGCCCAACAAGTCTCGAACAAATTTATTTTAAAACATTCTTTATTTAAAAGCATTCTCCTCCCCATTCTTATCCACCTTTCTTCCTCCTCCTTCTGCCCCCTTATTCTCCTCCTTTTTCTTCAATAACACATCCTTAAAAACATTAGGTCAATTATTGCTCTATTTACACAATCCATCTATTTCTTCATTTTCTTGTATGTTCCTCACTTCTTAGGATATCTCCTCACCGTTTTTTAAGCATATGTATCATTTTTATTATCATTATTACAGCATTGACATTGCTACAATATTTTATATATATAAACTATTCAAATTAGAGATTAGTGGGAATGCATGGAGGCCCTCGTGCTTGGCTTTTACTTAGAGTCACCCAACTACTGTTGCCAATCTTCAGTTAAGAGGGAAAAAGTGAATTAGTTCCAAGTTCCAATTAAGAGGGAAAAATATGTTTCTGCTCCAGGTTTTATTTATTAGAGAAGTATTGATTGATTGGTCACTTTATTATAATATATCAGGCAAAATATGGTAAATATCTTCAGTGTTGCTTAAAGACCAACCAGTGACAATAGGTATATTCCTAAATGTATGTAGGATGTATATATTCAATACATGTATGAAGACACAGACACAGAATTTAGTTCACCTACAAAGCAATAGCTAAGATCTACCCCAGTCAAACAAAACTAAGGGCCTAACTATGTTTTTTTAAAATTTTAGTTCAATTTATTTATTCCTATATTACTCCCTCTCCCACACATAAGTAACATGAAACAACTTCAAATGCTAATAAAACACATTATGATAAAATAAAAAAGGAGAGAAATATGCTTATTCATGTGTGTAGTTATACATATATTATACATTTGTAGAGAAGAAAGTTCATGCTTATGCAGCAATAAATCAATATGATTATATCTGAGTGATGGGATTACCATCAATTTTCTTTAAAAATAATGTCTAGCTGCATGCTATATATTTTCAACAATAAATGTGTGTCAATAGTATGATAAAATAATATATATAAAGATGAAAATAAAGGAGCAATAACTTATAATGAAGTCAAAAGTGAAATTGGTGCTTGGTTTGTAATATATGTTTCTTGGGACCATGAAGTTTTATACACTTTTTGGGTGGCAGCCACACATTTAGCTTATGAGCTTTCTTGCATCCAATGCAAGACCATCTCTTGCATCCAATGCAAAAACCATTTCCATAATACAGAAGGTCCGTGGATTAAAAATTCACCAAGGTTTCAAGAGAGGCTCATCTATTCCTGTTGTTGATACATGAGAAACATTTTATTCCTGGAATATACTGTGTAACTTGAGAAATAACTCCAACAGCATTCTTCTAGAAAAGAGTGATGAGTTTCATGGAATGCTCTGTGTTATCTCAATTAAGACTGATGGCATTTTACCAAAAAATAATGCAGCATAAAAAAACAATTGCTTAGGAGGTTAGAATGATGTCAATAAGACATCAAATAGATCTGATGATTTGGCTCAATGAAGACTAGATTTTAGAATGGATTCCTCACAGGAATGGATAAACCATGCCTCTTGCAGGCAATCATTGATAAATATTCTTTCTTTCATTCAAACTTTTTAATAAATAAGCAATAATGAATTTATTATGTTTCTTGGCAACTTCAATAATATACCTATTTGATGAGATTAGTTAAATACCTAGACATGCTTTCTGAAATAATCAATTAAAGGAGTAGATTAATGAATAGCCTTTCAAAAACATTGCAGATCCTAACAAGGACAGATGCATGAATAGATGACTGCTCCATCTCCCAGAGGTGGCCAGAAGGAGCACCTGTGGAAAGAACCAATGCTTTCTTACAAAGCATTCTGAATTAATTTTAGCACCATGAAATTGAGGTTTAGTTTTATTTTGAATGTTCCCAGTTAAAAATAAAATATAAACATCTTTTTTTAATTCGAATTCAACACGCTACGTTCATTGAGCTTTCCCTGATATTAACATATTACATAGCCATGGCATATTTGTCAAAAGAAATTAACCTTGTTGTAATACTATTAACTAAACTACAGATTTTATATGTGCTTCATCAGTTTTTTTCCACTAGTGTCCTTTTTCTTTTCAAGGATTGGATCCAAGATACCCCATTACATTTAGTCATCGTATTTCTTTTTTTTTATTTGTTAATTTTTTAGTTTTTTAAAAATATATAACACCAAACAAACACAAACATGCTCAACTTTTGATCATTCCATTCTACATATATAATCAGTAATTCACAATATCATCACATAGTTGCATATTCATCATCTGGTCATAGTATTTCTTGAATCGCTTCCAGTCTGTAATAATTTCTCAGTCTTTTCTTGTATTTTATGACCTTGACAGTTTTGAAGAGCACTGGTCAGATATTCTAGAGAATGTCCCTCAATTTAGTTTTCTCTGATGATAAGACTGGGTTATGAGTTTTGGGGGAAAATACCAAAGAGATGAAATGCCCTTTTCATTGCAATATATTATATCAGTGTATATGATATCAGCATGATTTATCACTGGTGAAGTTAAAATTGATAGTTTGGTTAAGGTGCTGTCTGCTATGTCTTTCTATTCTAAAGTTATTATTGTTCCCTTTTCATACTCTATTCTTTGAAAGGAGTTATTAAGTTCAGTGAACAACCAAGGAGAGGGGAATTAAGCTCTATTTCCAGGAGGGGGAGATATATAAATTATATGTAATAACTTCAAATTTTCGTATAAGAAAGATTTGTCCCTATCCTCCCCTCCACCATTTATTTACTTATTACATCATTTATTTATATTATCATGACTCATTGCTGTTTATTTATTTATTGGGTTTTAACCCATTGCAATAGTTATTTATTTTCTTACTGAAATTGTTCCAGCTCTGGCCTTAGTGAATGTCCTCAAGTTATCACCATCACATCATCCTGTGTCCTTTTGACATGTTTCCATCTTTTTTCTTTCTCTTTCTTTTTTTAAAACACTTTCTTTCTGGCGCTACAGGATGTACTAGGCTCATCACATATTTTCCCTGCCCCAGCAACAGTTTCAGCCATTTCTCCAAAAAGTCTGCTAACTCACCAATTTTAATTCATGACACTGTTCACTTATGCCTGAAGACTAATGTAAATTTGCTGGTGATCCAGTTTACGTATATATGTCTTCCTTGGCTGTTTTAACTTCAACAGTGTCAGAAATCATACCTGACATACAATTGAAGAACTTATCAGTTATCAGAAAGTCATTTACACAAGGTCTGGAGTGGTGAATATCATTCCTGTTCAATCAGGTCTTTGGTAATTAGGAATGATTTAATTAAGTTCTGCTCTAAGAAGTAGCGCAATTTATGTTTTTGAATAAAGTGGAGGAGGTTAGTGTATATTTCTTAGCTTGCAGTTTCTAAATATATTCTCCCGTTTAACTGCCCTGAAACATGTTACTAACATGGTTGAGCTTTGGACAGCTGGTTTGAGCTAAAGGCAAGCAGTTTTCCCCCATGAGCCATATGCTCTGGGAATTACTGCTGATGGATTTATAACCCTCTTCTGTGATCAGGAGGAAAGTGAATAAGTTTCTAAAATATACCGCACACAATCCAGGCACATTTAGGGAAAGCAATACTTTATTGCTACTCCTCTGGCTTTCTGAATACAAAAAGGACAGAAAGAAGAAAACAAAGTACAGTGGTGTTTTCCAGGAGTTCACATTTCTCCTGAAATACTCCTTTGTTTAATCCTTTCCTTTCTTTAAAATATTATTGCAATCTTCTTAAATAAATTGCATTTACTTCTCTAGCTCCCACAGAAAAATATCTCACAGCATATCAACCTCAACCTAATATTGAAAAAAATGCTTTTTTTTTAATGATTTAGTGCTCTAATATTTTCTCTTTAGTGATAAGTTATTTTGGTAATGGTAAAAATCGGTGTTTCAATATCACATTTTAAAATTTTAATGGACTATCTGCAACTAGGAGACATAAACCGGACACATATTCCAGTGAAATATGTTGAGAAAGGAGCTAATTTATGCTTATATTTGAACATGGTGAGCCAATCTGGTCTTAAAATGTGAATTCATCAAAATCTTTGTTTCACCATTTCTGCTTTTGCATTATTGAAAGAAATTTCTGTAATCTCATTTCCTGTATAGTCCTGAATAGGCCACCCTGGTCAAATTTCCATTCTGCCTCATCATTCATAATGTCTTTAGTTCCTTGAAAATGAGCAAAGGAGAGAAAGGAGGAAATAATAATAATAATGTCACCAGGTTTTATTCTATTTGCAAAATGCCTTCTTATGCTCTGATGCTTTTATACTCATATCGGTTTCACCCAGACACTGACTTAAACAGAGTTTCTTAGATTCGTTTCAAACACCTAAGTGCTTTCACTGAGAGCAGCCCACAGCAGCAAATGAACCTCTAAGTTTCCTCGACACAATTAGGTCATGGGACGAGTTCAAGGAAGATAGCTCTCCTTTGGCCCAGAAGACCACCAAAAAGTGCATTTATTCAGAGATATCAGAAAAGAAAGGGCACATAAATAAAGGAGAGGGATTAGTGGGATGATAGCAACTGTATTGAAGAATTGAAGAAAAGGATTATCTAAATATAAGAGTACTAAAAAGTTTCCAGGTGGGGCAGTATGGTAGCATAAGGAGGTGTGGAATTTAGTTAGTCCTCTAAAGCAGCTAGTAAATAGCCAAGAACTGTCTGGAACAACTCTTTGGGACACATCTATAACCGGACACACACTAAATACCAATTTAGAATGGTTGGAAAGACCAAGTTAACTAGCACAGAACTGTAAGTAGAGCCCCCAAATCCCGAAGGCTGGCAGCCCTACCTCACTGGCATGGCAGGCTAAGTTTGGTGACATTTCCCTGTGGGAAAAAGAAGCACTCTCCACTGACAGCAAGGGAAGGCAATTCAACCAAATTCTAATTGCAGTTTTAACTGACAAATATGGACTGCTGAATATTAGCTCTGAGCACAGATACACCCAGAGAAAGCAGGAAAGTAACCTTAACAGAGAGGAGATGGGACTGAAGAAGAAAAAGAAAAAATGAAGGCATCCATGCACAGAAAACTGGTAAAGGGCTGTGCCCCAAGGTAAAGGGCACATAGAGCCAGGTACCACTCTGGCTCTTGACTGGTGAACTTTGGGGGATGGGGACTGGCTCTGAAAAGGGATTTTCTTTTATTTTGTTTTTCTTTCTCTCTTTTTTTCCTTTTTTCTTTTTTCCCCTCTTTTTAAAAGTACTCTAAGTAGCTGATTACAGAAAGCCTCAGGCATTTTCAGTTGTCAGCACTGACCTAGGCAAGGGTGGAGTTCAGATAGGCCTGAGAGACAAAGTAACAAGTGAAGGAGATAATTCCTTAAAGGACTTATCTTCCCCAAGAAAAGGGAGGCCAGAGCCCAGCTCAAGTAGTGACCCTCCTTAAGCGCATTCAGATCCCAGGAGCTGGAAACCAGAAACAGCTTGAGCTTGTCTTTTACCTCAGTGTCTGTCTCAAGCCCCTGGCAGGCTTAGAATTAAAGTCTCCACACCTCTTTATGCTGATGATGAGCCGTGGGCTGAGAGGCACCACCTTCCAGGCAGGACAGGAAAAGACACTAATCAGACTGTCAAATGCCAAAGACAAAGAGAATTCTGAAAGCAGCAAGGGAAAAGCAATCCATCACGTTCAAGGGAAGCTCAATAAGACCATGTATGGATTTCTCATTAGAAACCATGCAGGAGAGAAGTCAGTGGTACGATATATTTAAGATACTGAGAGAAAAACTACCAACTGAGAATTCTATCTCCAACAAAACTGTCCTTCAAAGATGAAGGGGAGTTTAAAATATTTTCAGATGAACAGACACTGAGAGAGTTTGTGAACAGGAGACCTGCTCTACAGGAAATACTAAAGGAAGCACTTATAAGCAGATAGGAAAAGACAGGAAAGAGAGGTGTGGAGAAGAGGGTAGAAATGAAGACTATAAGTAACGGCAAAAAGAGAGAAGAAAAAAGATGTATTATATCAGAATAAAGTCATGATGCATGCAACAATGTGGATGAACCTTGAGAGCATTAAGTTGAATGAAATTAGCCAGGAATAAAAGGACAAATACTATTATGGTTTCACTAATATGAACTAACATTAATGATAAAACTTTGAGAGTTCAAACTGAGAACCTAGTTTACCAGGGGATTCAATGAGGCTAGAGATAGGGCACTGGAGGCTAAAGAATTTCAGAGTATTCAACAGGATTGATTGTAAAGATCAAGAAACAGATAGCACAACACTATCTGATGTTATCACAATATTGTAAGTACATTGAACAAAGCCAAATGAGGGTATGGTTGAAAGAAGAAGGCTGGGGCATGTATGACACCAGAAGGGAAGATACAACATAAAGCCTGGAACTGTATAACTTAGCAAAACTGAGAGTTGGACAATGATGCTGACTAAATGTACAAATACAAGAATGTATTTATATGAGAGAGAACAAGTGAATGTCAATAGTGCAAGGTGTTGAAAAATAGAAAAAATACAATCAATGCGAACTAGGGTATAGTTAACAAAAACATTGTGATATGCTTCCATTAAATGTGACAAAGGCAATAAACCAAAGCTAAATGTCAATAAGATTGTGGTGGCGAATGCACAACTGCATGATTACACCAGGAACTATTGATTGTTTACTTAGGATGGATTGTATGGTATAAAACTGTTTAACAGCAAATGGAAAGTTACAAGTAGCAAGTACTGGAGAAAATGTGAAGACATAGATGGACCTATTCACTGTTGGTAGGGAAGTAGAGTGGTGCAGCTCCTCTGAAGGTCAGTGTGGCAGTTCCACAGGAGGCTAAGTATAGGATTGCCATATGAATTCTGCAGCCCCATTTATTAGGTATATACTTGGAAGAACTGAAAGCAGAGACATGAACATTTGCACACTGGTGATTATGTGGCAGTATTCATGATTTGCAATGAATGGATATGGCCTAAGGGCACATTCACTAATGAATGGAAGGGTGAACTATGTTGCATACATACAATGGAATGTTGAGTGGCTGCAAGAAGGAATGAAGTTGTGAGACATGCAACTAGGTGAATAAATCTTAAGGACTGTGTATTGAGTGAAATAACCCAGAAATGAAAAGACAGATATTATAATGCCTTACTACTATAGACTGACTGTAATATGCAAAATCTGAGAATTGAGTCTGAAAGCATAGGTTATCAGGGGAAGGCTTATTATAAAGGTTCCTAGATTGTAAACTGTAACAGCAATAACATCTATTCCTGAGTCGTAACTGTTATTTCTAAATTTTGAGATGCTGAGCTTTTTGTGTATGACCTGGTCATTCCCTAGAACTTTGGATATCTGTGTGACACCTGCTCAGAGCGAGGGTTCTATGGCTATGAAAGTCAGCATTACACCACACAGCAACTGTTTAAAAAGCTGAAAAAGAGATCTCTCTTCGATTAGGGATATAAATGAAGCTGATCTGATTAGGAGGCAGGTAAATCAGACTAAAAAGTAAAAGATGATATTGACTGTGCTTTAAAACTTTTCTGTGTGGGCCCAAAGGAAGAGATGTTTATTTGGTCCAAAATTTATATTTTTTATAGCACACTATCTAATTCAACACGTATTGTCAGCTTATTCAAACACCTTAACTTCATGGAAACTTGAATGGGGAGTAGGATCTTGTCAGTTTGTACAGGTTAGTGTAAAGAGCTGATACATCCCAGAGTAATATAGGCAGAAGATTAAAAAAAGTATTTGCAAAGCCTGTTTGAGGTACTGGGAAAATGGGGAAATATTAAACTTCCTGGGGAAGTGTATCAGGGGAAGACCTGATATTCTTGTAAGCATTGGGGAATACCAATTTAATAGGCCAAACACTCAATTTTGGGGCTTACCCTTATGAAACTTATTCCTCCAAAGAAGAAAATAAGACTACTTATAATTATGCCTAAGAGTCACTCCCAGAGAATCTCTTTTGTTGCTCAGATGTGGCCTCTCTCTCTAAGGAGCTCTGCTGGTGAACTCACTGCCCTCCATCCTACATGGGATTTGACTCCCAGGGTTGTAAGTCTCCCCGGCAATGTGGGACCTGACCCATGAGGATAAGCCTGGCCTTGGCATCATGAGTTTGACCAAAATGGGGAAGATAAATCAAACAAAGTTTTGGTGGTTGAGGGATTTCAAATAGAGTTGAGAGGTCATTCTGGAGGTTGTTCTTATGCATGATATAGATATCCCTTTTCAGTTTTCCATATATTGGAGTAGCTAGAGGGAAATGCCTGAAGCTGTTGAACTGTAATCCAGTAGCCTTGATTTTTGAAGATGACTGTATAACTACACAGCTTTTAAAGTTTAACCATGTGATTGTGAAAACCTTGTGACTGACAGTCTCTTTATCCATTGTATGCACATTTGAGTAAGAAAATGAAGACAAAAATAAATAATTAATAGGTGAGAGACAGGGTATGGGAAGTTTTGAGTGTTCTTTTTTACTTTTATTTTCATTCTCATTCTTATTATTTTTGGAGAAATTCACAACTGTATGATGACATTGTGAACTATTGACTGTATACTTTGGACGATTATTTTTTAAATGTAAAAAAAAGTCATAGTTCCTATTCTTGTTTTCAGTTTAATTAATAAGGTGAAGGAGAAATACTGCAGCATAACAAGAGTGATTCTATAGTGACAGCTCATGAAGCAGCCAAGTTCACCTAACTCTCCCATTCCAACAGTGCCAACTTAATCCAAAAGATACACTTAGAATGACCGAAGTTCAATTTTCAAAGATAGAACAACCTTTTGAGATTCTTTCTTTTTTTTTTTTTTTGCATGGGCAAGCACCGGGAATTGAACCTGGGTTTTTGGTATAGCAGGCAAGAATTCTGCTATTGAGCCACCATCGCACCACCCTCCCCCATTTTTTAAATGGAGAAATGAGGCTGAAAAACTTACTAACTTGTCCCACTTCAGTCACACAGGTGGTCTAGCCTACTTTTAAATTCTTCAAAATAATAATAATAATAACCCAACTATTTCTTCTTAACCTCTTCCAGAAGTTTACCAATGAACTATCATGGAATATCTCCTAATGTCTAACTTACATAACTTATATTGTAATTTATGACTTTTTCCCTGAGAACTAGGATGAAACAAAATACAAATATTCTTGTTTGTGCATCTTCCTATCTCATGGGACATTCTTGAATTTGAGGAAATGTGACCTAGTAAAATATTTTTTTAGAACTGACAAGGAAAAGCTACTGATCCATCCTCCATTAAGCCCTCTTTTTCAAGAAGGTTTTTTCTCTACACCTTCATCAAAACTGAAGTGTTGCTTTTTATAAATTGACTGTTTTCCTACAACAATGTCTTTCTCTCTAAATGTTAAATATGAATGACTACTTCAGTTATGAAGACTTTTGGCAGTCAAGCTTGTATTAAATGTATCAAGAAAAACCTAAATTTGTGATTTTTCACAGCTTTGCTTATTATCACTCTGCAGAATGACAACATTAATTTCATAGAAAAATGGGAATATTCCACAGGGGAAAGTTTCATTGGAAAGCTCTTCTTAAAACCACTTTAGCACAGGGAATGCTTAACAAGAGTTTATTTGCTGATAACAATTCAATGCAATTGTTGCACAAAGCTTTGTTGAGTTAAGTAAAATTTCCCTTATCAGGAATGGTAAGCTAATGGATCCAGATATTAGTTTACACGTTAAACCAAGTTATTTAGAACGGACATAAGGAGGGTTTTTTTCACTCTAGAATCTATCAAGTTACAGAATATATATTTTTTAGAAAAATAATGTGTTTATATTTGTTAAGCATTAACATACACAGTTTAGAGAGAGCCTGCCCAGAGCACCTATACAGGGTAAACATTCAATAAAGATGCACCTCTCAAGTTATTTGTAATAAGGGGAATCAAATAACTTATAGTTGCCAAATTATTGAGGCATCCAAAAGCGGCTGCTTATCTCATTTGATATCTTTTTTATCCAAACTCATAGCTATTGAAAATAGCATCTTGCTGGATAAAAGAATAACTTTGTAAGCATCGAATGAATTATTTTATTTGTTATTTTCTTTCTAGTAAAATGCAGGACAAGACAGAGGAGTGATTTGCTCAAGACTCCTACCTTGTTAATTGCAGAGTTTCAAAAAAAGGGAGGCATGAGACTCGTAATGAATAAGAGCAAAAGAACTGAGAGAGTCTGTCAGGCTGAGGTTGGGAAAAGAATAAGACAAACCAAGCCCTGAGCTTGGGTAATGTGACTTTTTTTTTTCCTGCCCCAAACCGTCTATACTAGAAGCCAATAAAGTGAAGCTTTCTGAGCTGAAATTTCAATACCTTAAAAAAACTAAACTAAACTACCATTTGAATGTCTATTTATGCAGCAGAAACTGCATATTAATTCTTTAACTGCCTTGTTTAATTTAATTCTGTGCAGAAGGTGTCATCTTTGTTAGTATCCCTAAGCTGTACCTCCATCCATCTTAGAATTTGCCTTCCCAGAACTTCATATCTAAATTCTGCCCCTTTGTACAGAAACTAACTGTATCTGGATTTGATTCTAGTTGCATGATGGACAATCATCATAAGAACCAATCTTTCTTAATTCTGTAGCTCACTTCAGCTCCAGGGATCCTTCACTAGTATGGCCTCTGGAACAGGATGGAACATTGCAGGTACAATATGGAGATAATAGCTACTAGTCTAGAACTGCAGCCTCCATCAGGAAGCTTGTTCTCCCGGAGATCTGGGAAAACCTATTTGGTTTACAACCCCTTATTTTCTCATATATAGATGTGTTTCAATGTCAAGTCTTTATGAAATTCCATGTTGATTTAAAGTTAGTGATGTGATATGACAGTACAAAGTTCACTGGCCTAGCTTTCATCCTGGGTTTGAATACCCTGTAAGTAAAAACCCAACTATTTTGACCAAAGTTCTCCAAATAGTGTGCTCTACCTCTCTATGACTTTTCACCTGTGGTTTCCTCTGTTTAGAATAGTTTTCCCTTCCTCATCCAACTGGAAGAGTTGCACTTACTCTTCAAAGCTTAGCTCAAAGGTCCACTCTTTTGAGACTTTCTTGATAACTCTGTTCCTTCCACAGTGCTGGGAGACTATATTTGTAGAGGAAGAAGGGAAATTGTGAAAACAGAATCTTAAACTTGTCCAGAATCTTAGAGATGAATTCATCAACACTTCTAATTTTTCAGATAAAAGATCCAAGACAGCCAGGAGAAGTAAGATGATTCTTGTGTGCAGAACAGAAATTAGGACTCAAGTTTCCTCACTTCTAATCCTTGGCTGTCTTCATGGCACTATGTTTTGCTATATTAAATTGAGAATTTAGCATTCTGTACAGAGGAGGTGCATTTGGTTGTCTGCCTCAGTGCCCTTCTATGATTGCAATGCGTAGAGCAGTAATTGCTATTTAAAAATGAGGTTGCACGAGATGAGCATTTCACTTTGTGTTTCTAAACTAAGGCACATTAATAGAGCAGTCTGAAAGCTGGATTAATATTATCAGAAAGAGGCAACATAACCTGCCTGCTCAGAAATAGGAACAGCTTTGGAGAATGAGGAGAAAGAAACAAAAGGACCAATAAGGAGAGCTATCACTGAATAAGAAAAACAATAACAGATTGATCTTTGAATTAATACATAAAAGAAAGATTTCCAGCACATCATTTCCTCTGTGGAGTACAGGTATGTGTTCACATGTTGGTAGAAAAATATCCACTTGTCAATAAGGTGGTCAGTAATGTTTGAGAAAATAAAAACCTATTTTAAAAGAATAATATACTGAAATGTGGAGTGAGAAATTCAGAGAACTCATCAATAAAAGGAAAGCAAGCAATTTGCCAAAGTCAACCCATTCTGAAAGCAGCTTTATATCCAGAGGGCAAAAAAAAGGAAAAGAAAAAAAAGAAAAATTGAGAATGAATTCTGCAACAATTGAATTTATGGTAATGGAATGTAAGAACATCAGCCACCAGACAAAGCACTCAACAAATAGAACAGGAAAAAAAATAACTGTGCCCTTCAGAAATACATTTTTAAACTTTAGGTAGCAGGAGTTGAGAGATATCTTGATGAAAAATGCCTGAAGTCCCGCTATCACATTAGCCTTTATGGTTGGGAATTGGAGGATTCACTAAAAGCACCCAGAGATGAAAGCAGAAGGTGAATGCCCTGAGTCTGATAGAGTGTCAGACACATGAGGAGATGCAAAGCCAAGTTTTCTGTGAATACCGAGTGCATGTTCCACTGGGCAAAAAGAAGGACAGCTGTTGAGTAGGTCCCTAATGGTGTTAGCTTGACAAATTTTTTTGCAGTTGTTTCATCTTTACTGTGCTGTAAGATAAAAATAGTAATACTAGTTAGGGCTTTGCAGTTTTTAAAATGTTTCAAATGACATGACTTTTAATAGCCTATACTTAAAATCACCCTGCTAGTAAATTCATTTTTATTGTCTGAGCTGATTTGTGACAAGTTATAGTCCCTTCCACTTTGTCCCTAGCTATTACCTTTTTCCATGTGATCCTGACCTTTCTCCCAATATTTTATGGCCTCACTTATTCTCTGACTCTTGGTTCAGACTCCTGTTTTCTTCCCCGCCTCTGATCTTTGAATTTTGTGAAATGGTCGAGGTGCACAGTCAGACACTAGAAGTCCTCCAAAGACTTGAAGCCATCCATCCAGTTCTTTATGTTTTTGACACTCCAACTCCCTTCCAACCTGGATGGTTTTCTCCCTACATCCTCCAATCTGTGGGAAATAGGCCCTAGTACTTCCCTTCTTGACCAATATTCTAACTGGGTATATTTTGCACATGGAAACTGAAGCTGAGAGAAGTTTCTTAGGCCAAGATCACAAATTTCATAAATGGTAGAGTTACAACCCACATTCAGGCTTACCATCAGTAAGCTACACATTAACCATTCTTTTTTTACACCCCCCTCACATACTGCTCAATAACAAATTCTACTTCAGTGTAAATTAACTGTCCATCTTCTGAGGATTTAAAAACTAAAGAAGCCACTTTCTTCTTAACTTCGCATATTTCAAGATGATATCATGGGCTGGTTTCCTTTGGCATGGTGTAAATAATATAAAGCTACAGGTAGAGACACATAGTAAACCATAATTATACCCTGGGTTATGGTAAATTTTTGCAAATGGGTACGGTTAGTGACAGTGGGGACCAAGTCACTGGAAATGTGTACTGTATAATCATCACCACTTCTAGAGAAACCATCTAGGGAAGCCATCTGAAGTACATGTCCTAAGGAACTTGGCTCTTTAGAGACTTCTGCACATAATAAGAAGAGCTTGTAGCATGGAGATCCAATTGATGAAGCCCAAATGTGATTTGGCTTCCAGTCCAGAATAGATTCATTCCCTGTTGCTTTGTAAGTCAGCCATGACTAAGATTTTGAAAATCTGAAATTTTCATTGTCTCTATAGTCTATAAAATATGTGAGACTTATTTTTTATTTCCATTTTTTAGATACTTTGAGATGAGCTAATAATGATAAAATGTGTATGGATTTGCATTCAGAATCTCCCCATCTCCTTGTGAGGCTCCTCACTCCAATTTGCCTCCAACCCAGTTCCATAGGTGGCAGGTTCCTTCATGCTGCCCATAGTTATTTGATCTCCTGAGTCCTCCTGATGCTTCACACTTTCCTAGGGCAAAATCCTAGGTGTTGGACTTACCTGTCCCCACCTGTAAATTTTTAAAAAAAAGCACAATATTGAAAGGGGATTTACAAGATTGAAAGGAGTTGTATAGACCTATGTGTCCCACTGATGAACATTAGAAATATGAATTAGTTCTTGCAAGAATTATTTCAAAGATATGATCCTTGTACAAAGAGTGCTTAAGTCCAGGGTATGGGAGAAAACTGCTATTGCATGCTATGAGCTATGTTCAAAAGGAAACCATCAGCACCACCACAGCAACAGCAGAGGTAAATAATGGGGGGAAGGACAAAAGTTAAGAGGAGGTTTAGATTTCCTATTTGGTGAGGGAGTGTTTACTGATTTTCTTTCTTTTGGGAACAATGAAATTATCTAAAATTGAGAATGTTGATGAACTGTGGACTTTGGGCCTTCTACATGATGCCCAATGAATGCAGGTGGCTGAGGGATGCACTGACGGAGAAGTAGATTGGTGAACAATGGTGTGTACTTACGAATGAAGGTTGTACTACTCCAAAAAGGAACACAGTCATGAGGCATGCAACGACGTGAATGAATATGTGGGACACTTGGTGAGACAAAATAAGCCAGAAACAAGAGAACAAAAATGGTACGGTCACCTTTAGAGAATGCTTATAAGAAAACAGGCCTAGATTATGAGCTTTTAGAGAAGACACGTTAAGTTTAGAGCAACGATTATTATTTCTGGATTTTGAGAGGCTGTTTTATATATATAACCTGATATTTAGAGATAAGAATGAAGACGAACAGGTTGGGGTTAAAGTAGTTCAGAACATAGGGGAAGGAAGACAGTGTCTATATTTTAAAACCACGCATACTCTGTAAGATCAATGGGAGAAAGGTTTATTTGGTCTGGAACTGAAATTTTCTGTAGTGCATAATCTAATTTAACCTATATGTGTAGCTCATTTGAAGAATTGAAACACTTGGAGCACAGAATGAGAAAAAGATGCTTTAATCCTGTATAGATTGTTGTAACGACTGGATACATCCTAGAGTATATTAAGCAGATAAGCAAAAAAGTATTGGCAAAGTCCCCTGAGGGAGGGGAGAGAGAATATGGAACTATTAAACCTTACCATCAGGTAATCCCCTGACACTGTGTCAAACTTTAGGGACACCCAGATCAATAGGCCATGCCCTTGATCATGAGGCTTACTCTTGTGAAGCTTATGTAGGTAGTGGAGAAACTTAGACTACCTATAGGCGTGCCTAAGAGTTACTTCTGGAGGACCTCTGCTGTTACTCAGATGTGGTCTCAGTCTCTCTAAGCCCAACTCTGCAAGTGAAGTTATTGCCCTCCCCCCTATGTGGGACATAACATCCAGGGGTGAAAGTCTCCCTGGCAAAGTGGGAGATGACTCCCAGGGATGAATCCAAGCCTGGCACCATGGGATCAACAATTCCATCCTGACCAAAAAGGGGAAAAGATGTATAATTAATAAAGTATCAGTAGCAGAGAGACTTCAAATAGAGTGGAAAGGCTACTCTGAAGGTTGCTCTTACACAAGCTTCAGTTAGACCTTGCTACCTATCATAACCTGCCAACCCCCAACCAGGACCATTCCAGTCAATCCTGAAGAATACCTAGGGCAATATATAAGATTCCACAAGGGTGCCATGCACTAGAGTAACTTTCCAGAAACCTACAACCTCCAGATGGGTCCCTGGTCAGATAAGTCCTGAAACCTAGAGGGCCCAGCCTGTCCAGAACATCACATAGATCCATCTCTCTACCCCATATTAGTGACAGACCCTTTCAATATGAAAAATTTAGAATTGCCATAGCCCAGACACCCCTAAAGAGAGAGATGGAGAGATCAAAAGTGATGGTGGAGTTATACAGAGAAGACAGGATTTAACAAATGAATATAAATGTTGGATCATTAAATTGATGTTTCTTTTAGCTTCCAGTATCTTAGAGCAGCTAGAAGTAAAAACCTAAAATTGTGAAATTGTAATCCATGTCAAAGTCTGAAATATGTCCTACAACTAATTGTGGTGCTGTACTTTGAAATTTATAGCTTTTTTGTATATGTTATTTTTCACAAAAAAAAGAAGGAAAAAAGTCTATTGTGGTGATAAAAAAAGTATATAAGCCCTCTAACCTCCTATATCCTGGAGCAGCTAGAAGGAAAAATGTGAGAGGATTGTATACTAACCCATGACAAACTCTGGAATCTGTCCTGTAACTACGCGTTGAAGAGTGCTTTGAAAACTATTGCTTTTTTGTTTCTTTGTTTTGTATATATGTCATATTATACAATAAAAAAAAGTTAATAAAAAAAGTAGAATGAGAGGAAATATCTGAAATCTTCAAACTGTGGTACAGCTGCCTTGATTCCTGAGAATGATTGTAAAAGCTGGTGTCTTGTGCAAAAGTGTCCATTTTTTTTTTAATTTTTTTATTAATCAAAAAAAAGAAAAGAAATTAACACAACATTTATAAATCATTCCATTCTACAAATGCACTCAGTAATTCTTAGTATCATCACATAGATGTATGATCATCATTTCTTAGTACATTTGCATCGATTTAGGAAAAGAACTAGCAAAACAGCAGAAAAAGATATAGAATGTTAATATAGAGAAGAGAATTAAAATAATAATACTAATAATATATATATATATAAAGGAAAAAGAAAAAAAACAAAAACAAAAGATACAAACACACAAACAAACAAACAAAAAACCATATTTCAGGTGCAGCTTCATTCAGTGTTCCAACATAGTTACATTACACTTAGGTATTATTGTGCTGTCCATTTTTGAGTTTTTGTATCTAGTCCTGTTGCACAGTCTGTATCCCTTCAGCTCCAATTACCCATTATCTTACCCTGTTTCTAACTCCTGCTGGTCTCTGTTACCAATGATATATTCCAAGTTGATTCTCGAATGTCGGTTCACATCAGTGGGACCTTACAGTATTTGTCCTTTAGTTTTGGGCTAGACTCACTCAGCATAATGTTCTCTAGGTCCATCCATGTTATTACATGCTTCATAAGTTTAGTCTGTCTTAAAGCTGCATAGTATTCCATCGTGGGTATACGCCACAGTTTGTTTAGCCACTCGTCTGTTGATGAACATTTTGGCTGTTTCCATCTCTTTGCAATTGTAGAAAATGCTGCTATAAACACTGGTGTGCAAATGTCAGTCTGTGTCTTTGCCCTTAAGTCCCTTGAGTAGATACCTAACAGTGGTATTGCTGGGTCGTAATCCATTCTGCCATTCTATGTCTTTTGATTGGGAAATTCAGTCCATTAACTTTTAGTATTATTACTGTTTGGATAATATTTTCCTCTACCATTTTGGCTTTTGTATTATATATATCATATCTGATTTTCCTTCTTTCTACACTTTACTCCATACCTCTCTCTTCTGTCTTTTCATATCTGACTCTAGTGCTCCCTTTAGTATTTCTTGCAGAGCTGGTCTCTTGGTCACAAATTCTCTCAGTGACTTTTGTCTATAAATGTTTTAATTTCTCCTTCATTTTTGAAGGACAATTTTGCTGGATATAGGAGTCTTGGTTGGCAGTTTTTTCTTTTAGTAATTTAAATATATCATCCCACTGTCTTCTAGCTTCCATGGTTTCTGCTGAGAAATCTACACATAGTCTTATTGGGTTTCCCTTGTATGTGACAGATTGTTTTTCTCTTGCTGCTTTCAAGATCCTCTCTTTCTCTTTGACCTCTGACATTCTAACTAGTAAGTGTCTTGGAGAACGCCTATTTGGGTCTGTTCTCTTTGGGGTGCACTGCACTTCTTGGATCTGCAAATTTAGGTCTTTCATAAGAGTTGGGAAATTTTCAGTGATAATTTCTTCCATTAGTTTTTCTCCTCCTTTTCCCTTCTCTTCTCCTTCTGGGACACCCACAACACGTATATTTGTGCGCTTCATATTGTCATTCAGTTCCCTGATCCCCTGCTCAAGTTTTTCCATTCTTTTCCCGATAGTTTCTGTTTCTTTTTGGAATTCAGATGTTCCATCCTCCAGTTCACTAATTGTAGCTTCTGTCTCTTTAGATCTACCATTGTAGGTATCCATTGTTTTTTCCATTTTTTCTTCTTTGTCCTTCACTCCCATAAGTTCTGTGATTTGTTTTTTCAGATTTTCTATTTCTTCTTTTTGTTCAGCCCATGTCTTCTTCATGTCCTCCCTCAATTTATTGATTTGGTTTTTGAAGACTTTTTTCATTTCTGTTCGTATATTCAGCATTAGTTGTCTCAGCTCCTGTATCTCATTTGAACTATTGGTTTGTTCCTTTGACTGGGCCATATCTTCAATTTTCCGAGCGTCATCCATTATTTTCTGCTGGTGTCTGGGCATTTGTTTGATCAGATTTCCCTGGGTGTGGGACCCAGCTGGTTGAAAGCTTTTTCTGTGAAATCTCTGGGCTCTGTTTTTCTTTTCCTGCCCAGTAGGTGGCACTCGTGGCGCTTGTCTGTCTGCACGGCAGTCGCCCGGGAAACCGCGCGTGGAGACGGGGGTCGCTGGCCGCCACGGCTTGGGAGAGTGCCTGTCCTAATTGCCCAGCTGGCCCGAAACGCCAAGCGTGACGGGAGGGCCCCGCTATCCAATGTTCCCAGTCAGACCGGGGAGCCACGTGCGTGGAGGGGACCCCAGTCGCCAGCCGCCCCGGCCGGGAAAACGCGCGCCCCTCGGGTATCTCACCGCAGCAGATTCTCCCTGCCCGTTCAGCTGTTCCAGAATGGGGTACGCTGTCTTTTTGGTCTCTGTAGTGACTCTGGGAGCTGTTTCGTATTGTTTCTATTTCTTTAGTTCCTTTTCTGGAGGAGGAACTAAGACCCGTGCGTCTTACTAAGCCGCCATCTTCTCCGGAAGACAAGTGTCCATTTTTTTACTTTAGAAATTTGTAATAAAAACTTGTAGCCCTAATGCTGAAAGAGGAATTTGAGTCAGCCATTAACTGTTTCCAGCCCAATTTCACTCCTTTACATGTGTAAATGTTTCTGCTTGATTTGCTATTGAAATAATAACTCTGTCTCCCTTTCTTTCTGCTTACACTTGCTATTGAAATAGTAATGACTTCACCTCCTCTTGTTAGAGTCCATAAAAACCTTAACACACACACAGGATACAGGAAGATAGATTTGGGTCAACAGTCCATCTCATCTCCTGCTCATACTTAGAAATAAACTCTTCTTCTCTTTGAAAAAAAAAAAAAGAAGAAGCATTTCATTGTCCTATTTCCTTAGGAGTTGGCTCTATATTTTATTTGATTTGATAATAATAAACTGATTATTTAATTCATTTAAAGGTTTAGAGTCAACTCTTGGTAAATATGATAGCCTTTCTAGGGACATTTATATTTAATCAAAACATTTTTAAAAGCATGTTATCATAAACAAAATAACTTAATCTCTAGTGGTGGGAATTCCAAGCACTGTGGCAGGTGGATGGAACATTGGGTCCTCTCTGTTGTCTAAAATGTGAACACTCTGCTTTGATTTTGGCCAACAGATCTTTAACTCATGCTTCATGTAATGTGGACACTTAAGCTTTTATTTTCACAACTCCAAAACAAGCAACAAAATGAAAGATCTTTTCCATCTTTCTCAGAAGTAAATGTAAATCAGTTGTTCTTTTTTCATTCTGTGTATGTACATGTGTGAGTGTGCATGTGGTTGTGTATATATAATTACACCTGTGCAGAACCACAAATCTCTCCAGCACTCCAAAATGTGTCTAACATAGCTGTTGTCCTTGCCATACAGCCTCTCAACAAATAGGTTGGGATGGTTACCATGGTATACTGCTGCTTTACATTAGTAGTAATATGTCTTCAGACTTTGTTGACCCAAATCAATTTAAATATCATTGGAGAGCTGTCTATGTCAATTTCCAAACTTCACCTATAGAAGCACTAAATTTACTTGTGTCTAATTGCACAGAATGATCCATTTCTGGGGCAGGAAAAATAATAAAGTACCTTGTTTGTATTAGAAATTGTCCTCTTTAGGACAATTTGAACTATTGAAAGTAAAGCTTTGCTGCTCTAAATTTCAAGTTTCCCAATTTCAGTATCTCTCTTGCTGTATCCATTTTATAGATCAGAGGGCTGTTGAGGACTAGCTACTGATTTTACTGTTATCCTTTATTATCAATTGATTGATTGACTTATTCATTCATTCACCCATAAAACAGAAATTGAATGCCTACCACATTCTAGATTCTATGTTTGATCTCAGGATATAGTAGTAAAATGTAACAACCCTACCAGTAGAGCTCACACTTTAGTTGGAGTAATTAACAATTACAATAGGGCAGTAAGTGCTGTAATTAGGAGAATGATAGTGAGGATGCCAAGGAAGCACAGAGAAGGGGCAAACTTGGGAAGTGAGGGAAAGTGTCCTGAAGGAAGTCGGGCTGGAATTCACAACTGAGTTTCCTTTAAAGGCAAATAATGGTTAGTTAAGAGATAATAGAGAAAAGATCATTTGTGGTAGAGAAATATTTTTGGGCAAAAGCAGAGGTCATGATAGAATACAACATTTTGAGGAACTGCTACTGGGGATGTGTGTCTGCAGACCTGTGTGCATGGACATATATATCCTGGAGGGCAAATTGGGAAGAGGTGGTCAGTGAGAGAGTTAAAAAGTGATCAAGGACCAGGTGATGGAAGTGCATATGCCATATTAAGGAATTTGGATTTTGCCTTGAAGGCTCGACTGGGACTCAGAATGAGTCTAAGTAAGAAAGTGATAGAATCAAATTTATGCAGTTTATGTTATAGTTTGTGGCTTCCTCCCATATACCGTGTGCAAACTCCTAACATCCTTAAAGACACAGATAAAAAGAGATCAAGGCTCTAAGGGGTTTCCGAACCTTGAGTGAGGTCAAAAGGCTCACCTTACACAGGGCAAATTAATTCCAGCATCAATGTTTGTTCTTGATAATTTATAAATTTCATACAGGGCCAAGATTAAATTAAATTATATGGAGAAAACAGATTTTAAATCAAATATCAGCTCCAGGGTTATTGAACCATTTTCCATCTTGTTTTAGAATATAATTGAAAAAGCGTATTCTATGTTGTACACCATTTAATTTCTATTAACAATAGTACCCTTTTGGAGATGTCCTTAGCTGACTTAGCACTGTCTTCCAAAAGCAGAAAGATAAATAGCAAGAAGATTGTTCATCAAGTGACATTGCTTTTTCTGGAAACATATCCCATTGCAGTTGGGGGGTTTAAAAAAAAGTTAGAAGTCTTGGCTTGACTGAGTTGCAGTTTTCTCAGATGTATATATAATAAATCATCCTCTAAACCTGGCTGTATAAACAAATAGTTTCTATTCTAAAAAGGATTGGCTCTGAGGCCCAGAGAATCAAAAAAACTCTCAGGAAAACAGAAATAATATTGTCAGCCATTATAAATTATCTTTTGGATTGGAAAAATAAAAAAGCAATGCTTAGACCCAAGCAGTGGCATCTACTGTGGTCTATATTTCCTATCTGCAGGTACCAGTGGTGACCCATAATGAAAAATAATCAGCATCCCAAGCAACTAGTCACTGAAAGGGAGATGATACTATACTTCCCACAGGCTGCCCAGGCCCACAACTCTAGGCACTTGGCCTTAATTCAGAGAAACTGTGAAAACCTCATTAATATTGAATAAAACAGGAAGCCACGTTTGGGTATTTCAAGAACTCTTATCCATAAGAAACCTGAAAATCAGAGTTTGATCAGGATGAACTATAGAGATCTAAGTCAGACTAAGTAATGCCAAGAGACAGAAAAGCTAGAGAGTTAAACACTTCAAATGTTTGACTCCCATTTATTGTAGCTCCCTTATTACTATGCAATTGATTATTATGATGAATACCAGATCACATCAGGTGCATGTTCCAGACAGGTTGCTAATGTGGTCACCCTTAAAACTGAAATTTTTCAAATCACAGTTGAGTATTTAGTAATAGAGATGGCTCAGGTGTGTGAAGAAAGGAAAGGGAAGAGGGCCCCATCGGCAGCCCCAGTTTTATACTGCTCCACTCAGAGAAGCAGAAGGCTGGAGTTAACTTGCATGACTTTCCTTTGAAAGCAGTTTATCTTTTGATACTTGAGCATGACTCTGAAGGGTCTACCCCTCTACCCTATGAATTATCAAAATGTGCTTTCTAAACACATGCAGACCCCTACCACCACTGTCAGGAGTTCTGTTAAATGGTCTTTTTTCCACTTTTCTACAACCCTGTGACATTTAATGCTCTAGTCAACTCCCATTTGATCTGACTCTAATCGTAGCTGGATGCAGCCCATCTGAAGAACGACACACAGTTAATATAAATATAACATATTTATAGTTATTCATATACATTTCCTCATTTACATACCCTTCTAAATGTGAGAAAGAGAGTAAGCGGCATGCCCAAGGTCCTATAGCTAATAAATGATAAAATTAGAAACTCAAATACAGATCCTCTAACCTAAATCTACCATCTATGCATTAAACCATACTTCTAGGTTAGATTTACAACACTTCTCCGTGCTTGACAGTCATTGCAAAAGTAAAAATAATAATAATAAAATAAAATAGTAGTAATAATAAATACAGCCTTGCCTTAAGACAGTTATGATATAAATGAAGGGGAACTTACATTCTAGTTGAATAGGTATGGCATTTCCATGATACTGGAGAATGTGCATGATGGTCTAAAATAGATCTATAATACTAATTGTCATCATGACTCTAGGAAGCAAAAATACTGATAAATGAAATAAATTATCCTTGGAATTAACTATATCATTTGTGGAGTCCCTTAATTCAGTATATTTCTTGACAATAGTGGATATTTGTAATTAATTGGTTATTTTAATCTATCATGCTGAAAGATTCACCATATAATGTGAGCAACTTGTTAGATTAACAAAAATAAATTTTGTTTGTAGTTAGCAAGAGTTTAACTTCTAAGTCTTCTAGTTGTCCCATTTATTTATAAATCAGATTTTCTTAAATAAAAAACAGAAGTGGGAATTTCAACTAGAGTAAAATTTGCACAAATAACATAAATCCAAAGTATAAATGGAAAATTTTTTTGTGCAAGTTTTATCATGCTTGTATACTTATAGTATCCAAAACTAGGCTAACATAAACTTTATAATTAGCATATGAAAGTAAAAAACATGGACAGTTTAACTTTGCTTTTATTCAGTTCTAAACCAAAATACATTTGGGGACCTTTATTTATTGAAGAGCCCTAGCTAAGAGAAATGAATCCCTGCTTTTAAGGCACTTTAGGTGGGGCTCCATTGTGTGACTATGGAAGTTAATACGATAGGAGGCTTGAAATGCTTATGATAGCATTACCAAACTCCCATTAAAATATCCATGAAAATGTGAAAAAATAGATTTTTTTAAAAACTGGCAACATTACTGTAAGCTCAAGATAAGAGAAGACCATATGCCAAAGTCCAGCTGGAATTTCCACTAATTGCATCAGCCATGGGGATAAATTCAAGAAGTACATTCTTGGACTACACAACACATGCTCTAATCTCTGAACCAGAACAGCCCAGAGGGCCCCAAGTAAAGTTGGAAAAGACTTCAATTCACCTTCCCTGCAAGTATTTAACTCTGAGATAGTGAAGATGAACTGACCAGAAAAATAGGTGGTCATTTTCCAGTTCCAGAGAAAGTTATTTATAGTTAGATAGAGGCATTGTCTTCACATTTATCTCCACATTTATCCCCACTTTATTATTTTATTACCATAATTCCAAAAATGGTAATTCCCAGAACACAGAACAGAAGACAGTACAGCAGGATGGGAAGCCACTTGTTAAATATAGGGTGTGTAATCTGCTAAACTTGGGCAGTGGCAAGGAGAATGATAGAAGTGTAGGCTGGAAGCTGTGGTCTTTTACATAATGCCAATGTTCACAAAATTATAGTTTGCATAAATTCTGTTGCTTAGAGAGGGAATCTGAAAAAGCGACAAAAGATCCAGAAAGCATGCACTAAGTTACCATCTTCCAACAATGATAAATTGAGATAAGACTGAACTTAAGTTTAGATTTAAGGTAAAAAATGTCCAGACCCCCAGGAGATGGTGGAGGAGACCTAGAACATACTACTGATCCTTTTGAGGGCAAATCGAAAACTTAAGAATGTCTCCCATGAGAGCAGGCAGAGAAAAGACCAACATCAGTCCCACAAAAGCTGTGGCAATAATGAGAGCAGTGTTATGAAGATTCACAAGAAAAAAATTCCTAGTATGATTTTTTATATTAAACCAATGAGTTTTAGAAGCCTCTGTTTTGAAACCTCAATAGGATATGAAAGAAGAGTGCTTTCAGTTTTTAAACTTTTAGACAGAAGTTTCTTCTTTCTGCTCTTAGATATGACAAAAAAAAAACTCAAAGAAAATTAGCAACAGGAGCACTTTCTCCATTTTTAATAAAACCAGGAGACATCTATAATTTACCACAATTTATGAGTAAAAGCTACTGAATATAGTAAAGGCCTAGCAAGGTTATGGGAAGAAATCTAGGACAAATCCTTATTTATGCAGATGTCACACAAGACAGTTAGAACACAAATCTCAAAGTAATTGGCATCTCTAGCTAATGAACTTCTGTTTGGGATGATAAGAATAGGGACCTTGGCTGGTAGCATCACATAGATGCACTTGCTTTGGCACATTATCACATTATCTCGAGAAATGGAAATCAGGGGTAAGAAATCACACAAAAAGCCATATTGTCTGAAAGATGTCTGTCAGTAAGGCAGGGGATGAGATTTTGCATATTGGTAGCAACCTGCCATGTTCATCTCGGTTGGTTAAGAGAAGTAAAGGACAAAAGCGACATCCGCCCGTTCACACACACATGCTTATTTCATGAGGAGAATTCCCACAAGCTTCAAGCGTAATTTTGGTCCTTAACCCCTAAGAATCGTCAAATTGAATAGGAAGTCCTGGAAGTCCTAATGTCACTCAATTATGAAGTAATAAAAGAAAAAGAACTAAGGTATGAGCACTACAGACATACTATGAATAAACAGAGGGAAGGAATATGGAAAGAAGAGACAGTTGAAAAATACTCATTCTAAAAATCTTCCATGGAACAAATAACAATTGTGGGCAAATGTGCTGCCACAGAAACAAAATTTAAAATCAGAATCTTATTTGTCTCTACATTGCTTTCAGAGAAAGTGTCCATAAAATAAGAGGAAAAATATGACAAGCCAACAGAAGGAAATAAAGTTTGAGCTCTCACTCAGGCAAGAAGTAAAAAAATATATAATTAAAATAACAATAGAAATAAAGGACACATTAGAAGGAACATAACTGAAACTGCTGCAAACATAGCAATAGATAAAAATAATAAGATTAAGAAAAAGGAGCAAAATGAAATAGAAATAAATGAAATGAAAAGCATTAGAAAGAAGATTATATGAAAAAAAGACAAAGAAAATCTGACATAAGTACAACTGGTTATCTCTCTCTGTCAACTCTCTGCCCTCCCTGCAAGAAAAAAAAAACTGAAGTAATAGAATGGAAGATATTTAAAGATATTTCATTAGTCTTGACAGAAATAAAGGAAACTTTAATCTATAGATTGTAAATGCATGTCTTACAATGTCATAGGAAAATGTTTAGAGAATCATCCTACTAAAACATATGCTGACAAAATTATCAATTTCAAAGAAAAGGGAAGAAAACTTTGAAAGTTGGTCATCTGTTTTGGGAAAAATTAAGATACATTTCAGACTTTTTCACAACAATCTTTGACTCTAAAAATTGTTATAAAATCCTGAAGAAGAAAGTGTGACCCAAGAATTTTAAACCTAGCTAATTTGTCATTAGGATATAAGGATCACAGAAATATAGTTTGAATCTGCTGGATCAAACTATATTCCTTGAACCTGTTTTGTAGACACTACTAAAAAATAAAAACCTTAGCAAACCAAGTTATAAATGCGGACCCTATAACAAAAGGCCCAGTTGTGAGCATTTAATCCATTTAAGCATAGATCTGAAACTAAAGCAAATATGAAGATAATGGTTACATAATAGAATATAGAACTTATAAGCACAGATGAAGTAAATTCAAAAATCCAACCAAGAAATTAGAAGAACAAATTACAAAAAAAAAATAATAACCCTAATAACCAGAAGTTATGTATTAGAAACCATAAATTAGTATAATTAATAAATAATCTAAGAGCCAATTGTTTGATAACAGACAATGATAAAATAAATGAATGATAAACAAATTAAGAAAAATGAGAGACAACACAAATTTACAAAAGCATTAAAATAAGTACAAGGATATATTTCTCAGCTTTAAGAGATTTCATTTTAGGGCCTGGGTGAAAGAAGTTTTTTTCAAGGAAATCACAAACTTTCCAAATGAGAGAAAATCTAAGCATATCAATTACCATAAAGGAAGAACTAGAAAAAGATGTCACAGATATCATCTTTTAAAATGTACCAGTTTTCAGATTGTATTGCAAGAGAATTCTACCATGCCTCTAAAGAAAGTATAACTTCAATGTAGTTTAATATGTTCATGATAGAATAAAAAAATATTAAATTCTTTTTACAAGTGAGTATAACATTGACTTAAATGCCAGGCCACAAAATGAGAACAAAACAAAACAAAAAGAACCAGACTAACCTCAGACTTCTTTTACATTAAACAGTGGAAAATGTGATTCAAGCATTTGAGTCAGAAAATATTGTCATTCAGGTGTGAAGGCTACAGAGAAAACAATCTTTTATATGTTCAAGGGCTCAGAAAATAAACCACTGTCCCTGGAAAATCTATTTGAAGAGAATTTTAACCAACTGATGTAGATAAAACGAAGAAATGGGGGAAATATTGTATAGGAAGATTGTTGTGAATACTGAAACCTATTATATATAAATGTAAAGCTGCTACCAAGTACCCAGGTACCAATTTATTTAATAAGCATGTTGTGTTAAGAAACACCTTCTACCAACTGGAAACGAAAGAAAAAAAAAAAAAAAACACTGGATCAAAAGAGGAAACTAAGATTTCAGTGACATACATTTGGGTTCCTGTAGGACAATTGCAATTTCATAAATCCAAATGTTCTCCATACATTGTCAGAAAAGCATACAGATCCATGCGGAGAGTAGATAAAACCACCCACAACTCATGCTTACTTTATAACTAGGAACTGGAGCACAATGCATCAAAATACATGATATAAAGAAGAATAAATATTGTAAAGATTCCAAAGCCATCTCTAGAGCCATGCCATAATAAACACTATGTGGAAAAACAGGATAGAAATTGGAAACTAACCTCACAGAATCCAGATAAAATCACCCCCATAAAAGGGGATCCCCTTTTTGAGTGAGAAAAAAACTAAGAACATGTCTGAGACCAGATAAATAAGAGCACAGCTACTGGGGAATCAAAAGAATGAGGTTTTAAAGGTGAAGAATAAGTTATGGCTACATTTGTAAGAAAGAATTTCCGAGGATGAAGAGGTAGCTTGGAATAGAGAGGCATTCCTCGGAGGCTTTGTGATAAAGAAAAAGAAGGAAGCCAACAAGGGAATGTAAAGCTCCTACACCAATTGACCATCCTAAAATTAGAAAACCTATCAGCCTTATTTAAATATATGCACCATTAATGTAAACCATTTCACTACACGGATAGAAAAAAAAAGGCTTTTTAAAAAAGCAAGAAGGGAGGGCCATGGTGGCTTAGCAAGAAGAGTTCTCACCTGCCATGCCAGAGACCTGGGTTCAATTCTCGGTGCCTGCCCATGCAAAATAAATAAATAAATAAATAAATAAATAAATAAAATTTTAAAAAAGCAAGAAACTTTGTAATTCCCCTAATACTTCATTCCTGTACAATATGCCTGGTGAAAAAGATTAAGACTGCAGAATGAACAGAGAAAATGATGTGGCATCCATACAAAGCTTCAACAAGGAAGAATAATTAAAAGCAATACATTTTTGCTGATGACAATTTTCCCTACAGACCAATTGCAAAACAGAGGAAATCCGTTACACTGTCAACTTTGAATTGAGTATGTTTACACAATATTTGCAAATAGAAAAACATTTAAATTAGATAAATAGAATTAAATGAAGAAATAACCCAGTATATAAAAAAAGAATGCAAGGAATCTAGGAAAGAAATTGAAGAAAAAGGCAAAAATCATCCTAGATAGAAAGAATAATTTCAAGGTACTGAAGAGAAATGAATTTCACTGAAAATGTAATAGCAAGAATTAAGAAAATAAGTGAAAAATTCCAAGAAAATTAAAGTAAAATGTTTAAAAAAGTAAAAATGAAAAGCATCAGAGAAAGTGATAAAGATGATATGGCTTCTGAAAAAGAAAAAAAGAACAAAAAGAACTAATATTTAAAACATAATCCAAGAAAATGTTCTGTAGTAAAAGAAAACATAGACTTGTGTACTAAAAGGGAGCATATTACGTACCTGGGAATTTGACCCAAAAACGTCAACTTTAAGACAAAGGCTAGTAAAACCATTGGATATTAAAGACACAGAAGTAATCTTTTTGGCAGTCAAGCCAAAGAGGCCAAGTCACTTACAAAGGGAAAAAATGTGAAAGCAACATACAAAGCAAGAAAACAATGGAATAACAACTCAAGAAACTCAAGTAAAAAAATATGCTAACCAAAAAAATAAGCTAACCAAGGATAGTGTATCCAGTAACTTTCTGTTAAGTATTCAGCCTATAGAAAAATAGTTTGATATAAACACAAATTTCAATAAATACCTTATCCATGAATTCTTCCTAAGAAATTTTTTAGATACAATTAAAACAGTGATCAGAGGAATGCATAGCCTTACACACTTATGATATATCAATAATTTTTTTAAAAAAACTTAAAATAAATGAATTTCCCATCTAAGAAAAGTGGGGGGAGGAGAAGAAGGAAGAAAAATTTTAAATATAAAAGCAGAAGTTATTTAAATAGGACGCAGAAAATTGGAAAACCTATAAATCAAAGTACTGGTTCTTGAAAAAAAAATCAACAAAACAGACAATACCCTAGCTAATCTAATTCAGAAAAAAGAGAAAGGATGGAAATATAAAATAAGAAATGAATTTGGGGAAATAACTTTTGAAACAAGAGTAAATTTTTAAATCATGATAGATTGCTTTGCATATCACTATGCAAATAAATTTTAAAAACTAAATAAAACTGATAGTTTCCTGGGAAAGTACAATATCTCAAAATTGATCTTAGTAGAGATAAAAGATTTAAATAGACAAATTTTCACAGGAAAAATGAGTGAGGTATCAAAGAATTACTCCCACAAACAGCACCAAATCCAGATATTTTCTTAGGGATATTCTGACAGTCTTTCTCCAGGATACAGAAAAGAAGGTAAACTTCCAAATTACTTCAAGGAAGCAAGAATAACATTGATACCTAAATCATGCAAAACATAAAAAGAAAACTACAAACCAGTCTTATTCAGCAAACAGATTCTAATAGTATAGTTATAAAATACACCATAATCAATATTATTTATTCTAAGATGAATAAGTACACTAATTCATTAATATAGTGTATCATTCATTATATATAGTGTATATGTTCATTAATATAGTGTACTACCATAATATCTAAGGAGAAATAATGTATGATTATTTCTATAGGTATCAAAAAGGCTTTGACAAAATTCAACACCTATCCTTGTTAAAATAAAACACATACAATAAAATAAAAATGTATTCTTCTGGGACTTCCGGAGAAGATGGCGGCTTAGTAAGACGCGCAGATCTTAGTTTCTTCTCCAGGACAGCTACTAGGGGAGTAGAAACGATACAGAACAGCGCCCAAAGCCACAACAGAGATAAAAAAGACAGTGTACCCCATCCTGGAACGGCTGGCTGGCTGAGAGAAGCCACTCAGGTGAGATCACCGAGGTGCGCGGGCTTCACCGGGCGGGGCGGCAAGCGGCCGGAGTCACTCACTTCCCCCTTCCCGGGCCGGCTGGGAGAATCGGAGAGGTGGTCCCCTGAAACCACGGCGGCTGGCGCCCACACCACACGCGGCCCACCGGACCAACTGAGAGAATTGGATCGGAAATCCCCAGGCTGTGGAGAACGGTGACGGGTTTGGGAGGCCCCTTTCAAACTCGTGACTCCCCGGGAACGTGCACTCTCCCGGGCGGGCCGCTGCAGCTGGCGCCCTCCTGCCACGCCTGTCGCCCGACGACTAGGAAATTCGGACGGGCACTTTCCCGGGCTGCGGTGGCCAGCAACCCTCCCCGCGTCTGGACCCCGGGCCGGCTCGAACTCTTCCAAGCCGCTTCGGCTAGCGAACCTCCTGGACAGCGAGAATTTTCCAAAGTTAAAGGACCCACAGCACCTTTTACTGGTGGGACCCGCAGACAAACGTGTGCCACGAGCGCCACCTACTGGGCAGGATAAGAAAAACAGAACCCAGAGATTTCACAGAAAAATCTTCCAAACTTTTGGATCCAATACCCAGGGAAATCTGTCTAAATGCGCAGACGCCAACAGAAGATAACGGATCATGCTCAAATAATTGAAAATATGGCCCAGTCAAAGGAACAAACCAATAGTTCAAATGAGATACAGGAGCTGAGACAACTAATGCTGAATATACGAACAGAAATGGAAAACTTCTTCAAAAACGAAATCGATAAATTGAGGGAGGACATGAAGAAGACATGGGCTGAACATAAAGAAGAAATAGAAAAACTGAAAAAACAAATCACAGAACTTATGGAAGTGAAGGACAAAGTAGAAAAGATAGAAAAAACAATGGATACCTACAATGATAGATTCAAAGAGACAGAAGATAGAATTAGTGATTTGGAGGATGGAACATCTGATTCCAAAAACAAACAGAAACTATCGGGAAAAGAATGGAAAAATTTGAACAGGGTATCAGGGAACTCAAGGACAATATGAACCGCACAAATATACGTGTTGTGGGTGTCCCAGAAGGAGAAGAGAAGGGAAAAGGAGGAGAAAAACTAATGGAAGAAATTATCACTGAAAATTTCCCAACTCTTATGAAAGACCTAAAATTACAGATCCAAGAAGTGCAGCACACCCCAAAGAGATTAGACCCAAATAGGCGTTCTCCAAGACACTTACTAGTTAGAATGTCAGAGGTCAAAGAGAAAGAGAGGATCTTGAAAGCAGCAAGAGAAAAACAATCCATCACATACAAGGGAAACCCAATAAGACTCTGTGTAGATTTCTCAGCAGAAACCATGGAGGCTAGAAGACAGTGGGATGATATATTTAAATTACTAAAAGAGAAAAACTGCCAACCAAGACTCCTATATCCAGCAAAATTGTCCTTCAAAAATGAGGGAGAAATTAAAACATTCTCAGACATAAAGTCACTGAGAGAATTTGTGACCAAGAGACCAGCTCTGCAAGAAATACTAAAGGGAGCACTAGAGTCAGAACCGAAAAGACAGAAGAGAGAGGTATGGAGAATAGTGTAGAAAGAAGGAAAGTCAGATATGATATATATAATACAAAAGGCAAAATGGTAGAGGAAAATATTATCCAAACAATAATAACACTAAATGTTAATGGACTGAATTCCCCAATCAAAAGACATAGAATGGCAGAATGGATTAAAAAACAGGATCCTTCTATATGCTGTCTACAGGAAACACATCTTAGACCCAAAGATAAACATAGGTTGAAAGTGAAAGGTTGGGAAAAGATATTTCATGCAAATAACAACCAGAAAAGAGCAGGAGTGGCTATACTAATATCCAACAAGTTAGACTTCAAATATAAAACAGTTAAAAGAGACAAAGAAGGACACTATATACTAATAAAAGGAACAATTAAACAAGAAGACATAACAATCATAAATATTTACGCACCGAACCAGAATGCCCCAAAATACGTGAGGAATACACTGCAAACACTGAAAAAGGAAATAGACACAAATACCATAATAGTTGGAGACTTCAATTCCCCACTCTCATCAATGGACAGAACATCTAGACAGAGGATCAATAAAGAAATAGAGAATCTGAATATTACTATAAATGAGCTAGACTTAACAGACATTTATAGGACATTACATCCCACAACAGCAGGATACACCTTTTTCTCAAGTGCTCATGGATCATTCTCAAAGATAGACCATATGCTGGGTCACAAAGCAAGTCTCAACAAATTTAAAAAGATTGAAATCATACACAACACTTTCTCGGATCATAAAGGAATGAAGTTGGAAATCAATAATAGGTGGAATGCCAGAAAATTCACAAATACGTGGAGGCTCAACAACACACTCTTAAACAATGAGTGGGTCAAAGAAGAAATTGCTAGAGAAATTAGTAAATACCTTGAGGCAAATGAAAATGAAAGCACAACATATCAAAACTTATGTGACGCAGCAAAGGCAGTGCTAAGAGGGAAATTTATTGCCCTAAATGCCTATATCAGAAAAGAAGAAAAGGCAAAAATGCAGGAATTAACTGTTCACTTGGAAGAACTGGAGAAAGAACAGCAAACTAATCCCAAAGCAAGCAAAAGGAAAGAAATAACAAAGATCAGAGCAGAAATAAATGAAATTGAAAACATGAAAACAATAGAGAAAATCAATAAGACCAGAAGTTGGTTCTATGAGAAAATCAATAAGATTGATGGGCCCTTATCGAGATTGACAAAAAGAAGAAGAGAGAGGATGCAAATAAATAAGATCAGAAATGGAAGAGGAGACATAACTACTGACCTCACAGAAATAAAGGAGGTAATAACAGGATACTATGAACAATTTTATGCTAATAAATACAACAATTTAGATGAAATGGATGGGTTCCTGGAAAGACATGAACAACCAACTTTGACTCAAGAAGACATAGATGACCTCAACAAACCAATCACAAGTAAAGAAATTGAATTAGTCATTCAAAAACTTCCTAAAAAGAAAAGTCCAGGACCAGATGGCTTCACATGTGAATTCTACCAAACGTTCCAGAAAGAATTAGTACCAGTTCTCCTCAAACTCTTCAAAAAAATCGAAGTGGAGGGAAAAGTGCCTAATTCATTTTATGAAGCCAACATCACCCTCATACCAAAACCAGGCAAAGATATTACAAAAAAAGAAAACTACAGACCAATCTCTCTAATGAATATAGATGCAAAAATCCTCAATAAAATTCTAGCAAATCGTATCCAACAACACATTAAAAGAATTATACATCATGACCAAGTAGGATTCATCCCAGGTATGCAAGGATGGTTCAACATAAGAAAATCAATTAATGTAATACACCACATCAACAAATCAAAGCAGAAAAATCACATGATCATCTCAATTGATGCAGAGAAGGCATTTGACAAGATTCAACATCCTTTCCTGTTGAAAACACTTCAAAAGATAGGAATACAAGGGAACTTCCTTAAAATGATAGAGGGAATATATGAAAAACCCACAGCTAATATCATCCTCAATGGGGAAAAATTGAAAACTTTCCCCCTAAGATCAGGAACAAGACAAGGATGTCCACTATCACCACTATTATTCAACATTGTGTTGGAGGTTCTAGCCAGAGCAATTAGACAAGAAAAAGAAATACAAGGCATCAAAATTGGAAAGGAAGAAGTAAAACTATCACTGTTTGCAGACAATATGATACTATACGTCGAAAACCTGGAAAAATCCACAACAAAACTACTAGAGCTAATAAATGAGTACAGCAAAGTAGCAGGTTACAAGATCAACATTCAAAAATCTGTAGCATTTCTATACACTAGTAATGAACAAGCTGAGGGGGAAATCAAGAAACGAATCCCATTTACAATTGCAACTAAAAGAATAAAATACCTAGGAATAAATTTAACTAAAGAGACAAAAAACCTATACAAAGAAAACTACAAAAAACTGTTAAAAGAAATCACAGAAGACCTAAATAGATGGAAGGGCATACCGTGTTCATGGATTGGAAGACTAAATATAGTTAAGATGTCAATCCTACCTAAATTGATTTACAGATTCAATGCAATACCAATCAAAATCCCATCAATGTATTTTTCAGAAATAGAAAAACCAATAAGCAAATTTATCTGGAAGGGCAGGGTGCCCCGAATTGCTAAAAACATCTTGAGGGAAAAAAACGAAGCTGGAGGTCTAGCGATGCGGGACTTTAAGGCATCTTATGAAGCCACAGTGGTCAAAACAGCATGGTATTGGCATAAAGATAGATATATCGACCAATAGAATCGAATAGAGTGCTCAGATACAGACCCTCTCATCTACGGACATTTGATCTTTGATAAGGCAGTCAAGCCAACTCACCTGGGACAGAACAGTCTCTTCAATAAATGGTGCCTAGAGAACTGGATATCCATATGCAAAAGAATGAAAGAAGACCCATCTCTCACACCCTATACAAAAGTTAACTCAAAATGGATCAAAGATCTAAACATTAGGTCTAAGACCATAAAACAGTTACAGGAAAATGTTGGGAGATATCTTATGGATCTTACAACTGGAGGCGGTTTTATGGACCTTAAACCTAAAGCAAGAACACTGAAGAAGGAAATAAATAAATGGGAGCTCCTCAAAATTAAACACTTTTGTGCATCAAAGAACTTCATCAAGAAAGTAGAAAGACAGCCTACACAATGGGAGACAATATTTGGAAATGATATATCAGATAAAGGTCTAGTATCCAGAATTTATAAAGAGATTGTTCAACTCAACAACAAAAAGACAGACAACCCAATTACAAAATGGGAAAAAGACTTGAACAGACACCTCTCAGAAGAGGAAATACAAATGGCCAAAAGGCACATGAAGAGATGCTCAATGTCCCTGGCCATTAGAGAAATGCAAATCAAAACCACAATGAGATATCATCTCACACCCACCAGAATGGCCATTATCAACAAAACAGAAAATGACAAGTGCTGGAGAGGATGCAGAGAAAGAGGCACACTTATCCACTGTTGGTGGGAATGTCAAATGGTGCAACCACTGTGGAAGGCAGTTTGGCGGTTCCTCAAAAAGCTGAATATAGAATTGCCATACGACCCAGCAATACCATTGCTGGGAATCTACTCAAAGGACTTAAGGGCAAAGACACAAACGGACATTTGCACACCAATGTTTATAGCAGCGTTATTTACAATTGCAAAGAGATGGAAACAGCCAAAATCTCCATCAACAGAAGAGTGGCTAAACAAACTGTGGTATATACATACGATGGAATACTATGCAGCTTTAAGACAGGATAAACTTATGAAGCATGTAATAATATGGATGGACCTAGAGAACATTATGCTGAGTGAGTCTAGCCAAAAACTAAAGGACAAATACTGTATGGTCCCACTGATGTGAACAGACATTCGAGAACAAATTTGTAATATGTCATTGGTAACAGAGTCCAGCAGGAGGTAGAAACAGGGTAAGGTAATGGGCAATGGGAGTTGAAGGGATACAGACTGTGCAACAGGACTAGATACAAAAACTCAAAAATGGACAGCACAATAATACCTAATTGTAAAGCAATCTTGTTAAAACACTGAATGAAGCTGCATCTGAGCTATAGGTTTTTGTTTTGTTTTGTTTTGTTTTGTTTTGACTTTACTATTATTACTTTTATTTTTGTCTCTATATTAACATTCTATATCTTTTTTGGTTATGTTGCTAGTTTTTCTAAACCGATGCAAGTGTACTAAGAAATGATGATCATGCATCTATGTGATGATGTTAAGAATTACTGATTGCATATGTAGAATGGTATGATTTCTAAATGTTGGGTTAATTTCTTTTTTTCCATTAATTAAAAAAAAAAAGAGAAGGGGTAATTGGAGCTGAAGGGATACAGACTGTACAACGGGACTGGATATAAAAACTCAGAAATGGACAGCACAATACTACCCAATTGTAATGCAATTATCTTAAAACACTGAATGAAGCTGCATGTGAGGTATAGGTTTTTTATTTTTTTTTCTTTCTATTAATGTTTTAATTCTTATTCTGTTGTCTTTTTATTTTTTTATTTCTTTTTCTAAATCGATGCAAATGTACTAAGAAATGATGAATATGCAACTATGTGATGTTATTAAGAATTACTGATTGTACATGTAGAATGGAATGATTTCTAATTGTTTTGTTAATTCTTTTTTTAATTAATTAAAAAAATGTATTCTTCTTTAACATTAAATATAATATATTTAAATATAATTCAGTTCTAAAACCATATTTTTACTTAATAGGGAAATTTCAGAAATGATTCCACTAGCTCAGGAATAAGTTAAAGATACCAACTATCTCTTCCGTTATTTAGCAATATATTACAAGTATTAGCCAACACAATTAGATAAGAGAAAATTATTAGAGGCATTAAAAGTGGACAGAGAAGTGAAACTACATCTATTTGGAGAAGCGATTTTAAAGTACCCATAAAACTCAAAGGAATCAATGATAAAACTAACCAAATAATGAAATAATTTAATGAGGAAACAAGATACAAAATTTAAATACACAAATAAGTTACCTTTGGATATACAACCAATAATCAGTTAGAAGGTATATTGGAAGAAAAAACCTATTTATATTAAGAGCAATAAATACAAATTACTTAAGAATAAGCTTTAAAAGAAAAAAGTATGTTGATTCCAGTTCTGATATGGTGGCATGAGTTCAGTACAGCCTATGTCTCCATCTGATGACAACCCTTAAAAATCTTGGACAAAATAGAAACAACAAAAATTATGGCCTCTGCAATAAGACAAAAGCAAGAAGGTTGCTGGGGATGCAAGGTAGTTCAGTGTTAGAATTCTTGCCTGTCATGTGGGAGACATGGATTTGATTACCAGTCCATGAATTTTCCCCTCTACCCCCCAAAAAATTCACAAATGATGCTGCAATAATGGAATAGTCACATGGAAAAAGAATCAAATGTGATGCCCACCATACAGCATATAAAAAAAAAAAGAAGAAGAAGAAAAAGATTGTTGAGGAAAGTCAAAACTCAAATAAATGACCACACAGGTCACTGGTTGAATTTTCCAGTTTACTTTTTATTTCTCATATTGGGCTTTTCCCTGAAATAGGACCCAGTTTCAGAGTTTTGAGGTGATGAGAGAAGAGCACTGAAACTGTAATATAAAACTTAATTTTCTGGCCAGAGGAACCAGGAAAGGAAACTTCTGGAGACCAGAAAGTGAAGAAGAAACCCAAGATCAGAAAGAGCTATAGAAGGGATTTCCAATTGTGCATATCAATCTGCACGAGTCTCAGATTCATCTCTAAATTATGCATGCTATGGGACACACCCAAACCGACATAATAAAGTCTTAAAGAACTGAACCAAGATATGGACCACAACCAAGAGAAAGTGAGAAAGTAGTTGGGTCTGAATCTAAATGAGTTGATTGCCTACATAAAAAAAAAAGTAACATTCTCCAGAATATTAAAACAAGTCCCATATACAAGATGGTATTCAAAACGTCCAGGATACAATCAGAAATTACTCAGAAAATGTGACCAACTATCATTGAAAAAAGCAATCAATAGATGCCAACTGCAAAATCACATACAGTTTAAGATGTGAGAAAAAGATTTTAAAGAAGTAATTATAACTATGCTCCATGATATAAAAGAAAACACACATGAAAGGAATGGAATGATAGAATTTCTCAGCAGAGAAATAAAACCTATAAATATGAACTGAAGTTAGAATCAAAAGGTATGAGTTCCAAAATTAAAAAGTTCACAGAAAGACTCAATTAAAGGATGAAAATGACAGATGAAAGTTAGTGAACTTAAAGATAGATGAGTAGAAACTATCCAATCTGAAGAAGAAAGAAAAAAAGAATAAAAATGAATGACACAGTGCTCCCACTGAGGGCTCTCTGGGAAAATATCAGAAGTTCTAAGCTATATGTATTTGGAGTGACAGAGGAAGAGAAAGATATTGTGGCATAAGAAATAATTGCTGAAAATTCTCAAATATGGTGAAAGACATAAAAGTACAGACTCAAGAAGCCCATTGAGTCCCAAACAGGATATGAACAACCAACCAACCAAACCATGCCCTTTTAGTTTCCTACCTGCTAAATTACATAACATACAATCAGATGGTCTAGCAACAGGAATTTATTGGCTCATGGTTTCAGAGGCTAGAAGGCTTGCTTTGTCCCAGTGTCAGTATTTTCTGACTGGCCAAGAAACTTTGAGATTCCTTGGCGCATAGCCATGTACATGCAGCATTTTCTTTCTCTTCTAGGTCCTGTTTGTTACCAGCTACTAACTGGCTGACTTCTGTGGCTTCTCTTTATATGCCCAATTTCCTTTGCTTATGAGGACTTCAGCTATATTGGATTGAGACTCACCTTCATTTGATTTGGGCACATCTTGGCACACCCTAACTGATAACAGTTTCAAAGATCTTATTTCCAAATGGGTTTATACTAACAGGGCCGGGGGTGGGGACCTGAACGCATCGTTTCTGGGGAACATGATTCAACCCCAACACATGCCCTGACCCATCATAATCAAACTGTAAACCAAGATATATCAAAAGTATTGAATGCAGCTTACACATTACATACATGGGAAAAGTGATTGAAATGATCACAAATTTCTCATCAGAAACTAGGGAAGTCAGAAGAAACTGAAGCAACATATTTACAGTGCTAAAAGAAAAGAATTGTCAACTCCAAACTCTATATTCAGGGAAAGTGACCTTCAAAAGATGAAGTCAAGCTAATGATATTCTGAGCTGTAGGAAAACTAAGAGAATTCATTACTAACAGTCTTCTTTATAAGAAATATTAAGGAATTTTTCAAGTGGAAAAAAACTGATAACTAGAGATGAACTTGGATCTTCAGGAATAAAGGAGGAACAAAATAAATAGTAAATATTTTCATAAATATAAAAGACTATTTTTCCTTTTAGATTCTTTAAAATATGTAATTCTGTTGAAAGCAAACATAACATCATCTGGTTGGGTTTTCAAAATAAGTAGATGCAAACATAAGTTGACTCTAATATAAAGGTCATTTACAGACAGGAAGCTATGAGATTGCAAGATTCCCACGTTTTATATGAAGTGGTACAATATTAACTCTAATTAGCAGGCAGAAATTTAGGTATATATATTGTAACCCTAGAGAACCCACTATAAACATTATACAAATAGACATAATCCAAAAAATTAATAGAGAGTGTGCAAAGGTAGTTCAGTGGTAGAATTCTTGCCTGCCATGCAGGAGATTTGGGTTCGATTCCCAGCCCATGCACTTCCCAAACAAAAAAGCAAACAAACAAATGAAAAACCAAAGAAACAAAAATTTGGCAAATGGTGCTGCAGTAAAGGGATACTCACATAGAAAATACATATGGCATACAAAAAGAAAGCTAATAGGGAAATTAAATTGCAGCATTAAAATTTTTTTCAAAACATACAAAAAAGGCCAGAAAGAAGAAACAAATAAAAAACAGAATGGACAAAAATAAATAAAATTAAAAAGCAAATATAATTATAACTATATAAATAATCAAATTGAGTGTTAATATCTAAACACACAGGTTAAATGCAGAGAGATTGATAGACTGAAGAAAAAAGCTGCCTACAACAGATATCTTTAAATATTAAAGCATAGCCTCATTGAAAATAAATCAGTAGGAAAAAGTTATGCCATACAAGCATAAGCATAAGAAGATGAAGTAGCTAATTGAATATCAGATGAAATAGACTTCAAGACAAAAAATGATTCTGGAGATAAAGAAGAATATTTTATAGTAATAAAAATAAAATCCATCACTAACACATATCAATTATAAATGTGTATAAGCTTAAAAATGACTTTTCAAAATACACAAAGAAAAAATTGACAGAATTAAAGGGAGAAAATAGACAATTCCACAAATATAGTTGTTCTAGTTTGCTAGCTGCCAGAATGCAACACACCAGAAATGGATTGGCTTTTAATAAAAGGGGATTTATTTTGTTAGTTCTTCAGAGGAAAGGCAGCTAACTTTCTTCTGAGGTTCTTTCTTACATGGGAAGGCACAGGGTGATCTCTGCTGGCCTTCTCTCCAGACTTCTGGGTTCCAACAACTTTCCCCGGGGGTAATTTCTTTTTGCATCTCCAAAGGCCTGGGCTGAGCTGCGAGTGCTGAGATGAGGCATGCTGAGCTGCTTTGGCTGTGCTACGTTGAGCTCTCTCATTTAAGCACCAGCCAATTAAGTCAAACATCATTCATTGCAGTAGGCTCACCTCCTAGTCAACCACAGATGTAATCAGCAACAGATGAGTTTCACATACCATTGGCTCATGTCCACAGCAACAGAATTAGGTACCTTCACCTGGTGAAGTTGACAACTGAATCTAACTGCCACAATAGTAGAAGATTTTCACAATCTTTCTCTGTAATTGATAGAACGATTTGACAAAAAAACATGAACAATCTGAACACTATCAACTACCTTGATGTAATCTATATTTATAGAACACTGCATCCAACAACTGCAGAATACACATTATTTTTCAGCAATGTGTTCATTTACTAAGATATAACATATGTAGGGCCATAAAACAAAGTCTTTATACATTTAAAATGATGAAAATCATTCAAAATATATTCTCTGAAAACAATATGACTAAATTAGGAATCAATAACACTAAATAAAAAACTCCCGAATATCTGGAAATTGAGCAACAAACTTCTAATAATTTGTGGATCAAAGATTAAAACACAGGGAATTAAGGTAATTCAGAATATAGGGTAAGGAAGACATTGTCTATATTTTAGAATCTTATCTTCTCTTTGAGAACAAAGGAAGAAAGGTTCATTTTGTCCAGAACCTAAATTTTCTGTAGCACATTATCTAACTCAACATGTCTGGATAGATCATTTAAACAATCCAAACACAAGGACCCCATAATAAGAATGATGGCCTTTAATGCTATAAAGCTTAATGTAATGCCTGGATACATCCCAGAGTATACTAAGCAGAAAATGAAAAAGTATTGAAAAAGCCCCTTGTTGGATGGGAGAAAAAAAATGGAGCTATTAAACTTTACCACCAGGGAAACCCCTGATACTGTGTCAAGCTTTGGGGACACCCAAATCAATAGGCCAAGCCCTTGATCTTGAGGTTTGCTCTTGTGAAGCTCATGTATGTAACAGACAAGCTTAGCTTACCTATAGGTATAACTAAGAGTTACTTCTGGAGAACTTTTGTTGCTCAGATGTGGCCTCTCTCTCTAAGCCCAACTCTGCAAGTGAAACCATTGCTCTCCCCTCTGCATGGAACATGACATCCAGGGGTGAAAGTCTCCCTGGTGGCATGGGAGATGACTCCCAGGGATAAGCCTGGCCCTGGCACTGTAGGATCAATGATTCCATCCTGACCAAAAGGGGGAAAAGAAGTATAACAAAACGTAACAAAAAAGAAGTGAACTCCTCAGTGGCTAAGGAGTTCAAATAGAGTTGAGAGGCTACTCTGGAGATCACTCTTATGTATGCTTCAGCTAGACATTGCTACCTACCACAACTTGCCAAACCCCAACCAAAATCTTTCCTGTCAGTCCTAAAGAACAGCTAGGGCAATATATAAGATTCTATTAAAGTTCTACGCATTAAGATAATTTTCTAGAAACCTACAACTTCCAGATGGGTCCCTAGACCAGATGGGTCCTGAAATGCAGAGGTACCAGCCTCTCTAGAACATCAATTAGTTCCAACCCCCATCCCATATTATTGACATGAAAAAGCTAGAATGGACACAGCCCAAATACCCCCAGAGTAGGAGAAAGATCAAAGGTGATGGTGGAGTTATACAGAGAAGGCAGCATTTAGCAAATGAATATGACTGCTGAATCATTATATTGATATTTCTTTTAGTCTTCAGTATCTTAGAGCCGCTAGAAGTAAAAACCTAAAATTGTGGAATTGTAACCCACACCATACCAAACTCCAAAATCTATTCTACAAGTAATTGTTGCTATGTGCTTTGAAATTTATTGCTTTTTTGCATGTATGTTATTTTTTACAAAAAAAATGCATAGCTATATGATTATATTGTGAACCATTGATTGTACACTTTGGTATGTGAATATATAATATATATAATATGTATCAATGAAAAATAAATAATATTTTTTAATTGAAAAAAACAGACAGAGGAATTAGAAAATACTTTAGATGAATGAAAACGAAAAGTCAGGGACATAAGTAAAGCAGTCCTTAGATGAAAATATATAATTTTCAATATTTAGGTTAGAAAATAAGAAATATGTGTATCAATAATCTCTTTCCACCTTAAGAAATTAGAAAGAGTAAAGTAAATCCAAATGAGTACAAAAGATGAAATAATGAAGATAAGAGTAGATGTCAATGATATAAGAAACAGAGAAACAATAAAGAAAATTTTCCCAAAATTTGTTCTTTAAATGAGTCAGGAGTCAGCAAACTATTTTCTGCACACTAAATCTGGCCCAATGCCTGTTTATTTGCCTTTGGTCCTGTAGTGAATTAATTGTATCTTAAAACTACAATTTCCTGTGGTATAATTTACATACTATAAAACTCACCCACTTTGCAGCATATGATTCCATGATTTTCAGTAAACTTAGTTGTACAGCCATCAACATTATCAAATTTTAGACCATTTTTATCACCACAATGAGACCCCAAATGCTCATTTATATTTAATCTCCATTTTCATCCTCAGCCGCAGGTAACCACTAGTCTACTTACCATCTCTATTGATTTGCCTATTCAGGAAATTTCACGTAAGTGGAATTGTATAATGTGTGCTCTTTTGTGACTGACTTCTTTTGCTTAGCATAATGTTGTCAAGGGTCATACATGTTGTAGCCTTTATTTTTCATTAATTTTTATTGCTGAATAGTATTCCATTGTATGGATATAGAGGCATACCTCTTTTTATTGCACTTCACTTTATTGAATTTTGCAGATACTGCCTTCTTCACAAATTGAAAGTTTGTGGCAATTCTGTGTTGTGAAAGTCTACTGGAACTATTTTTCCAACAGCATGTGCTCACTTCATGTTTCTTTACCACATTTTGGTAATTCTCACAATATTTCAAATTTTTCACTTTTATTATATCTGTTGTGATGATATTATATGTGACCATTTAACACTGCAAACTTAGTCAATAAATGTGTGTTCTGACTGTTCAACTGATTAGCTGTTCCTTCGTCTCTCTCCCTCTCCTTAGACCTCCCTGTTTCCTGAGCCACAACAAGTCTGGCATTAGGCTAATTAATACTCTACAATGGCCTCTAAGTGTTTAAGTGAAAAGAAGAGTCCAATGTGAAATCAAAAGCATAAATGATTATGCTTAATGAGGAAGGCACAATGAAAGCCTGGGATAGGCCAAAAGCTAGACCTCTTACACCAAACAGTTAGCCAAGTTGTGAATGCAAAAGAAAAGTCCTTGAGGGAAATTAAAAGTGTTAGTCCAGTGAACACACAAATCATAAGAAAGTGAAACAGCCTTACTGCTGACATGAAGAAAGTTTTAGTGCTCAGCCACAACATTCCCTTAAGCCAAAGCCAACTCCAGAGGAAAGCCCTAACTCTTCAATTCTTTGAAGGCAGAGAGAGGTATGGGAGCTGCAGAAGAAAAGTTGAAAGCTATTAGAGGTTAGCTCATGAGATTTATGAACATAATGGGGCAATGTGAAGCAGCAAGTGCTGATGTAGAAAATGCAGCAAGTTACCCAGAAGATCTAGTTAAGAAAAACAATGGCTACACTAAACAACACATTTTCAATGTAGATGAAACAGCTTTTTATTGGAAGAAGATGCCATCTAGTACTTTCATTAGCTGGAGAGGAAAAATCAATGCCTGTTTCCAAAACTCCAAAGGACAGGTTGTCTCTCTTGTTAAGGTCTAATGCAGCTGGTGACTTTAAGTTGAAGCCAATTCTCATTTACCATTCTGAAAATGCTAGAGCCCTTAAGAATGATTCTAAGTCTACTCTGCCTTTCCTTTGTAAATGGAACAGCAAAGCCGAATGACAGCACACCTGTTTACCACATGGTTTACTGAATATTTTAAGCTCACTGTTGAGACCTACTGCTCAGAATAAAAAAGATTCTTCTCAAAATATTACTGCTCATTGACCATGCATCTGGTCACCTAAGAGCTCTGATGGAAATGTACAAGGAGATTAATGTTTTCATGCCTGCTAACCACAACATCCATTCTGCAGCTCATGGATCAAGGAGTAACTTGGACTTTCAAGACTTATTATTGAAAAAATACATTTTGTAAGACTGTAGGTGCCATAGATAGTGATCTTCTGATGGATCTGTGTAAAGTAAGTTGAAAACCTCTGGAAAGTATTCACCATTCTAGCTGTCATTAAGAACATTTGTGATTCATGTGTAGAGGTCAAAATAGCAACATCGGCAGGAGTTTAGAAGAAATTGATTCCATCCCTCATGGATGACTTTGAGATATGCAACACTTGAGAGGAGGAAGTCACTGCAGATGTGATGGAAATAGCAAGAGAAGGAGAATTAGAAGTGGAGCCTGAACATGTGACTAAATTGCTACTGTCTCATGATAAAACTTGAATGGATGAGGAGTTCCTTAAGAGATGGGTAAAGGTAATCTCTTAAGATGAAAGCTGTTCCTGGTGAAGATGCTGTGAACATTGTTGAAATGCTTCAAAGGATTTAGGATGTTACATAAACCTAGTGAAAAAGCAGTGGCAGGGTTTGAGAAGATTGCATTCAATTTTGAAAGTTCAACTATGAGTAGAATGCTATCGACCAACATCTCATACTACAGAGAAACCTTTCATGAAAGTAAGGGTTTGAAACCATTGACTCAAACAGTGTCACCTGCTACAGAGAGATCTCTCATGAAAGGAAGAGTCAATTGATGTGGCGAACTTCATTGTTTTCTTATTTTAAGAAACGGTCACAGCCACCCCAACCTTTAGAAACCACCACCCTGATCAGTTAGCAGTCATCAACTTCTAGCAAGATTCTCCACCAACAAAAAATTGAGTCACTGAAGACTCAGATGATGGTTAGTATTTGTTAGAAATAAAGTATTTTTAATTAAGGTATGTGCATTGTTTTTTAGATGTAATGGTATGGCACTGTTAATAGACTACACTAGAGTGTATAACTTTCGTGTGCACTGGGAAACCAAAAAAAAATTCTGACTTGCTTTATTGTGATATTCATTTTATTGCAGTGATCTGGAACCAAATGCACAAAATCTCCAAGGTATGTCTGTTTATCTGTTCATCAGTTAGTGGACATTTGGGTTGTTTCTAATTTTTTTGGGGGGGGCTATTATGACTAATGTTGCTATGAGCATTCACGTAAAGTCTTTATATGAAAATATATTTTCATTTCTCTTTGGTAGATACTTAGGAGTGGAATTGCTGGATTATATAGTAGATGTATGTTTAACATTTAAAGAAATTGACAAAATGTTTCCCAAAGTGACCATACCATTTTAAAATTACCCAAGCTATGTCTGAAGTTTTCCATTACTCCACACTCATGCTGATATTTCTTAATTTCTGTTTTTTTATTATAACTATCCCAGTGGGTATGAAGTGATATCTCATTGTAGTTCACCGTCTGATTTTATAAATAATGTTTTATTGGAACAAAGCAGCACCCATTCATTTCTATGACCACTTTCATTCTGCAACATCAGATTGAATAGTCTAATAACATAGACCATATGACTCACAAAGAGTACAACATTTTTATTTCTTACAGAAAAGTATGCTGATCCCTGAGGTAGATCAATAAAATTGGCAAAGTTTTAGCTCGATTGCTCAAGAACAAAAGAAGGAGAACACAGATAATAAATACAAGTAATGAAAAATAGATTATCATTATAGATCCTTCAAACATTGAAAGTTTCCTAATATTCTAATTTGAAATGTGAAAATATCTTTAAAAATGGAACTTATCAAAATTGATGTAAGAAGAAATAAAAAACTTGAATGGTTCTATATATAATAAAGAAAATGAATTTTTATCAAAAACTTCTGAAATAAAAAGTCTGTATCCAAATGGTTTTAGTGGTGAATATTTTCAAATATTCAAGGAAGAAAAAAACACCAATTGTACAAAAAACAGGTTTTATTCAAAAACTTTTTTCAATAAAAAGGAGAGGAGGGTTCATTGCTCAACTTGTCTTATGAGATTAGCATTACCATAACACCATAAAACCATTTCAAGAAAGAAAAACAGAAGAAAAGAAAGGGAAAGATGAAATGAAGGAAAGAGACACAGAGAGAGAGAGAAAGGAAGGACTACTACTGAGACATGACTATAGATGCAACAGCCTTGAAAAATATTACATTTAAATTCAACAATGTAAAAAGGAATAATACATCAAATTGGGTTAATTCCAAGGATTCAAGGTTGGCTTAACATTCAAATAGCAATCAATGTAATTCCATATATTAACAGAATAAAGAATAAAACCCATATGATCATTTCAGTAGATGCAGAAAAAGTATTTGATGACGTTAAACACATTCATAGTAAAAATCTCCATAAAATAAAAACATTAGGAATTTCCTCAAACACCCAAAGGGCATTTGAAAAAGCTGAGAGCTAACATTATACTTAGTGTTGAAGAATGAATTTCCCCCCTGAGAGTAGAAATAAGAAAGGGATGCCCAATTTCACCACTTCTAGTCAACATTGTACTGGAAGTCTTAGTCAACGCAATGTCAAGAAAAGGTAAATAAAGTCATAAAGATCATGTAGTAAACTGTTTCTATTAATAGATGATATGACTGTGTAGTAAAAAACCCAGGAAATCTAAAAAAATTACTGAAACTAATAAATTACTTTAGCAGTGTCATATGTTATATAGTTAAAGTACAAATTAATTTGTCTATATTCCAGCAACAGTTGGAAAACTAAATATTAAAAATCCCATTAAAATAGCACCAAAAAGCATTAAATATGCGAGAATAGATATAACAAAAGACGTCCAAAATCTCTATGCTAAAAATTACAAAATATTTTGAAAATTAAAGATGTATTTAAAAATTGGGGAAATATGCTATGTGCATAGATGGGAAAATTCTTATTGTTTAATTGACAATTCTCCCAAATTTGATTTGCATGCAATCCCAATGAGAATTCTAGCAAAGTTTTTTTTTGTAGGAATTGAGAAGCTGATTCTAAAATTTTATTTGGAAATGTAGATGATATAGATTAACCAAGGTAACTTTAAGAAAAGAACAAAGTTGGCATACCAAATTCACCTGATTTTAACATTTACTCTCTAAACATAGAAACAAGATTAACCATAGAAATGTAGATCAGTGGAACAGAAAAGAAGCAATCCCTTTTAAATATGGTGATTTGATTTATGGGAAAGATGTCAAGTAGCCCAACAGGGAACAGAAAGACTTTTCATATAAAAGTCCTGGATCAATTGGTCATCTACTTGAGAGAAGAAAAATTGACTCTTACTTCACATCATATGCAAAAAATTAGCTAAAATGAGTCAGAGGCCTAAATGTTAAAAGTAAAATTACAAAACTTTCAGAAGAAAACACAAGAGAAAGTCTTTGTGATATTGGAATAGGTTAAGACTTCCTAAGAGCACAGTAGGAAAACATAAAAATAATATGAACATCATCAAAATTAAACACTTTTGCTCTCTGAAAATGATAATTAAGGGGAAAAAGGTAGGCCACAATATAGGAAGAAATATTCAGAATATATATCAGACAAAGGACTTACAGCCAGAATATATAAAGAAATCCTACAAATTAATAATAATAGGACAAACAACTTAATTAATAAATGGTCAGAAAAATTTGAACAGGTGTCTCACAAATGAAGATATACCAAAAGGAAATAAGCATTTGAAAAGATGGTCATCATTAATCATCATGGAAATGCAAATTAAAACCACAGTGAGATTCCACGACACACCATTGAAATAGCTAAAATTAACAAAACTGACCATACGAAGGCTTGACAAGAACATGAAATAGAATTCTCATACAAAGATGGTGGAAATGCAAAATAGTAAACCACTTTGTAAAATAGTTTGTAAATTTCTGAAAAAGTTAAACACACACAGCATATAACCCAGCCATTCCATTCCAAGACATTGACTCAAGAAAATAAGAAGAAAACATACATCCACACAAAGTCTTGCACAATTTACGCTATAGAAATTTTATTTTTAATAGTCAATAATTGAAAACAGCTCAGCTGTTCATAGATAGTTAAAAGAATAAGGAAGTTGTGATAATCTAAACAATGGAATGCTATGCAGTAATAAAAGTAGACATTATTGATGCATGCAAAAATTTGGATACATCTCAAAATTAAGTGACATTTAGTTCATACTATATAATTTTATTCATGTAAATTTTGGAAAATGCAAAGTAATTTATAATGACGGAAAGTAGATTTCGTGGTTAGTGGGTATTGGGGACAGGAATGGATGGATTATGAAAAGTTATGAAGAAACTTTTGGGGGCGATAGAAATGTCTTATATCCTGATTATGGTCATGGTTTCATGGTACATACATAATGTCAGAACTGTTGAAATCTGTTTGAATATGTACAGTTTATTGCATTTCAGTTATAGCTCCATAAAATTGAATATAAGAATAACCTGAAAAAATTCTTGGAAAACACATAGTAGATTTGAACAGATGGAAGAGTATTTCTTATTATTTAACAGGATAACATAAAAGATGTTGACTTTTAAATATAATTTGTTATCAACAAACTAATGAGTTTTTCTACAGCTATACAATTTGTAGATTTATGTGGAAAAATAGAATAACCCTGAGGAAAGTGCTAAACAAAGAAATAAGGCAGAACTAGCCCACCAGATATTAAAAAAACATACTCTAAGTCCTCTTTAATTAAAACAGATGGCACTCACATATGACTAGGCAGGCAGACTCATGGAACAGAATACAAATTCCAGAAATAGACACTAGCACATCTGGAAATTTAATATAGGAATAGGTGGCATTGCAATTCACTAAGTTAAAGATGGACTTTTTTTTTTCTCAATTATATAGTGTGCTATGACGACATTCCTTTCTTATATAAATCTTTTTTCTAAGGAGACAATGATTCTTTTTTTCATTTGTTTAATTTCCATGTATATATCATTAATTTCCCCCCTAACTCTCCAGCAGAATGTAAATCTCTCTTCAGAGTATTCAAACCTTCTCTTGTCTGAGTTTCTGCCCCATTCCTCCCTGCTTCTCTTTCTCTGTCTCTCTTAGACATTCTCTCCACAGCCCTTAATCCTCCTGTTCCTAGTGAACTGCCCTTCTCTGTTTTGCCGCTGCTGTCATCATTGGATCCACCTTCTCCTTCAACCTGGAAATGCTCTTCTGTGCTCAGCTTTGTTGGACTGCATCCCTGGTGTGCTTTCATTCTTTCTTGGTTTACTTTCAGTTTTGGTGGAGCAAGTCTTTCAATGGCTTTCCAAGAAAGGGTATGTGGAAGGTAAAGTTTTCAATACCTGCTTATCTAAACGCTTTTTTGTTCTACCCATATCCTTAACTAGTGACTAGGCATACAAGTCTAGTTTGCAAATCATTTTCCCTCAGAATTTTGAAAGCTCTGCCATAATACCTTTGGTTTCCAGTGTTCCTTCCAGAGGTTCCTTCTAGACCTCTTGAGAAGTCTGATGCCATTTTGATTCCTAATTATTTTTTAGAATTTAAACTGCTTCAAGTTTTTAGGCTCCTCCCTTTACCCCTGTGTTCTCTTTATCTCCATTATTTCACCAGGACTGCCTTGGTGTGGGCATTTTTTCATCCTTGGTGCTGGGCATCATTGGATGCTTTCAAGTTTGGAAGCTTATGTTCTTTGTTTCTGAGCAATTATATTGAATTTTTTTCTTCCTTCTCTTCTCCCTGTCTGTTTTTCCAAAATTGTTATTGTCTGGATGTTAGAGCTAGGACTAACCTTATTTTTTCTTCTATTATCTGTTTATTTCTTTCTGGAACATTTCTCTACCTTATCATCTGTCTCTTATCAAACTTTTTTCCCTGCATAAGATTTTTAACATTTAGGATCCTTTTTCTTTTTTGTTCCCCTGCTTCTTTTGGCATTTCATGTCCAAAATTTTCTAAGTATCTGCCAACATTCTACCACTGCCCCTGTTTAAGAGTGATGTACTGCACAGCTCTTCAAAGGGAGCTTTTTTTTAGGGGCTGTCTAGTGGACTGTGGACTTCTCTGAAGGGTGAACTGGCTGGGCTGTTTTATGAGGGGAATTTCTCTTTCATCATCTGTGATCTGTATCCTAAATGATCATTCTATTTAGCCTGGCCGGTTTCCCAAGGGAGGAATTCTTAGTATCCTGCTTGGAAGATAAAAGTCTGAGGGACAGCATTCTAGGAACCAAATGAAGGCAAGGAGAGAGGAATAATTACAATTCAGAACATAGACTTTTACTTTATCTTCCTATTTATACTAATCTATCACCCATATTTATGTCTGGTGTCCATAATTCCAGGATTCCCTGGTTCAGCCTCTTCAAAGAGGATCAAACCTACAGCTTCTGCCAGGGTAAGCAGGGTGGTGCCTCCGCCCGCAGTAACCCTGCTGCAGAGGCCAGTGGGAGGAGATCTGGGAATTCAGTTGGTTCTTAAATACGCTTTCCACCTTTGCAAGGCTTCAGCCCATCTGCGTCACCCCTTTTCAGAGTTACCTTTTGGGAGTAAGACCCAATGAATCGGTTTGCATTTCTGCTCTTCTTAATGCAAATTTAGGTTTCAACTTTCTTTGGACTGCTAAGTGAGTTATTTCTCTGTCTGCTTTCTAGAATCTAATTTTTCTTCTGCTCTTCTTTCTTCTCTGAGTTCCCCTTTTCCTACTGAATGTATCACTTCTCCTCTTTTGGAAATCTCTTCACTGTAACTTTTGTGTTGTTTTGGGACGGTGAAGGTAGTAAGCACTCGTGTTTATTGACATGTTTTATTGGAAGTTCAGTCACTACCTGGACAGCATATAATCTATTTCTACAGCCTATAGTAAGCTGTAGAAATAACAAGTAGGTAGGACCAGTGGGAAAGAAACTGCGACTTTTTAATAAATTGTGTTGGTACAACTGGATAGTCATTTTGAAAATATATAAAAATTGGTTCCATACTTCATGTCACACACCAGAATATATCCCAAATGGATCAGAATACTAAAGATATAAATAAAATGGATCACGTTTCTAATATAGAATGTTGCTGAATTCTTTTTTAATTTTGTGATTAAAAACTTTTTAAACATGACTCAAAAACACAGGTGAAGTAAAATAAAAATATGTAAATTTTACTACACAAATTATAATTAAAACACCATAAGAGAAGAGGAAAAAACAAATGACAAACTGGTAAAATAGGTTTGCAACATATATCTAATCTCTAAATAAATATATGTGTGTATATACAATTTCAAGATAAAAAAGACTAAAAATGTAATTTTTCAAATTATCAAAGACATGTAAAGAGAGTTCCCAGGAAAAAATATATGCAAGCAGCCTTTAAACATGAAAAGCTGTTCAATTTTAAACATAATAGAAGTATAATTTAAATTACACTAAGATGCCTTTCTAACCTATCAAATTGATAAAATTCAAAAAATTGGTATCACATTGTTGGAGAAGCTATAGGGAAACAGATACCTCTCAGATCATTTCTAGAAGTAGAACAAAATTGTAAAAATCAAGTAGAATGGAATTTGAGAATCTCTAGGTGAAACGACATGTGCTTTTACTCTTTCACTCAAAAGTTCCACTTGAACAATTTTACTCTAACAATATGCTTACACAAATGCAACATGGCATATGGACGAGATTGTTCATTATGGTGTTACTTGTTATAAAAAAAAAATGGAAATAAACTAAATACCCATCTACTGGAGACTGGATTAATAAACTATGGTAAATTCATACAATGTAATAAATTAAAAGAATCACAAATGTAAAAAAGAATCACGAAGATCTATTGGTATGAACTGATATGAAGCATATGCTAAGTAAAAAATCGTATCGTTTGTTAAGTGTTCAGTAAGAAATAAAGGAACATTGTCTATAGATACATATTTATTGTACATATGGATTTGCTTATTGCTGCAAAAAAGGTATTTAGGGGATAAATCAGAAACCAATAAATGTATTAAGAAAAGTTATCTATAGGGTGTGAGTAAGACGGGGTGGAGCAGATATAGATAAGAATAAGATTACTCTGTGTATAGCTTTTTATTTAGGCTTTATTTTGGGTCCCATCAATGTTTTAGTAGTCAAAAAATAAGATGAAATAAAAAGTGAATTTAAAAAGCAAACCCTAAAATAAAATTTAATCAGAAACAAAAAGTAAACTAACTGTACATTGTTTGATAAAATAACTACACAGTGAAAAATAATCAATTCAGGTGGCTCTTGATATATTTTAAGTATACAAGAACTAAGAAGAAATCTTACTTTTTACTTAGTAAGTTTAATGTTAGTGATGTTAATGTAGTATTTATACAATTATTTTATATATATATTTTAGATAGAGCAAGTGAATAAAATGCATGGATATTATAGAAAACCAGGATTCTCCATGTGGAAGCATCAAAATACAAGTACGGGGTAAAGAAGCAAGAAAGAACACTATGTGTTCATGTTTTGTGTTTTGACTTATGTGAAAGAACCCAAGAAACAAAAAGAGTACGTTATATGATTTTATTCATGTAAATTCTAGAAAACGTCATGTTTTGGGACAAAAAGTAGATGGATGGTTTCTCAGTGCCAGGGTGCAGGAATGGATGGATGATAAAAGGGCGTGAAAACACTTTTCCCTTTTCCACCCCTACCACTCACATTTGACCAAATTACAGCACCCATTCTACATGGATAATTGTGTGGTGTAGTTTATGACTGTAGCTTAAGATGATAAATTTTGTGATGACTTCTGGGTATGCTGAAATTCCTTTCTTAAAGACAAACCTTGTTAAGAATGAAAGATTTTGTTCTAGTTTGCTAGCTGCCGGAATGCAACACACCAGAGATGGATTGGCTTTTAATAAAAGGGGATTTATTTTGTCGGTTCTTCAGAGGAAAGGCAGCTAACTTTCCACTGAGGTTCTTTCTTACGTGGAAGGCACAGGATGGTTTCTGTTGGTCTTCTCTCCAGGCCCCTGGGTTCCAACAACTTTCCCCAGGGTGATTTCTTTCTGCGTCTCCAAAGGCCTGGGTTGAGCTGCAAGTGCTGAGATGAGGAATGCCGAGCTACTTTGCTGTGCTACATTGCGCTCTCTCATTTAAGCACCAGTCAATTAAGTCAAACGTCACTCATTGCAGCAGACACGCCTCCTAACCAACTGCAGATGTAATTAGCAACAGATGAGGTTCACGTACCATTGGCTTGTGTCCGCAGCAACAGAACTAGGTATGCTCACCTGGCCAAGTTGACAACTGAATCTAACTAACACACATTTCTAACAAATAAACACACCACATGGATCCAAACTATCTATTTGTACTGGGGATACCAATGTAAATTGTAAAGGACCCAGAAACAATGAAAACCCAGCAGCAGTGAGCATACCTAACACCAGGATCCTGGGTTCTAATTTCTCCCTCACTAGGGAAACCAGAGTTCCTTGGAGAAAATGTGTGATTTCAGGTCTAGGGCAGGGAAGGTCCATGGTGAGCCTGGAACATCTGCCAGAAAGCAAGGAAGTGCTCAAAGACTGATAGAAACATGTCAGAAAGATGCAGCAACCAGCTCAATGGAGCCCGTAATGGCCAAATTTGGAAAAATTCACTGTCAGAAAGAATAATATTGAGAGGAATGAATTGTCGTATGAAGTTAAGAATACAAGGAACCAAGATGATATTCACAAAGGGGAGGGATGATATGGTGGAGCAAAAGATGCTGCCTAATAAATGTATTAAAATGCCACCTAATATATACAAAGAATGAAAAAAACTGAGAAAATTGCTGCATTATAACAGATATCTAGTCATTGATTCAGGTAAGGACCAGCAATTATATTTAAAACACTGAATGAACAATTGTTGGAGAAAAGAACATTTAAACCATCTCAAGGTTTTATTCTACAGACTTTGTATTAATTACAAAGAGAAAAGATTGCACATTTACAATGGAGAGATCCAGTAAACACAGGCTAAGCCAAATGATTGTAATTAGTATCCCCAGTGATTAGACAAACAGATGTCATGTGACTTCTGGTGTGATGTAAAAGGAAACACACAACATCTCTTACGTATATGCTTGCCAAAAATGTTTGGTTTGAATCCAATCATGAGAAAACAATCAATCTAGATTGCAGAGAATTCTTTAAAAAAAAAAAAAAAAGGCGATGTCATAATAGAAAAAAAAGATGGAACTGTTCTAGCTTAAAGAAGGCTGAAGACATGACTACTAAATATGTGACCTTTGATTGGTTTCATGACCACACCTCCACAATATGAAGGACAATACTAGGACAACTGGGGAGATTTAAATATAGACTACATATTAAATAATGCTATTTTATCAAAGCTAACTCTCTTAGTGTGGCAGTACTATTGCAATTATATGCATCATAATTCGTAGGAGACACATAATGAAATATTTATGCATTTAATAAAATGGTGTTTGGAACTTATTTTCAAATAGTTAATTAACAAAAGAAAAGGGAAAAGATATCTACACAAAGAGAAAGAGAACAAGTATGTCAAACTGAGGCAAATGGTGAACTTGGAGGAAGGGTATGTGAGTGTTAACTGGTTAACTATACTACTCATTATTATTTTTTTTTTCTGGTATGCTGTACAGTGGGGTCACATTCCATTGTTTTTCCTTGTGAGTATCCCTTTATTGCAGTACTATTTGTTGGATTTTTGTTTGGTTTCTCATTTGTTTGTTTGCTTGCTTGTTTGTTTGTTTGGGAAGTGCCTGGACCAGGAATCTAACCCAGGTCTCCCACGTGGCAGGTAAGAATTCTACCACTGAACTACCTTCACACCCCTGTACTCATTTTTTCTGTGGGTTTAAAATTGTTCAAAAATGGAAAAGGAAGATTATGGTTATCATGAAAATAATACAAGTGGGATTGCAAAAAAAATCATATGGGATGTGGCTACCTCTATTTTAAAGGAGTATCTGCACCCTTAATTTGTTTCATCATTGAGCAAGAAGTAAGAAAATAATGAAAGTAAGCATGCAAATCAAGAAGTATGAACAACAGATAAAAGGGAAAATGCAACTTTAAAGAAAGCAGGAGTAATAATAAGGTGAAGGCAGCAATTAATGAAATAGAATAAAGAAAATAAATTTTTATTTACTTGGTAAATTAATCCAAGTTAATTTTTTAGGAAAAACAATGTCTCTTATAGTTAGGAGAAAATGTTTATAAGCAAGATCAGATATGCACTCTAAATATAGTATATTATCTAAAATTATGTGTCCTTCAGGCGACAACCAAAGTGCCTGGAATTGCCAGGTCATGTAGTAAAACAGCTGGTCTCCAGTGAATGACAGTTTGGAGTAGCCTAGAAAATGGCTGGCATTTAACCACTACACACTGAGAGAATGTACAGGACAGAGTCCATTTAAATTTGTTGAGCATCCATTCTGTTTGTTTAGTAGCCATGCCATACTGATTTTTAAATATTTTGAAAATCACCCATGGCTTAGAACATCTTTCCCTTTGCAGTTTCTGATTTTCACATGCTTTATTTTTTTTCCTGTGTTTGTGTACAATGACACTGAAAAGCTAAATCTTTTCATTGAACCATGGTAAATAGGGGATACTTTTGAGCTTCCTTAAATAGAGGGAAAAGGTTTTCTGCAATCAATTTCTTTCAGGAATGTTGAAGTAGATGATCCATCATTTCTAAACTGCATGATTTTATATAGATGAATTTCGGTAGTTTTGTAACTATTCTATTCTGTTTCATCCTTTTGCCACCCCCACCACTCATTCTTGACTAACTGGAATACACTCATTCTACACAGTTAATTGTGTATCGTGATTTCTAACGAGAGATTATGTTAATAAATGTTGTGATGTCTCCTAAGCATGACTGAAATCCCTTTCTTAAAGAAAGACCTCGTTAAGAATGAAGCGTTTCTAACAAACAAACACATATGTTATGAACAAAGCAAATTCCAGAGCCTCTATGTAAATCAGAACCCATGCAACTCCATGTTTGCTGCCACCTTCATCTTCATATAAATTATGCAGCTGTTTGGGTCTCAATAATAGTATTGCCTCTCTCACAGTCATATTGAAAGTATTAAATTAGATAGATGTGGAAATAATTCCCATTATAAAGCTTATATAAAAGTGAGGTAGAGATAAGATTTGCAAGGAACTTAAAAATGCTGTTTGCTTTTGTAGCCTTTGCTTCTCTTTCAAAATTCAGATTCACAGTCATAAATACTTGTAATCTCAGGTAGGACATGAAATTTTGCTGGTTTGTCCAGAGTGATGCTCCGACCAATCCCAGAGTGATTTGATCAGTGACTGGAAAAGTATTTGCAAAGCCCCCTTCGGGGAATAGTGAGAACAGGGAGAAATTCAACTTCCCCAAGTTGAATCCTTGATATTCTCACAAGTAGTGTGGACAAACAAAGCTATAGGCTGAGCCCCCAGTCTTGGGGTTTGTTCATATGAAACTTAACCCCACAAAGGACAGGTCAAGTCTACTTAAAATTTAGGCCTAAGAGTCACCCCCAGGAGAGCCTCTTTTGTTGCTCAGATGTGGCCTCTCTCTCCAGCCAACATGACGAGCAGTCTCACCACCCTCCCCCTCTCTGTGTGGGACATGACTCCCAGGGGTGTGGACCTTCCTGGCAACGTGGGACAGAAATCCTGGAATCAGCATCAAGGGACTGAGAAAAACCCTAGAATGAGCTAAGAATTAACATCAAGGGATTGAGAGAAACTTCTCGACCAAAGGGGGAAGAGTGAAATGAGACTAAGTGCCAATGGCTGAGAGATTCCAAACAGAGTCGAGAGGTTATCCTGGAGGTTATTCTTATGCATTAAGTAGATATCACCTTGTTGTTCAAGATGTAGTGGAGAGGCTGGAGGGAACAGCCTGAAAATGTAGAGCTGTGTTCCAGTAGCCATGTTTCTTGATGATGATTGAACAATGATATAGCTTTCACAATGAGACTCTGTGAATGTGAAAACCTTGTGTTTGATGCTCCTTTTAGCTACTATATCAACAGAAGAGTAGAACATATGGAATAAAAATAAATAATAGGGGGGAACAAATGTTAAAATAAATTTAGTTTGAAATGCTAGTGGTAAATGAAAGCGAGGGGCAAGGGGTATGGTATGTATAATCATTTTTTTCTCTATTATCATTTTATTTCATTTTCTGTTGTCTTTTTCTAAATTGATGGAAATGTTCTAAGAAATGATGAATATGCAACTATGTGATGATATTAAGAATTACTGATTGTATATGTAGAATGGAAAGATATCTTAATGTTTTGTTTGTTAATTTTTTTAATTAATAAAAAAAGTTTAAAAAAATTCAGATTCAGATCTTATATAGCTTTAGTTCAGAGGAAACCAGTGAGCTGCCTTTATTCAAGTTGCTGCTCATATCTGCCATTAGATTTAAGAGGGAAGCTATCACCTGGTACATGAGCATTGCACCCCAATTTGAATGAGAAAGGAAAGAATGAGAGAACACAATGACAAGGGACTGAGCTATAATATTACTATTACCTCTATTACTAAGAAGAGTCCCTGTTTATCTTGGATTTACTTTCAGTTCTGGTCAAGGACAACGCATGCTATTCAGTGACCTCTTTCTATGCCTGGGCTGAGATTTCAATGCAGAAAAAACAAATAATGCATTCCTTGAGGAGAGGAAACATTTTTTACTCCTTTTTTCTGTCCTGCACATAATAGTGCTTTACCTATAGAAACCCCATAAATTATTAATGTTTGGATGAATGCAGGAAGAAAAAAATGTTGTGAAAAATTATGCAGATCGTTATTTGATTTTTATTTTTCATTAAGAAGAAATTCATACATAAGATCTAAATGAATAAAGTCTTATTTTCTTTAAACAAAGCTGAAGATGAAAGGATAAATTAAGGATTAGATGGGGAATTAAGGAATGGCAATTCTCATTTGCAGGAAAAGGCATCACCCTGAAGAAGTTTCGTTTTTTCTGTTCTTTATTTTTTAATTTCAATGACTATTCCCCAACAGGTTTTCCTGCAGAGACTGTGATGATACAGTCAGTTACAACCTTGAGCTGTGCTAAATAAAGGAACAATTATTAATTTCATATTGAAGGTCTCTCTGACATAGTATTCTCTTGTGTGTAAGTAGGTGAGGAAGAAAGGTGGGGAAAATATCATGACTACTTCTTCTGATTGTCTCCTTTTTCTTCTTGCCCATTGTGCATTTTACTACCATCCATTAGATTTATGTCAAGAACAGGTTTTACCTAAAATAGCTGAAAAGCACCACAGTCTATCAGTTACCCCTGCCAGCAAGTCAATTTGAGACTCACTGTCTTCTACTAGGTCAAAAGAAATTGCTAATATTTATAGAGGACATGATGGATTGCAGTTAAGATTATAACAAAAAGGTGACCAAAATAAAACATCAGCACCATTTTCACTGCTGTGTTGGTTAGAAGAATGGGAGAAGCTACGATGGCATTTCTCACTCAACCTTACTTACTATTTATTTTGAAATGGGACGGGGGTTGGGGAGGGCAACAGGGAGAAATTCCAAGCCATCGTTTAAAAATGTGGCCACAGGCACTTGTTATTGGTGTGTCATTGCATCAGTCTACTTCGTAAAATTTAAAATGCATTTTTCTTTCTCTGAGTCTGATTTAAAACTGTCCAAAACTCCCCCAGGGATGCTTCCCTTTTTTTGTCTTCATTTTCAAAGGGTATGAAGTCAATATATAAGTTTTACAGTATTTGGCCTTGAAATCAAGAAAATTGATGTTTTTTGGTATCGTTTCCCTCTCCTATAAAGCACCGCTCTAAAACTTTGATTTTCTTCATGGCTGTGTACTGAGTTAACCAGCACCAATGATACCCCAACCTTGGACTGCATCCAAAATCTGTCTCCTGGTTCATCACTTCAAATGCATCTAGATGGTTTCTAGCGCTTTAGTACTCACCTCTAACTCAGTGGCTTATAAACTGGTCTCCATTTATCCCTAAAGGGAGCCACCAGGAGGGTTGAAGCGAACCCAAGGAAGGGGCGAATCCGGATCTCATCCATAATTCATTCACCAAACTTCTACCCTTATTTTACAGTGTTGATTGGCATAATATTTCATATGGAATAAGAACGCCACTTGTTTAAAAAATTAAAATATCATTGCTCTATCCATGTAGAACAGAAGAAAAGCAGAATTATAGAAATTTAGAGATGAAAGTCATGTTAGTGACAATTTAATCCAATTTTCTAATCCTTTGGACAAGATTGAGTTGGGGAAAGGTAAAAAGACTTGTTTGAGGGCACATGGTGACTTCCAGGTCTAGAGCTATTGATTTCTAGCCCAAGACATTTCTTGTCCTATAACGTAAGAGCTATTTAAAGAATGAAGTGTGAGAGAACAACTTTACGATGGTTAACTAAATCTATGATGTGATTAGCTAGTTTAAAGATACTGTAGTGTATTAAAACACGTTATCATCATCCATTCATCCTTCCATTCTTCCATCCTTCCATCTATCCGTCATTGATCTATCCATCCATCTTTAGCTAAGGAAATACAGGCTAATACTAGAAACCATTCCTGACTACATTTTTTTTTCATAGCACAAATACTATAACAAATCCATCTAATTCCCAAGCACATGAAGCCTGAAGCATATCTTTAAGGTACTGTAGGGCATGTATGCCAGATTCTACATTTATGACAACACTGAACCAGAGATAAACCCACACATAATATATAGCTTCTGATCACAGATTCTTGGGGACTTCCTAAAGTAGCTCAGATTAAATAGAGGAACTTTATGCCTTTATTTTGCTGTGAAAGTTGGATTTCAGTATTTGAGTTTGGATTACATGCTTTGATATCACTTTTTGTCATATGTGATCTCTGTGTCTTCAAGCCATATGACTTCACTCCCTGGAAGGATATAAAACAAAGGAATCACAGGGACATTAATAACCTATTTTTCACTTGCTCTTACTATGATCTGCTATTATAGGATTACTAGTACCTTGCACAGAATGCCCAGTTCTTAAAGGGTGTCTCACATATGCTTCAAACAGTTTCTTCCAGTGACCACAAGGCATCTGCTTTGCTTTGTTTTTTTCTTATTCTTGTGCTCCAAACCACACAGGGATACCTGTTGCTAAGGCCTCCCATGCATATGAAGTTTCCTTGCATGAAGTTGCCCTGCATCAACTGTCAGAGCCAATGGTTATTCTCCGTCTCTCCAAGTACCACTGCTTTTCATGGGTACCATCTTGTCCTCCACAGCCACTGCCTCGCCCTGGTACACTGTTCTCAAACAGTGCTGCTATCAAAAAATGCCATTATTGTCTCAATGCACCACTGCCACTTACCCTGGGTCCATCGTCTGCATTGGAGCTACTCTTAAATAGAAACCTCTAGATGCCAAAGCTCCATGGGACTCCATGGAAAATGCTAAAGATCCCTTCTTCCCATTCTGTCTCTTCCATTTAGTGAGATATTAATAAAGAGTTCCTTGGGTCCCAGACTCTGCAGAATTTTTAATGAAACAGTTGTGATGACACAAAATTCTTAATATATAAGTGTTCATAGCCTTTTTCTTCCTACCCATTTAATTTCTTTGCCCTCCCTACTCTCTGTAGAAATAAGGGACAAAATCTAAATGAATGGATTCATTTGTGAAATGTAATCAGGGCAAAAAGAACCACATCCCCTGGAGGTGGAAATTGGTAGAAGGACACGCTGTGTCAGATGCCTACTGGGAATGCTGTGCAGAGAAGGAGGAGCCCGTGGACCAGTATGTTGGGGACAAGACTATGTGGATGGGAGAATTCTGTTAGGGCACAAGAGTGAGAAATTTCCAGGAATCTACAATGCTCAAGTATGAGAGGACAGAGTTGTAGTCAAGTAGCTGTGAACTAAGTTTCTCTACTTACATAATACTTAAGAATAAAAAAAAGACTTAAATTTCAGTCTGTACCAGGTACAGCCACAGATTTATAAACATTATTTAATTATTTGTCTTTATGTACCTCATACCTACCTACTCCCACCATATTCCTCTCCCTTCTGTAGATCAAGATCAAGACATGAATTGTTAAGAGCTGAGCCAGGAGATAAATACGATGAAGTGACACCAAGATGTATACAGAATCCCCCACTGCCTCCCAAGGCTGAGGCTGCATTTCAAAGCCAAGCTTCCCTGCCTCTCTCCTCCCCTGAGATGAATACTTACCAAGAGTACTCTCAGACTTATAAAATTCTCCGTGAGCCCACTCCCCATCATTATGCCAGAATTGGCCAGCCTACACTGTCACAGTCAAAAAGGAACAGAGTTTAGGTTCAACTGAGACCTCTTCTGTCCTCATTTTCAGTAGAAACCAGGACTGTCTCTTGGTCATGGCAAGTAACTTGCTCATACACGTGAGTTCTTTGGAAGCCAATGTAAGTTGAAACTTTCATGGTTTTCTGAATCCTACACTCCAACTTTATAAATCCCAAGATTAATTCAGAGCAGCTGAAGATGAATCTTTTGCAGAAGACCACGTGCTTCCTAAAGTATCCCAGTTGATTTAGGAGCTGAATTATTGTAGACTTGTGGGCTCACCAGCTTTTAACCTCATTTGGCTCCCCAGACCAGCATCTGTATTTGTTTAACAGCCATTAGTTGAATCACTCTGAGAGTCATGGAAGCCATGTGGAAGACCCAGGGGTCACATGGCTCATCTCCTGAAGTGACACTGTGGATGTTTACATCACTCATCAGGTTGGGATCTTTCTTGTGGCAATTGAGCTCCATAACTGAATCTACCAGTTCCCTGAGAAAATAAATCTCAGAGTCCTCGTGACATATTTTCCCCAGCATGTCAATGTCCTTTTCTCCAAAAGCCGTGACCAAAATGATATCATTTCCTGAGAGCAAGGAGGTTTTATTTAATTTGTGTTTTCAATATTTGTTGAGTTCCTACCATGTACCAGGCACAACATTAGGTACAGGGGTCATTTAAGAATTCACCTAGTCCCAGAGGTCTCAAAAGCAAGTACTGAGGATTTCAGAAGTCAGAAAGAAGAATTTTTTCCTCTACTTCTACTAGACAGTTTCTCCTTAGGAATTCAACTTCACTTTCATCAGAAATATATGTGAGTGCACCTCATTCCTGTTCTCAACTCAAGTAGCTCATCACATAGTAAGGGAGACAGGCCCCCATCAGGCAAAGTGAAATACTCAGTGGACGTGCACTCAAGGTGTATATCTGACTGGGTGAGGGAAATTATGTTTGACTCTAGAGGAAGGAGTATTTTATAATACAGCAGAGCACAGTGAGGATACTTAACCATCATTTTCACATCACCACACCTGTGCCATGAGGGGAAGCACTTGGCTTAGAAGTGCTTACATTTGTTACTAATCCCCACCATCCTCCTGAGTTAATGTGACAGTTGCAGATCAAAAGTATTGGAGGACACTTTGAAAAATTAGAGGCACCTAAACCCCACCATGGACTAACTGAAAGAGATTGCCTGGCGGTGGCAGGGGTGGGGGTGGGGGTGTCCTGGGGAGCTCTAATTTAAGCTTTCTCTCCAGAGGACTCCATAGAGTTGCAGCCAGATAGCCTGGCACAAACCTTCAACCTGGCCCCTGGACAACATTGCTCTAAAATCCCCCCGAAAGACCTCAATCACAATCTCACAGGATTCCCTCAATGAGGCTGGGTAAGCATTTCCTGAGGTATGCCACAAGGCATTTCTTGCTTTTAAAGATCTGGCTACAAATTTTTGGAAGCCCCCCAAGTCTATTTTGGCCCCATCAGTTATGTACAGACTCTCATCTGCCACCGTGGAGTAGAGCTATTTAGGACACAGTCAATCAGACCACCGTGGGCCATGGAAATAGTGTTTGAGGCAAGCTCTATGTGTTTCAAGATTAGATCTTGGCTCCTCCTTAAATTGCTGGAAGCATTTATTTGTCAGTCAGACCGAATGCTCCTTTTTCCTTTCTGATTTGAGTACATGCCAGATTTAGCCAGTTGCTCAGACTAGTGTGCTGACTGAAAACCTAAAAACATCTATGAACCTTCAGACCTCATGGCATCCTAGCCAGGTGCTCTTATTTAGCTCAGCAGCAGTAACAGCAGCATGGTAAGGGAGGAGATACTGCACTGGAGACAAGAAATTTGGCATCAAGTCCTGACTGCCTGCATGTATCTGTGTGACCTTTGTGTGTCACTTAACATCTCTGTGTCAGTTTCCTTGACTCTAAAATGAGAGTATTAGATTAGAAGATCCTCAAGGTCAGACCCCTTTATACTGAAATACTGTACGCTTGACAGGGCCTTGGAAATTGTTTGGTAGATTGAGTTATGTACCCCAGAACAAATGTGCTATAAATCTCAATCCACATTTTATAATGGGTGTGTACCCATCATAAAAAGGATTTCTTATTGATGTGATTTGTAGTTAAGGTGTGGCCCAGATGAATGAGGGCGAGTATCAGCTGGATTACTGGAGACCTTACAGAAAGGGCCAGGAAGTCACAAAGGCTAGAAGGGGGACTTTCTAGAGTCCCCCTTATCTACTGAACAGACCCAAGTCTATATTAAAACAAAACTAGAGAAAGTTTTGCCCTGACACAGGAGGTAGTGAGAAGCCAAGGACCCCCAAGGACTGCCAGCAGCCAGCACCTGCACGCTATAGACCCTGGGGAGAAAGTACCAATACTCTGAAGCCTTGCTTTTGGACTTCTTCAATCCTCAAAACTGAGCTAATAAATTCCTGGTGTTTTAACCAAAACCAATTTGTGCTATTTCTGATAGCAGATCAGAGAAACTAAACACCATTGTTTCAAAATGATTTGCATAAATCTTGTACCGAACAGTGCTGTAAGTATTTAGATGCAAGACTCACACAGACAATTTTTCTAAAGTCATCCTTTATTAATTAAAATTGAGAAGAAGAAAACAATATTTATTGGATGTCTACCATGCACTAGGCATTGTTTTTGGTGCTTTTTCATTTTGTGAGTTCACATAATCCCAGGTAATTCCCATTCAGTAAAGAAGACCCTGGAAAATTTCCATTCCAGATAAGAAAGCAAAAAAGAGAGATAAAATAACTTGCCTAAAATCACAAAACTAGTAATTGATAGTAGTAGGGCTCAAGCACAGATTTTGCAATTCTAAAATCCAGTTCTCTTGATAGTTCTAACTAATCCTGTAGGTGGGCGTGGCCCTTCTCTGCAAATTGACTGGCATGCCCACTTAATGGCCTGTCCAGCTAGTTTCTCCATTAGTGGAGAAAGACTATAAATAGGAAAAAGTAAGAGCAGCAGCTGCTTACCCTTCCTTTCATACTTTCCTTCACGGCCCTCTGTAAGACTCACTTTAGCAAATGGTATGTCTCTGACTGAGTTACCAAATGAACGCCCCTGTCTCTTTTCTGCTCTCACTAATTCTTCTTTCTTAAAGAGGAAAAATTAAAATAAATCCAATTTAAGTATTAAGTAAAATTAATGCTGTATTTTTCATCATGTAAGTGCCAGCAAAACTTCCAAGTTTAAAATCCCAAAGCATACATAGCCAAACCCATTGCACCAGGAGAGGAAAAAATTAATACCATACACACTAATGAAAAATTTTAAGTATTTGCTAGGACGTTGGATTGTAGTTGCACAGGGAGTCATGACTTTACATTTTCTGCCTTTCTATGTGATTAAAATACCAATCTTAATACTGCATTAATTTAACATAATTCATTCCCACTTTATGAAGCAGTCTAAAAAAAGTGAGGCATTAGTACAAAGATTTGAAATGTTGGGAAGAGTTACATTAAGGTGTTATTGTCTCAATTAACATTCATAAAAGATGAGGAAACAGCTTGAAAGGACTCTGAAGTCATAGAGTAGGAATTTTTTTCAGTTGTCAAATTCCAGTTCACACTTAGCACCCGGCAAATATTTAAAGAACATGTCTGTGAACCATTAAGCCGTCCTCTTGAATGATTGAAATGCTTCATCCAGAATCTACTCCTTGGGCAGTTTTGCCATTTACCACAACACTGACTCTCCAGGTTTCCACATGGTGTGGGGAAGGTACAGTTGGTGCTTAATAGCCTCACTCTCTCGTTGTTCCCTGGCATTCTGTCATTTACTTGAAGTTCAATTTCCTTTTGCCTACCACCACACCACCAATGTTTCCATACTTCCTGGCTCAGAAAGTGTTGCTCTAATATTAGTATCTCGTTTGGCCAATTCCAATCTTGATCTAAGATATCCATTGATTGTGAGCAAGGTCCATCCAGTCTGGAACTGAAAGATTTTTCAGGTATTTTATTTTCTGTTTCCATCCCTTAATTTCTCTAGTTTTGTCTTGATATAGACTCGGGTCTGTTCAGTAGATAAAATAGATACAGTATCACTGGCTTATGTGAGTAATTGGTTTAATGAGGGAGCTGATGAACTTCTGTTGGTCCCCGGGAAGCATGGCAGAAGGGATTGTGTTTTTAATTGACTTTAATCCGCCCTAATTGTCTACCTTAACCTCACTCAAGAATTATGTGATTGATTTTTGGTCTCTTGAAAGAAAATAAAGACATCCTGGGATGAAACGTGGCAGCTTCCCAAAGACAAAGATAATCAAGGGTTGACACCACCACTTATATTTGGATGTGGAGAGCTATCTTGATCTAAAGCAGTCAATTTCCCTTCTGCTTCTCCACATAACCCCAGTGTTTGGTTCCTAATGGAGCACCTAGCATGGTTTTGGGTCAGAGGTTAAACAGAACTTCATATCCCTTTCTTCACCTCAATGCCAGACACCTGTTAAGAACCAACATGGCAAAAATGGCACTGATAAGGTTTTTCTTTGACTTTCTGCTTCCTCTAATGGCATCCCTTACTCCCCGCTTCCTCTCCCTCAGGGCCACGACCTGTGTGTTCCTCACTTGACACTTCTAGGCTTCAGATGCTATCTTCTTCTCCCCACCCTACTCAGGAAAGCTACCACATATATAGTTTCCCTCTAACAAAGCCCATTTTCCTATATATGTAGGTGCTACCTGGGGCAACAGTGTGCTGCTGTTGGGTTAAGGAATCACCTGACTTTTAAATCAGATATTATTCATAAAAAGTCCAGGCTTTTAGTCTACTTGTTAAATTGGGAGCTGAAATTATAAACTAATGCTCTTTTAGGAGAGCATACCTAGCATTGAGGGAAAGCTAACCTTCTCCTGGCCCCTTACCTTTCTCATCCTCCACAACCCTTCTGTTCCCTCATTCTGCATCCACCTTTTTAGTTTTCATTTCTCCCTGTATATATCTCATGCTCAGAAAATTCAATTGTCTTCCCTATTCTCTCATACCAGGGATCTTCAACCCTCTGACATGACCACCATATCAAGCTGTAGCAGTCTGCCAAGCATTCTTCTCTCCAGCTCTCTGATTAAAGTATTGTTGATTCCAAAATCAAAGCACATTCTTCAATCACACTCTTGCTGTTGCTCAATCACATTCTAGCTATTGCTAAAAATCCTTTTATATACTCCTTTTTAGTTTCCGTCACCTTCCTCTCGGGTGCTAGTCCAAAACTCCCTGTTCCACTTCCCTCAGGACTCCCTCTCACTGATTTTCAGCAAATAACCCACCTATCCTTCTATTTACAGTGACATTTGAGATCCAGGAGGGCTCTGACTCTCAGCCCTCTCAACCTTCTTCCAGACACTTCTCTAAATTTGTCCCTCTTTCTTGAATTATTAGTCTCTTCCTTTTCAGTCTCTGCTTCTGTTCAGTCTAAAATAAGTGCTATCTTACCAGAAATCCTATCCTAAAAATACTTACTTGCTTCCTCTTCCTTCTATCTCTAACTCTCTTTTGCCTCTCAAAATAATCTTTACCTTCTTCACCTCACTTGCAGTTCAGCTTCTATGCATAGTGCTCCTCTGGCACCACCCATTTTAATGTACTAGTAATAAATAAATCAGGAAGAGTAGGCAGAGAAGAAAAGAAGCACCAAAAAAAAAATTAAATAAAATAAAAAAGACCACAGAGGATACAGAATTTTAGAAAAAAAATAGCTTTTATTGAGCAGAAGGTTTGAATAGCCTACAAAGGAAGAGGGAAAAAGCTTGGCCAAAGAGATGAGGAGGTGTAGAAGCAGATGAGAACTGCCCTGAACTTGCCCATGGAAACACCTTTGGTAGGAGCCACCTGCTAAGGAAGGGGTGTAGGGATAGAAGAGATTCAATGTTCCATTCCAGCCAGGAAGGCCTTTCCCTCAGCCACTTCATGGAAATGTTGCTAAGGCAAAGAAATAGAGTCCCAGTCCAGCAGGTACAGTGCTGACCTTTGTCCTTCTGTCAGAAACAGCTGGGCAGGGAGGTCAGTCAGCAGCCAATGCCAGGGTTCCAGCAATCTTAGATGGACTCCTATAGGATGAAGAACTTTTCTGGAAATGAAGGGTGGTGCCTCTCATCTCTCCTTACTTACCCACCCACACCACCTTCTAGCCTGACATGTTTAGTTTTGTTTGTTTGCTCGCTTGTTTTTTGCATGGGCAGGCACCAGGAATTGAACCCAGGTCTCCGGCATGGCAGGCAAGAATTCTGTCCCTGAGCCACCATCGCACTGCCTTCGTGTACTTAGTTTTAACAAAGCATTCCTAATTTCCAGTTTTTATCCTGATTTGCCTGTTCTTTATTAGCACCTGAGTCCGATATTATCTTTTTTTATTTGAATTCATGGAATATGTTCTTGATCTTCAACCTATCATTAAACTTCAGGACCGCCATACATGGCATTACATTTATAAGAAGGAAAGTCAGACCAATTCTCAGACATAATTTAAGCTTGGAGAGAACTTTATTGTTTTGTCACACAGAAGCCTTGAGCCAGACAGATCAAGTTTATGTCAGAAAATATTAAAGGACCAACTGTACAACCTGCGGATTTGGGGGCATATGTCTCATTTGATGTGGGAAAAAGGGAACATCCCACACTTAGGTGTAAGGGAAATATCAGAGGCAGGAGTACTCAGTAACAACCAAAGAGATAAGAAAAGAGGAAACCAGGGCAGAAAGAATCCTCAGCCAAATGAGAAAATCTCTTTCACAGATAGACAATAATGATCCCTGGGTAAAAAATCATCAGTAAGAATATTTATCTTTGTGTTCCCACTTTCTCTTATAATAGCGTTATTCTAGGCAAGGATGATTCCTGTCTAGTCGTCACAGAGCCCCCAAGCATCACCAACACATAAACGCTAACTTGCTTAGGGAACTCCCCTGGCAGCAGAGCCCAGGGAAATTGCGTCATCCATTTAAGATGTCTCACACTACAGACGCACCGATATCCCCAGCCATTGCCAGCTCCCTCGAAAGCAATAAGCAGACAATACAGGAAGCTGGCAGGAAATCTAATATCTGAACCCAGTATGAGATTTGGGCCCCAATCTAATAAGAATAGATTCATTTTGCTTTATTCTGATCTTGTCACCTGCTTTGTGAGGCAAGTGAAACATGATACTTTGGCCACCTCTGAGTACACATTGACTCATCTTTCCCCGAACCTTTACACCAAACATTTTGAACCATGTAGATTGGTGGAGACTGAGTCTCTCCACTGTGTAATCCTTTCTATCATGGTGTTACAACCTTTCTCAGCAGGCCAGGTTTAGCTTTAAAGACTCAATTTTTTTTTAATGATCTGGGGCTAATTTAAATTCACAAAAGAGTTTGATGAAAATGTAAAAATTCTTATTGAGACTAAAGAGCCCAGAACTTAACACTGTTCCAGAAAGCAATTGGGGTGAGTGCATTGGCTAAATTGCCTATGACTTCCATGGAAGCTGAGTTTTAACAAAACTTAAATTCAACTTAAGCAACATTGTTAAGGACGCAAATGGATAAAGAATCTGAAATCTCAACATTTCCCTTTTTGTTGTGTGTGTTTTTAGCAGATGGACTTAATTCAATTTTTTGTCTTCTACAGTGTCTCTATGCCCAGACAGTATATTTGTTAATTCAGTGGTTATTTACTCTAGGCTTTTCTGTAAACCCTAGCAAGATCTTCCCATTAGTCCAATCATTATAAAATAATATGCTTAATTTACTTTAGCATTGATTTTCAAGGCTCAGAAGAAAAGGTTCTCTAGTTAAAGAGAAAAAAAAAGCATTAAAGAAATTACAGGCTGGATCCGCCAGAACTAAGATATTCATCCATATAATTTCTTGTAATTGTCTATGTTTTAAATTGTCTATCATTTTCTGTATGTCTCAGGGAAATGTGATATTTTATAATTTAATGGCAGGCCAAGCAGACCACTATAATATTGAGATCTCTAAAAGTCATTTAGTGATGACCATTAAAAATGTCTCGAATCAATGAACTAGAAGATCTTTTCATTTGTGTAATCTTTAGTGGTTTACTATTTTACTAATAAGGAAACTCAGCTCAGAAAAGTTAAATGACATCTCTGTCCATTATCACTGTGTTGGGAAAGAGCTATGTCAATCAACTGTCTTACTTCTCTTCACTCCCCTCCTTTGTTTCTCATTCTTATTTGCATTATTGTGGCTACATTCACTATACTATGTGCCAGACGCATATGTGATCTCACTGAATCCTCACAACCTTGGAGGATAGGTATTGCCATTATCTTCATTTTATTGTGAGAAAAATGGACCTCGAAGAGTTAAACTGCTTGTTCAAGGTCATTCACCTAGGAGCTGGTGAAACCAAGATTTAAACTAAAGTTTGTCCTACTCCAAACCTTAACTTCCTAACAATACCCTTTATATAACATTGCTAAGAAAGATGGCATTGCAATGTTTGCCCTTGATTTCCCATTTCCCTGATATCTCCCTTCAGGCAAAATGCGAATTTCTAAATTGTTCATGCTCTAAGCCCAAACTCTTGTCTGAAAATCACTCTTTTTGACCACCTTTGGCTGCATCTATCAGTATCCGTGTTAGAAATTCAAAGCATAGCCAGGACCTCCAGTTAATGATGGATGGTGATAGCCAGAGCACGCATCACTTTTCTCTAGCTCTTTTGAAGCTGTACAGTTGACACAAGTAGAGAAAAATAAATTCAAATTTGTTTTCATTTAGGAAAGAAGCAGGCAATAAATGGACTCTAACATTCTGGCAAAATGTTATTGTTATCATTAGAAAAACACTAAAAAGAGCATCATGGATTTCGTGTTAATAACAGCTAATTTTGTGGAGGGCTTACTTTGGTGCCAGGTGCTTTTCATATCATCAGTCTTCACATACACCACCCTAATTTACACAAACAGAACACAGTAGCTCTGAGAGGTTAAGCATCTTGTTTCAAGTCAGAGCCAAAAACTTACTAGCCCACTAATTGCAGAGCCTATGTTCTATGCTAGGCCACTCCAGTCCATGCTGAACAGCCTAAATTACGGCATTTGTTTTCTTTATATGTCTATACAGGCTTAGATGTGGTTTACATAAATGGTTTCAGACTCTAATATGGCAAATCAATTCCTAGCGGAAAGGTTTCTGATGCATTTATGCCAAATACTTCCACGGAGAGTATAAAGAAGTTGTTTCTGGATGCCAGGTGGACTTCTGCTTACTTTTCCTCCATCAGTGAGTACTGAGAAACCACGTCCTTCAAAAGGTTGGGTGTTATTGGTGCAGACCCCTGGGGAGGAAGAATGAGAGAGAAAGAAAGAATATCAGTTGTGTTGTCTCTGCCTTCTTGGCCCCGCAGCCTATTCGTCTACACTACTACAACAGAGAACTCACAACTGAGAAAATGGGTCCATCCCTCAGATGTGAGGGACTGAGATTACTTCTTCGTTGTTTCTTATTCTCTTCCCCACTATCAAGGGTCTTTTGGTTTTATTTTGGTTTAAAAGTATATGCTCTAAACTTTTTAAATATACAAACATTTCTATTTAATTTCTTTTAGTAAGAATTAAAACCTTCTAACAGTAATAATCAAAATTTTCTATCCATCCATTTAGGCTTTTCTCTAATTTTTGAAAACTACTTCAATTTTTGAAATATTTTATCCTTTTCATTTTTATGTGTTTAAGTTTTTACCTCAGGCTTCTACTTACAGGGGTGGTAACAGGGCAGAGAGACCACACAGTAGTAGGTAAGGACTTCTTTCCCCCAAGCTCTCCTTTAAAGACACAAGTGGCTCTCCCAGCCCATTGCTTTGAGAGGCTGGTTCTCCAAAAGCCTCCCTCTGAGCTATTTAGAACACTTGTGGCATATCTCATGTTATGGTGCATCTTAGGTTAGGGTACCTGAGAAACAGACTGTCATGATTTTTGCCTGCAAAAGGTTTTTCAGGAAGTGCTTTTGGGAAATAACATCTACATCAGAGAAAGGGAAGCAGAACTTGATTATGATAAAGTTGCAACAGAGGCCTCTGCCAATCTCCCAGGGGAGATCAGGAGCTGTGGTGGCCTTTTAGAGTTGTCCATAATTGAGGCAAGAGGGTTGGTCTTTTTTGCCCCACTCCTCTACTTTCCCCAGGGAGGGAGCATAACCTCTGAAAAGGCAGCTTCCTTCAGTGAAGAAAATTCTGAGATAACAATTCAGCTGAGAGCTTCAGCAGGCAACCCACCCACAGCAAGGGAAATGAGTTCCTCAGCCTTGAAAGAGGGAATTGAGTAGCATACAAAAGCATCCATTATAAGGTTCTGTTTTCTCAGTGCTGAGAGCATGCTTGATTTTCAGAAATGGGTATGGTTCCTCAATACCAACCACTGATGGTACACACATTTGCTAAAACCAGAAGTCAAGGGCGCCATTTCTACAACACACCGCTTAGTCACCAAGACAATGAACGTGATGAATCTGGACGGACTAACTGGTAGTATCCAGAACACCAGTTTGTATGGTCCCCAATTATAAGAGGAAGGGCTACTGTAGGCTTTCTGGACTGATCCACCTGTACCAGGTCAGGACTCACTGATGAGTGTCCAACTCATGATATCTTCCATTTAGTTTCTACATTAGAAATATTTTAAAAATTCATAGTCTCCATGATCTCAGGCCAACGGATTCAGTACAACTTTGACAAGCACATGTCAGGATCCAGGACTGCAAGGTATTTGGACACTCAACATTCACCATGTGGGACTGTGGAATGCCTTGATAGACACTCAAAAAGAGTCTTAGTTCATGGTTTGTGGCCAGCTCCTGTCACCCACTTTGAAACCAGTCAATTCTAATTTGCTTATTTTCAAGTACAAAATTTCCCTCCTGTTAGGTTATGGGAGTTTTCTCCTGATGTATGATATCTCATACCCCATAAAAAGGATATTTAACACATTTTACAAGTAAAGAATTAACTGGAAAAATCCAAGGGTTACCGAAAACAAGTGTTTCCAGTTGAGGCATGTGTTCACTCTATTAACTCGTCTCTTCTCTATTTGTCAGAGGAAACTTGGTCAGATCTAAAATATTTGGCTTTAATGAGAAGACAAGGACTATTAATTGGTGAAACTTGGTCTCCCCATCGAATGCTCCTGATATGCAAGGAGGTGATGAAAGAGATGAAATTGAAGGGTGCTGGGGTTTTTGCCTGTATTCCTAGGAGAGAATTGAATGCTATTCTATAATGGTTAGCATCTCAAGGAATATTTTGAAAACTCTACATTTATTTTTTGTTTTAGTTTCCTTGTTTCTAAAGCTAATATGAGCAATAGGCTGGCTTAAACATGGGAATTTACTGGCTCAAGTTTTAAGGTTAGCAGAAGGCCATGTCAAGGCATCATCAAAACAATGCTTTCTTCCCAAAGACTGGCATTCTGGGAATCACTGCTGGTAATGTTTGATTCCTCTGTTACATGGAAATGTACCTGATAGCTTTTCCTGGCCCCTCCCTTCTCTTCTGGGTTCTGTTGACTTTCTTTCTATCTATATGAATTTTATTCATTTATAAAGGACTCTAGCAACAGAATTAAGACCCATTTTGATTGAGTTAGGCCACACCTTAACAGAACTAACATGAAAAGATTCTGTTTGCAATGGGCTCACACCCACAGGAATGGATTAGGTTTAAGAACATGTTTTTCTGGGTTACAGTTCCAAACCATCACAACTTTCTTCCATGAGCACTCTTATGAGATGCTTTTGTAGGCATTGCCAATAGGGGGCACTCTCTCCCATTATAAAATACAACTCATATTGCACTATATGACTGGAAGAAGTGACATCTTTTCAAGCTCTTCTTGAATGAGAAAAAGATGGATCTTCCACCCCATCACCCTGTTGCCCATTCTCTGATTGATGGCTACTTAGGTGTCTTCTCAGGACACTCACCAAGGAGTCCTGAGTTGATACAGGTGGACCAGCCCAGAAAGCCTGCAGCCTTCCCTGTTACAATAACTAGGGTCCATACAAGCTAGTGTGTTAGATATTAACAGCTTGTCCCTCCAGATCCATCATATTTATTACCCTGAGTAACTGAGCTGCATGGAGCTGGGCGCCCTTCACTTCTGGTTTTAGTAAATGTGTGCACCAGCACAGCATCAACAGGAGGAAGTGTCGGTGAAATATCTGTGCCCCCACTCCATACCTGAATGATTGTGATGGTTTGGCTGCACTTCTACAGTAATTCCATGCGATGCAATCCCTATCAGGTGGACCTGCCATGATGCTACTCTTTCTGGTCACTCTTCCCATTTCCCCTCAGATCTAGGGGAAGAAGTGGCTTCCCAATGTTGCTAGCCTTTGACAGCAAAGCCAACCTGCTGTTTTCCCCCAAACCCCACCACACCTTTGTAAATAAAATTTATATTAAATTCTGATCAGTTATCGCTTTTGAGTTCTGCAGGGACTGGATTTGACTTGTCAGATCTGGGATATTACAGCTGCCAAAAAGAAATAACTTCAGTGACTGCTAAACTGCTAGTGAGAGGACACGTTGCATTGTGACTTTGGAGACATTTTTATATACTACATGCCTGTATTTAAGAGGTCTGGATTTTGGAATATTCATTTTTCCCATAGTTATAGCTTTAAGTCTCTGGCTACCAGAGGAAAAATCTTAGCATTGGCAGAGGTAAGTTTTTCACCCTTCTTTCTGTATATCTTGAGGACTGTGATAGAAATCCGTTGCTCATGTGACAAGGATTCCTTTATTTTCTAAAGTTGATTTGAGCACTTGGCAAGCCAGCCATGAATTGTCTTAAAATACTTATTCATTTTATGAAGGTCCATCCTGTCTGCTCTTTTATGGGTTGCAAATGTTCTTACTCTCACATGTTTCATAGAAGACTTGAAAATCATAATTGGTGGTAGATCTAATGGGAGTCCTTGAAAAGCCAATCTTTCAGTGGTTACTCCTCTCCTTGGAGTAACCACTAACATAACCTCAGAAAGAAAAGAGGTTCTTTATCTTTGCCTCCTCTGTAAGTCAATCCTAGTGCCTGATGTATCGTTGGAGCCCAATATTTGTGGAAAAGCTCAGCACATTGAAGGCTATTCTCATTTTTAGGACTATTTCATTCGCATATTTCAATTTTAAGGACATTGTGAAGTGAGTGTGCTATACTGTTCCCATGGATAGGAAGAGGTACTATTTACTCAAGAGAGTGTCACCAAGTAAATATCCATACTGTATCTATCGTGTGCCCAATACCATTTTGTGGACGGGGAATATACCACCAAATAAGGAGAGTCCTAACATGTATCCACACACCCCCACACCCCCCAAAAAGCAAGCACAACCTGAGATACGACCTGCTTACAGTCTACTTTAGCATATATTCCCTTGGAGCAAGAGTAGGGAACTGAAAAGAGTGAAACAGGGAAGGAGGGGAAGCCAACTGAAGGCTGCATTATCAAGCTGCTTACAATTATGAACAACTGAGTCTGGGTCCCTTTGGGCACCTCCAAGGCATAGGGAGAATGCACCTTAGAATCGTCTGCCTGAGTGACAGATGAAGGGAGAGTTATCCTGTTCCCTGTCAGTCAAAGGCCACCCCATTGGAAGTAGCTGATTTGCACCTCCTCGATTGTGTACATGTTATAATGGGTGTGTGGGATGAGGCCTCCCAACGCTATTGGGACAGAGATGCCCTTATCAGAAAATAAGAGGTATTCAGTGCCCTCAGTGCGTGTGAATAGCTCCTGGCCGGAGTGAAAAGCTAGCTGGAGAGGATGTCTGGTGAGGCATAAGAGGTGACTAATACACATGGTCCCTGTCCTCATAGAGCTTGCAGTTTAATGGAAAGTGACAGTATAACAACCAGAAAATAAGCAGTCTAACTCCTCATATAGGTTAGCAGATGATGTGACAGAGGCATTAGGGCTCTTTTACATAGTCACAGGGGTCAGAAAAGGTGTCTCTGAGGAGGTGATATTTGGACAACCCCAGAATAAGAGAATGCAGTCATGAAGCAAGACCATGGAAGAGTTTTCCAGGTAGAACCACAGAAAAAGAGTAAATAAAAAAGGCCCTGGGGTAGAATGAACATGGAGAATCTGAGGAAGAGAGTGAGAAGGACCACGGTGAGGGGGGAGCATGGGTCCAGGTCGTCAAGGCTGAGACAGGCAGGGCCTCCCACATCTGGTGAGAAGCTGGGCTCCTCTAAAGCATGAGTCTCCTGGAGACATATGAAAGGAGGACCCTGGACATTTACAGAGCTGACATTTGAGGTTTGCACCTCAGGGTCTCTGCTACATTGTTCTTTGCAATGTTATGAGTGTGCTGTGAAGCTGGTGTGAGGGGTGGATCATTTGGCTGGTGAGTGAGCCCAGTTGACAGCCCAGCAACCACATTTCAGCTTGGTTTTGTTGTCTTTCATTTCATCATCATTTACTTAATAGCAGTTGTGATACAATTAATCTTTGTTTCCTTGTGGGGAAAACAATGGTTCAAGGTAAAGCCAAATGCATTATAGTCCAATATTTTTAATATATATAATGCTATGACTTCAAGTTCATCATTTCCCTTCAGTGGGCACTGGATTCTCTAATTCTAAAATAAGGAGGTTGGTTCTCTCGAAGTTCTGTGGTTCTATAACTATGGTTAGAGTGTGAAACTGATACATTCTCTAATTCCAAGTAGATTCTCATGTTCTCAAAGCATATGATTTTGCTTTAGAAAATAAAAGCTTTGAGGCTTTTTGGCTGGCTTAAGAGAACTCTCCACAGAACAGCATTTCACATTGTTCATTTGTTTCCATCATCATCTAGCTCCTCTGGAAATGTGGCCTTCCCAGCTATGTTCTGGGTAATTAGAGCAGCTTCCCAAAACCCACAACCAATGCACAGAAGAGAGGCTAAAAAGAGAAAGAGGGCTGTTTGGAATTGTAAATAGGAGACCTGGAGTGCCTTACCTGAGCAAAACCAAAGGAAAAAATAAATTGTGAATGGCTAAAGAACAGTGAAATTACAATAAAATTGATGCTGAGTTATGTAACATCCAGTAAGGCTCATTCAATAGCATCAATTAAAAAATAATGTGCCTAGTTTCACCCAGAGTTATCCAGACTTCCTCTAGGGAATGAAATTTAAAAGCAAGCCAGCAAATAAGCAAATACACAAAACTTCTCAAAACTATATACAAATTTACATAAATGACTCACTATTGTTTCCTCTGTGACTTACAGGTTCAGCTTAGTAGAACTCTCTCCAATGTCATGGATTTTTTTTTTAAATATATGATTTCTAGATTGTCTCTTACTTGTCAATGTGTTGGAGGCAATTTACATTTTCATTTGAAGAATGTTTGGTTTCATCTGTTGAGTCTGTTATCAAGTTCAATGAATAGCTTAATAGTGTAAATTGATAACATTATTTGATCAAAATCACATTGAACTACATAGTTACTAAAAGCAACAAATGCAAAAGTAGTGACATGTAATTGTATATTGGAAATTATAGTCTCTCTCTCTCAACTCAGAGCTCCATTTAAAGGAAATTACTGATTGAAAGGGGGGAATTATTGGCAAAAAGTCAGGTCCTCCATTACTTGGTTAATTTTACCTAGCCTGCTATAGTCACCAAGTATAGAAACATAGTATCTGTATGCTAATCTATGATTGTAAAACTACAATATGGTTAAAAATATTTTTGTATCATCCACAAAAAAGGACAGAAGTGTATGGATTTTGCACCACCCCACCTTTTTTTTTAATTCTAAAAATCAATTGCAATACTTCTCATTTTTTCAAGAAGATATTCCTTTTTTTTTTCCCACTGTTGAATGTGAAGGTTCAGTTTAAATAAATTTCTATGCTTTGAAACCAAGTAGAAGATTGAATTTAAAATATATCTTCTAATTCTGACCAGGTTAACATAACCTTAAAAAAAATTAATGGTTTCTTAAAAAATAATTAATATTATTGGGTTATTATTGAAGTTAGCATGAGCTTCCCAAGACTTTGGCAAAATCATATCTCCTTTTCTCTTCTTTTCCCTCTCTCCTCAGTCTCTTTGTTTTAGCTTGTCATTGAAATGGAATTGCAGAAATGACTTACTGCAGTTATCCATTGAATTTTATTATTCTACTTGTTTTTTTTTTTTACATGGGCAGGCCATCGAACCCGGGTCATTTGGCATGGCAGGCAAGCATTCTTGCCTGCTGAGCCACCGTGGCCCGCCTGAATTTTATTATTCTACTTCTGAAAATAAAATATTAGGTAGAGATCTTATATTTTTCTTACTTAAAAATAATTTTATGCACATCTCCACAATAAGAAATTTGCAATTATTTTAAACAGAAGAAGTAGATCTTTTTTTAAAAAAAAATAGGATGTTTTAGTTTCCCAGCTCCTAAAACAAATACCATACAGTAGTCTGACTTGACAACAAGAATATACTGGCTTATGGTTTTGAGGTTAGAAGATATTCCAAATCGAGGTGTCAGCAAAGCAAAGCTCTCCCAAAGCCTATGGTTTTTCTGGGGGTGACAGCCAGTGATCCCTGGAGATCCTTGGCTTCTCAGTCACTTAGCAATGCTCTTTCCTTTCCCTTCTGTGTTCCATCGATTTCTGCCTTCTTGAAACTTTCTTTCTATGGTTTTTCTATTAAGGCCTTCAAAAGTAAGATTTAGACTCATCCTGACTCAGTTGACTACATTTTTAACTAATAATAACATCTCCAAAACATCCTATTTTCAATGGGTTCATACTCATAGTAATAGATTAAGATTAAGAACATGTTTTTTTTCTGTGGTATATAGCTCAATCTACTGCAATATATGTCTATAATATACAGCGATGCTCAAAAAAAGTATGGATTGCAAATGAGTGTGTATAGTACAAATTGGTTTTTGCTCATTTATGTTTATATATATTTAAGTAAAATTATGGAAAGGTATGAAACAAAAAATAAGCATTAGCAGTCCTTGAGTGGTTAGGATTCCAGCTGATTTTATTTACTGTTATACTTTTAACATTCTTCTTGCAATGAGCAGATAAGGGTTTTGTAATTGGGAAAATGTGTAAAACTAAAATCAGTCTTTCATGGATGGAATTGAGCATAGTGGAAATGGTGGTGATAAAACAGAATGCTATGCCAAAAGTCTCATGAAATTCTTCTTTCAATGGATTGTAATTTTAAAAACTCATATTATTTGAGTGAAAACCAAAATGAAGAGCTCTACTCTCATGAAGGCAGGACCTCTAGGCTGTAACCTGATACTCTATCCTTCATTTCCAGTCCAAAATCCATTTCTAATGAAGCACGCTTTATGGATACTTTGACAACCGCTCCATGGTTAGGGTGGTTTCAGTTTGCTAAAGCAGCCAGAATGCAATATACCAGAAATGGGTTGGCTTTTACAACAGGGATTTATTAGACTACAAATTTACAGTTCTAAGGCCATAGAAATATTCCAATTAAGGCATCAACAGGATGATACCTCCTCTGAAGAAAGGCTGCTGGCATCCACAGTTCTGTGTGATGGCAAGGCACATGTCAGTCGTCTTCTGGTCCCTCACTCTTGGGTTTCATTGTTTTCAGCTCCTGGTTCCTGTGGCCTCTTCTCTGAGCTTCTGTGGGTCCTCTCTTAGCATTTCCAGGGCTTTTCTTTCTCTGTAAACTCTCTCTGTCTTTTAGCCTTTCCGAAAGGACTCCAATAAAATTATTAAGACCCACCTTCAATGGGCTGGGTCACATCTGAATCGAAATAACCCAACCAAAAGGTGCCACCTACCATAGGTCTGTACCCACAGGAAAGGATTAAAAGAACGTGGCCTTTTCTGGGGTATATAACAGCTTCAAACCAGCACAGGTGGCTCTTCCAGAAAGAATCCAGTTCTGTTAACAGGTATTCCTTTCTCCTAATTTTGAGTCCTAAAACTTCAGAGGAGATTTTGATCCCATAACTACTTGGACATGAAACCTCACTCACATTTTCTTTAAAGTTTGTGCTCCCATTACACTTTGCTGTAACCACCACCGATAAGCAGACGCTCACCGCAAGGTGGCTAGAGAAATAGAAAACTCTTTAACGAGTCTTCTGCCTTCCTTTTCTCCCTTCTTTCATTTAATATACATATTTCCACTGAATTTCTTCTAAAATTTTTCTTTAAGTATCTTACTCTTCTGTCTAAAGAACTTATAATAACTCTCTCTGACATGAAGGAAAAATATACCTTCCTCAGCTTACATTTCAAAGCCCTCCATATTCTAAGCTTACCTCTAATACAGTCTTATCTGCCACAAGTCCCCCCACAAAGCTTCTACTCCACTAAAAAACAGCTGATTCACAGGACCCTGAGTCCACCTTGAACTTCCATACCTCCAAGTGTTGGTTCTTATTGCTTCCTCTGCCTAGAATGACATATGTCATTGTTTCCACCAGGCTGCCTTCCATACTGTAGACGCAAACTCAGATTTCACACTTCAGATGTTCCTGGCCCACTCAATCCCTGAGCTTGCCCCCTCTTCTAAAATCCTATGCTACCTCTGCATTAGGTTCTCTGCTTTATATGCTTAACTTTTCTGGTGAATGTGGATGCTTTCTCCTTTGCTATGTGATAAGTACTTTTAAAACAAGGGCCTTGCTTTTTCTTTTGTGTTTTAAAATCACCTAGAACTATGGCTCTTAAGTAATCCCTTAAGCCCTCGATAAACATTTTTGGATTAATCAAAACACTGAAATCATGTTCTCTAAGCATATTGGAAGAGAAATATGTGCAAAAATATGACTCTGCAGTTTTATATTTTAAATGTTAGTGGTTAAAGAATGAAATCCAAGACGAATCAGTAATATTTGTGTTAACCACTATGAAAACCACAAAACTAAGGTTACTTCTTGCTTAACTTCCAATTTCTGAAAATGTCCTTTTCTTATTGAGGGTAAGTGTTTAGAAGGAGCATTTGAAAAGTCTGCCCAAAACACAATCATGGCTTGCCTCTAGCAGAAATAATGTGTGCCCTGGCTTCCCTTTGTAAATAATTGAATTTGCCTCTGAAGTTCAAGAAGTTCAAGATTTCTTTTTGTGCGTGAATCTGACTGCTTCTGTTTTCTCTTTATATGCAGCAGACTGTAATCTAAGGCAGAAGAAATGCTGTGCAATTGGGATTTGGTGAGCAGGGAGGATAATAAAAGAGATTGCTGTGACTTTCATAGAACAGCTATTTTTAAGTATAGAGAATGCATATCTCCTTGCTGAAAGGGCCTTTAGAAAATATTACCAGGATTGGAAAACGAGGGGGCAATTCCTATTACCTGGGATCCCAATGCTGCTGTGTAGGACGTTGCTGCCACCTGCTGCATGCAAATGGCCATGGAGGAGCTGCCACTTGGCCCTGTGGCTGCAGGACACAGGTATGTTCAATTCATATTCTGTGGGTTCTGAAATTTGTCTTCTCTCAAAGGAAAATTAGTCAAATCTGGTGACTCCAACTGCAGAGGTTTCTAGGCCTAAGAGACCCTTCCACAATCTGCTCTCATGAAGCAGTCCCTGAACAATAGATGGAGATGGCAGATTTGCCCAGCAACCCTGGCAGAGGTCTTGGGTGGTCCCACCCAACGCTGGACAAAGATTCTATTAAAAGGGAGTCTTTAATTCTGGAAAGTAAATGAAAAATTCCCTTTTCTGAATTTGAGGACTTTTTAATTTATTTATTATTTTTGAGAAGTTTCTTCATTTTAAAGCAACGAGAGAGGCGAATTCTAAATTCTGGGTGGGTGTGGGGTGACAGGGAGGTTATCATTCTTAAAGAAATCAGTAAACTTAGATTTTTATTGGTTTCCATTTTAGGTAAATTTCCCTAAACGTGACAAATGGAGTAAGGTAATTGAATCCCTTCTCCAGACTTGAAATGCCTTCCAGTTTAATAGAGACAACAACCTGCAGTCAGGAACTCCTGGTATACCTCCCAGCCTGTTTTGTCACTATGCTCCATCTCTTTGATTTGCTAGAATTTCCAAGGGAGAGGGAAAGAGATGAAGGTGCTCATGCTAGTAATGCCTCTTCCTGCCTTTCAATTAAGAAGTTAATTGACATTTAGCTCCACAGCCCTCCCTGAATACATCACTGTCAGCACCACCAGCCCTGACACCACCAATGAGCTAAAACTTAGTAAGGCTAAATAAAGGGTTGGGGAGCCTTGGCCTGGGAAATAAGTAACTCCATCTTTCTTTGAAGGAAGCATCATGTATTAGTTTTTCCAGGACTGCTAAAATGACGTGCCACAAACTGGGCGGCTCAAAACAACAGAAATGCATTGTCTCCGTTCTGGAGACCAGAAGTCCAAAATCAGAGTGTTGATAGAGCCAGGCCACCTTTGAGGTGCAGAGGGGAATCTTTCTTGCCTCTTCTAACTTCTGGCGTTTGCTGCAATCTGTGGTGTCCCTTGGTGTGTAGATGCATCACTCCAATCTCTGTCTTCAGTCGGTGTTCTCCCCTCGTGTATCTTCTCCTTGTCTTATAAGTTCACCAGTTCATACTGGATTAAAGACACAATCTACTCCAGTATGGCCTCATCTTAACAAATGCCATCTGCAATGCTCCTATTCCTAATAAGGGCACATTCTGAGTGATTGAAGGTTAAGATTTCAGTATATCTTTTGGTGGGACACAATAAAACCCCTAAATACATTATTAATTGTGTAATAATAAAAAAGTGTGACAATTATCGTGGTATGTGTTGCTGTAGGAGAAGTCATAGGCTGAACATGTGGGAAGACAATAGAGTCTTTGTTTCATCCCTGTGCATATCTCTTATTCCCCAGCTGAATTTTAATCTCTGAAATGGCAAGGACTATACCTTACTGTCTAGCATCATCCATATACCCACAACTCCTTGCACAGGAGGGATTAGTCTTTATAGGATGACGACCTGGCCAAAATTATCTCCACCTGACCTCAAAAGTTACCACCTCAGGAATGTTTCCCTTCTTGCTTGCTGAGTGGCACCTATATTGTCATAGTGACATTAGGATCACAGGATTATAGAATATTTCACCAATCATTCATATGGTTGTATGTAGACACATTTATTCATTTTTATTCCTTGTCAATTAAACTTACTCTATGTTCCTTAGCCTAATGCCGTTTTCTTAATACTGGAGGGTGAGTAGCAGCCTATTTTATCCCAAGTTGAAAAAATCCAATACAGTTATATCCAGCCAAGACTGGTCATCAAGGTACTTCCACAAATAATCAGAGGTTTTAACCAAGGAGCCATTTCCTGCAGCCCAGCCCAGCCCAGCCCAGCTTCTAAATGGATATAACTGATGGGACAGGTCTGGAAGCTGGTTGAAGTAGGAAATTCTCTGTCTTTGAATTCTGCTTACTGCTTCCTTCCTCTCTACAATTTTAAACGTTTTCCCTATTTAACCTCCAGCCTAACCCAGACAAGCCCCTCTTTCACTTTTCCACTCCCAGGAAACGTGGGTTTCCCTGCAAGAGAGGAGAAAGTGAAATTCAATTTGATAACTGATATTACTCCTTGTTACTTTCAGAGTTTATAAAAATTATATGTGTTAATTCTTTGTTCTTACATACTGGAGCAATTCTGAAAAGAAAACACATTTGAAAACTGAAAAGAAAAACTATTATGAAAAGCACCAAGCTCACATTTGTTAAATGACTTTGTGCTCCTGAGAAGAAATGTACAAAAAGCCTATGTGTGAACTGCTATGCATGATTTCCTTTGTTTAGATTTTAGAAGCAGCTTGACTGACAGAGCTGCAGAACAGGAGAATCTTTGGATACTGAAAAGCCTTTTAAAGCAGGTGATGTACAAGATTTCAGAGAGCATATTGTTCTGCTGAAGGTTATACTTAGCTCTGAACCACATCAACTTTCCTGTCGACGTTTCACTTCCTGGGGTCTAGCCAAGTGATAAACAGACCCAGACGGGTGGTAGATTTGGGGTTTTTTAACACGAATTGAGTTGCTGGTGTTTGCTTTAGTTAAAGGCATCAATTGACTTTGTGATGATCATGGATATGCTGATGTGAGGTCTTCAGGAGACTATGGAGAAAAAATGGGCATTCTGTGCTGTCTACTCCTTCATCCAGATCCTTTTTGTCAAGGGTAAGGTTTACGGTTGTCCTTTCTTTTCAAATTGGTCGCTGTAGGGACAAATAGGGCCTCTGTTCGTTTAAAATGCCTTGTGACTGCTGCTGAAATTGATCACCAAAGGACAGATCATTAAGAAGGTTTTCAGTTATGTATTTAAGTGGCAACTAACCAAGGGATATTCGAGTCTAGAAATGATTTCTAATGAGCACTAAAAACAAGCAGGCAGTGGGTGGTTTGGACCACTGCTATGAGGCATTTTCACCCCTTTCCTTCCTAAGAGGATCTCTGGAGTAATTGGGAAACTGTGCTTCCTGGAAATGAAACACTTCCCAAAGGGCACCCAGAACAACCCTGGAATACTAAAAAAGTGACACAAAGCCATCAACACTTAGATTCTTGCTCAACTTTTTTTCTCTTGCAAATATCCTTTTTCTTTTCGATATCACAAGCGTTTCTCCTCCAAATACTGAGGTCTTTGGGAGGTGAACATATGCTGAATTTTAATAAGGTATGTGTAGCTATGGATCTGGGAGACAAAGTGGAGTCCTTCCAACAGTGCCTAAAGGACCTATATAAAAATAGAAGGTAGAAAGATTAGTTCTGCATTCCATAGCATGTGGATATTACAGTGAGCCTGAGTGTCTTCAGAATTAACTGTGCTTTTCAGATAGAGCACCAAAGATTTTAAGGAGTATTTTTAAATCAAAAAAGACTTTGGAATATAATACTGTAGACTGGATCAGAGGCATATTATCAGGCAAATGAGAGCTCATACAGAGCTGTGCTAACCTGTGCATACCCAAACTGCAACATCCATAAAAGTATAATAATTCCCATTTGTCAAGTACTTTTGAGGTTCTTGTTCTCAGTTGCTTGTCAACTTTTTATCTTTTCCTTTGTGAGCTCCAGTGGTATTTGTTGCAATAAGATATCATTTCTATAACAGTATTCCATGTTAGTTCTAATATGCAGGTCTACACCACTGAAGGCATACATGTCAAAGGCTCGATGTTTAACACGTTTTAAGTGTCCTGCACCATTTGTTCAGAGAGTTGATGGGAGAGCTTCTTTTTTTATAGCTACAATTTCAGAGTGTTGATTACAGATAGTAATGATCAAAACAGTTTATCTTTAATAGAACCTGAGGTATTTTCTCCCCATCTCCTATCAGGACAGCAAACTACAAGAGATGGAGGGCCTTTCGATTCTCATATATTGAACATCAAATTTCCTATTTTATTCAACCAAACTGAATTTGGGAGACAGGTTGGAGGTTATAGAAAACCATAGACTGGCTCTGGGCGGCCAAATTCTTGCTCCTTTACTTCCAGTATATGGAGGTATGACTTTGAGCAAATGACTTAAACTCTTTGTGCCTCAATTTCCTTGTTGGTAAAGAAAGCTAACATCATTTTAATGATTTTTGAGAAGGATTAAACAAGATACTATATGTAAAAGCCTCTTATAAACACATTTTAAAAACCCTATACGTAATAGTCATTTTTGCAATTTCAGAGAAGTGTATGTTGAATGCAGCTGTTGATTTATTAACAAAAAAAAGAGAGAGAACAGTCAATTATATTAAATGTAAGAATAGTTGTCATAATAAGTTTGCTGGTAGGCTTTAATGTTTTAAAGGGCTTAACTTTTTTCTCAGGTAGTCAGAGGCCTATATTCTTCTTTGGTCAGAACAACAGACAGAAGGAGATATCCAGAAATCAATAATTTATTCTAATCTTCTAGATGTTTCCTCATTTTCACAGAGTATCGGACATTTCTATTTGGGTCATGCACAGGTTTCTTTTATGGAAAGAAAACCAAGCAGAAACCTCCTCAGTTGTACCCTCACCTTACAGAAATGACCAAGGTTTTTAATTGATTGTTCCATATGAATCATACAAACTGATGGCTGGCATCCTTCCTTTTCAGGAGTATGGGAAGAAACGGTTGATGCAGAAGAAAGCATTTATGCTCTACCTGGCTCTGATGTCAACCTGACCTGCCAAACACGGAAGAACGGCTTCTTGGTGCAGGTGCAATGGTCCAAGTTTACTGATACAGTGGACCTGGTTGCCCTTTATCATCCCCAGCATGGTTTCTACTGTGCCAGTGGGAATCCCTGTGAGTCACTGGTGACATTCACAGAAGCTCCCAGGAATGTGTTAAAATGGAGTTTGCATTTAAGGAATATGTCTTCCTCACTCAGTGGAAAGTACCAGTGTAGATTTACTAAGTTTCCAGAGGGCATTTGGACTAAAATCTACAACCTTCTCATTCAGCCAAATGGTAAGCCTAGTTGTTAGAGGGAAAGAAGCACATGCTTTCATCCAATTCTCATCCATTCAACAAATGTGCATTATGAGCCAACCATGTGTCAACCATGGTGCTGAGAATGCAAAGGTAGAGCAGAGGGACATATTGACTGGTGGGGAAGACAGAAATTGATCAAACAAGTGTACAAATAATAGTAAAATTGCAGCACTAAGTGCTAATGATAAAAAGCTATAGAAGTCTTATGAAAGAGCATGTAAAAGAGACCAGGGAAATTGTCCCTGAGGAAGTAATACTTGAGCTGAGGTTTAAACAATGAGTTAACATGATTTAAGATGTGGAAGAACTGTGAGTGATCCAGCATGTGCAAAACACTTTGAAATATGTAAAGAAATGGGAAAATGCCTGTGGAACTGCAACAGAGAGTAAGGCATGAGGCTGGAGATGTGATAAAGACCAGATCATGCTGGATCCTGTCAGTCATGTTCAAGTTTTTTTTATTTTTATCCTAAGAGCCATGGGAAGACAGTGAAACACTTTCAGCAAAAGGATGGCATAACATTTATAGCACAATTGTATTTGGGTTATAAACAGAACATGAGAGCCATTGTATGTAAATGGTGTGAAGATAGATGAAAAGGAAAAGGTAGAGAGACAAGTTGGGAGACTACATTAATAACCAAAGGAAAGTAGTTGTACCTATTAAAAATTGTAAACATTAGAGAGACAGTAGTTTGGGTAGACATAGAAAGAAAGTGATAGATATTATGCTTTGGAGATAAAATAGATATGATTGGTAAAAGATTGTGTATAAAATGACGGTGGCATGAGAGGGAAAAGTTAAAGATGATATCCAAGTGTCTGGCATGCACGCCTGGATGCTGGGGACATTTACAGAAATGGAGGCAAAGGAAATGTGCCAGGTTATGGGGAAGTTAATGGATGTGGCTTTGGACATGTTGAATATAGGGCAGGTGAAGGTGTCAAGGAGGCTACTGGACATGTACATTTATACCATGTGCATTTTAGTGGCCTTCATTTGGAATTCTAGCTTTAAGGTCTAGCTCCTTTCTATCCCTGTCATCTGGGGTCTGTCACAGAAATTCTGAGACCATCTAGAAACTGATGATGATAATGCCTACCCTAAAGTACTTGGTCCCAAAGTAAATGATTTCCATTTCTACTAATGGAAACAAATGAAAATGAAAGCCAACAAATGGAAAATCCACTGGAAATGGAAAGCTTTTAACTCAGGGGCAAAATGGCCTGATTCAAAATAAGGGAAAACAAAACTAAACAACTAAAATCATCTTATGAAGTCCATACTAAAGGAGGCAGGGAGTTGCCAAGGGCAAACCACAGGTATGGGTTTGTTACCTCCTCTGTCTTCTCTCTTGCCTACTCCCAGACCATGATATTGAAGCAGTTCACTTTATGACAGGATCCCCTCCATCATTACCTAATGAATGCTCTATTCTAATTGCAGTTTTTTTTAAGAAAAAAATCAAAGATTTGATTTCAATTGAGGGTGAGGTATGTGGAGTTGAAGTGAAGAGTAATAAGGAAACCTATATAGAATAATATTCAGCTACACATACCTTAGAGTCAGGCGCCCTGGATTTGAATGTTGGTTCTGCCACTTACTAAGTATATGATCTTTAGCAAGTTCTTTCAATTTTCCATGCCTTTGTTTCTTTATATAATAAATATGGATAATAATAGTACCTTCTTCATGATTAAATGAGATAGTCTGTATAAATCATTCAGCATAGCTCCTGCAAAAGAGTAAGAGATCAGTAAATGTTAGCTTTAATTAACAGTAGAAATAGTAATAATCAGCGAGCACTATTCCTCAATTCTTATTAAAAATGAGCCATCCTGTTTCCCTTCTTATATCAACCTAATTTGGAACCTAACAGGCCTTTTGCCACCTACAAGAGCACACATCTCCATTAGACTTGCTTTAGAAATAGATTGTATACGTTCTATGCAAACCAGTAACCTATACTATTACATATCTGAGGTGCTAATACTGTTCCCCATTGAGAACTGGCATCAAAGATTGCTGTACCTATAGGAAATAAGATATGTCACGGCTTAAAATGAAGACAGCAATAGAGAAGAAGGAGTATGTTATCCAGAAAGAAGAGCGGCATTGCCTTTCAGGAATGTGCATTTCCTGAAATAAAGGTCAATCCAAGAGAGTGAAGCTCATACCTATTCAAAACTGCAACTCATTAGAGAGACAGAAACCGTATCTACATCTTTTATGGCTGGAAAATTCCAAGTCATTTGATTTTAACTTTTTCCCTGGTCAGCTAGATCAGATGAAAAGCAATGGTTCTGTTATTCTGTACTTAAGTACAATGGGGGCAAGATAGAAAAGAGCAAAAAGGGGTGGAGCCTTCCCTGTCGAGGACCACTATGTCAGCCTAGCAGAGGGCAAGTAATAGACACAACTCAGAGGAGACAGTTGTCATTTCAGAGCCCTATCAATCCCCACTCAATGGCGTATCTTCTTTTTCCCCTTTATTCTTTGATCTCTTCTCTCTTCTCCACCCATTAGTTCCATTTTCTTCTGACTCCCTTGTGCTAGCTTCAAATTTGCAAGCAAATTTGCAGGAAGCACACCTGATATATATAAAATATGCTTATGAAATATATAAAAATGCAAATTTAAGAATCTAAGTATGAAAATGCTCAGTGACCAGAGGTGATTGGGTTAATCAACTGTTCCTGTTTACTTTATTATTGTCATCTGCGTCATTTCCCTACTGTGTTTGCTTACAAACACAAATCCTGTCCTGATATTCTCTGAGAACCTAGTAGAGAAGGGATTCTGTTCTCTTTTCACAATATTTTGTCCCTCCGTGTATCTTAGAGTTCTGATGCTGTGCATGAAGATGGGACAAGTTAAAGTGTTTAGCGGTTGCTTCTTTTTCATTTTCACTCAACAGGGTTTCCTCCTAGGTTAGGGGCTTTGAGTTATTCCAAGAATGCAGTTTTCTGAGTAAAGCCTTAGGTTATTGTAATTGTCCAAATATCTTTAATTTGAATGTTGCTTGATTCCTTGATACTTCAGATTGTAAGAGTAATTGTCCAAATATCTTTAATTTGAATGTTGCTTGATTCCTTGATACTTCAGATTGTAAGAGTTTGAAGCATTTTAAAATTTGAAATTATTAAGATCAGTTATAAGAGTAAAACATAGCTTTAATTTCTTGGGTTACAACAAAGAGTTAGGTGGCTGTTAATATTATCGAAAGCAGTAGTAATAGTGATAAGAGAAGGAGGAGAAAAATAAGTGGTAATAGAGGTATTCATATTAGTAGCAATAAAATTTTGATGGTGTAATCTTGATAAGGTTGGTTTAAGCACTATTACTCTGTCTAGAGAGATAGTTTGAGCTTGAATCTCAATGCTGGTTTCCTTAAATTCTTATTTTTGTTTTAATCAACAAAAAATTTTGAGTGCTTATAGTGCTAGGTATGAAGGGTACAGTGGTGTACAGAACAAACAGGACCCTTCCTTCATGAATGATGAGGTCGAAGGGGATAGACATTAATCAAATAAATGTCACACTGCAACAGCGAGAAGTGCTCTCACAGAAAAGAAGTAGACAGTACTAAGAGATCATATAAGAAGATCAGGAAAGACTTCCTGAAGAAGTTGTGCTGAAGAAGGAGTTATGCAGGTAAAAATAGTGAAGAAGAGGATGTGCAAAGGCTCTGTGGTGGGAGGGAGTAATGGCGACTCTGGGTTTTTCTTAAAGATATTACTGCTGGAGCAGCGTGATTGAGGAAGAGGCAGTTGAAGATCTGGCTGGAGAGACTGTTCAGTCAACGCGATGTAGAACAAATTAAGGAGTTTTTTCTTTATCCCAAAAGCTGTGAAAATTGATGGGAAAATGGTTGTTCGATTTCTTTGCTTTGTGTTTCAAAACTATCTGTGACTATGTGACTGAAGTGTAGAGAATGAATTAAAGGAGGGCAGAGAGAGAATAGGATATATCAGTTAGAAGATGATAGAAATCTGGGTGAGAAATGCTGGCAATATATTGTAAAATAGCTGTGAGGTAGATGGAGAGGAATGTTCAGATTGGAAACAGGTTTAGGATAGTCACTCTACAGGGCGTGGTGGTGAATTGCATATGTGGAATGAAGGAAAACAGTGTCAGGGATGGTTGCACTCGTTTCTGGCTTGTAGAATAGAAAAAAAAATAGAATTACCCATGGTGTTAGAGGACACCAGAAAATGACTAGATTTTGTAAGGATTTTTTTATCATTTGATTTTTAAAATTTGATTTTGTACATGCTTAGTTAGGAGTGAAGTTGAAGCACACAGGAGTTTGTTAAATAAGCAGCTGGATATACAATTCCTTATGTAGGAGAGAGAGATTTAAGCTGAAGATACAAATTGGTGAGTCATCTGTGTAAGATGCCAGTTGAAGTTCTGGAAGTGAAAGAATCATCGATGGAGAGAAAACTGAGTGAGAAGAGCAGAGTGGAACTTCAACAGAGTCCATGCTGGGTGGATGGAGAAAGATGAGTCTGCAAAGGAAAGAGTATCATTATGGAGGCAAGAGCAAAATTAGGAGAGATTTAGGTAACAGAAACCTAGGAAGATAATATTGCATAAAATGAGTAAGCACAGATTCTGATGTTTCTGAGGGTTCAAAATGATTATCGGATTGTATTTATGAGCCCAGAAGTCATTAGTCACCTTAGCAAGAGCTGTTTTAGTGTCACTATGGATATAGCAGTTAAACAAAAGGGGAGGAGAATGGAGTGAGTAAGAGGAAAGAAAATGGGTTTAGTAAGTGTTGACAAATCTTCCGAGAAATGTGTCAGTATTAGCAGAAAGGATATGAGTGCTCAAATAAGTTTTGTGGCTATTGTTGTGGTTATGGAGGTGATTTTAATTAATGCAAAACAAATTAGCTATGCTTAAAAGCCAACAGTCAGGACCCATTTGAAAAAGACTAGTTTAAATATACCGTGGAGAAGGTACAATAAAGCAAAACTTCTGGGAAGGAGGTAGAGGAGGACAATGAGATCCATTACAGGGTAGTAAGACTATACAGAAATGGATAATAAAGACAGCTTATCTTTATTGCAACAGGAGGGGGGTAAATCGGATGAATGCAGATGCTGAGGAATGAGCTGCCTTCTATTATTTTCTCTAAAGCAAGAAGCAAAATCATCTTCTGATAGAGAGAGGAAAGAGGCTTCAGAAAAAGAGATTGGAGAAGGTTTGAAAACAGCTGCTGTAGATAGAGGGAAAATGAGTTCACTAAGTGAATATATTTGAAATTTAAGTTAGTGTTTAACATCCATTCACATATGGTACGAAATTATAGTGGAAACCATCTGTGCTGTTGTATGGTAGGTAGATACAGAGACTTAATCAGATTAAGATTTTTGTTTTTTGTTTTGTGGAAAGAGTGTTTCACAGATGATGTTGTATAGTTATATCATGAAGTACATAATATCTGTTGTCTCTGTGTTATACTAATAGCCACTGATAAATTGCCTAGCTATATTCTATTCATTATGAAATGCAAATTGTGATCATTCTTATTTCTATCATTCAAACATTTATTAGACGGAGTATTCCAAAAGAGAGAAACTTTCCCTCATCAAGCTATTATTTACCAGATGTATGGGTTATATAGAAAAGGTAGAATAAGTACTTGATTCTTTCCCTTTAACTGATTTTAAAAATTATTTGGTTTCCTAACATCCTTAGAAGGTGAACAATGAGTATTTTGTGTTACGTGTCATGCACTCAGATGAATTTAAACATATTTGATGAGTTTCAACTTACTAAAATTATTATCCTGATTGATGGTCCAAATGTTATATATATAAGATATTAAGCCATTGTGATACAAGTTGCAAATATTTTCACAGTTTATCAAGCATCCTTACTTTATTATGGTGTTTTTTGCACTGTAGCATAATCTTCTTTTTTTAGTTTTTGGTGCATAGTCTAGGAATTGAATGCAGGTCTCCTGCATGGAAGACTAGCATTCTACTACTGAACCACCCAGGCACCTTAACGAAATTTTATTGATATATATTATATATTCACATAACATATAACCTTCCAAATTGTACAATCAGTGGGTCACAGTAACATCATATAGCTGTGCACTCGTCACCACAATTGATTTTTTTAATATTTTCATTGCTTCAAAAGTAAAATATAAAAATAAAAAAGTGACAAGGAAAACTCAAAACATCCGATTCTCCCTTTGCACCCTGTATTGTTTATTCATTTTTGTCTGTTTTTTCTTTCTTCTTATTCATCTATCCATACACTGGATAAAGGAAGTGTTGGTCACAAGATTTTCGCAATCACATGGTCACACCTCAAAAGCTCTATAGTTATTCAATCATCTTTAAGAATCAAGGCTTTTGGATTACAGTTCAACAGTTTCAGTTTTTCCTCTAGCTACTCCAGTACACCAAAAATTGAGAGGGCTAACTATATACTGCAGAGAATAATCCCCAGAATGGCCTGTCAGCTCTGTTTGAAATCTCTCAGCCACTAAAACTTTATTTTGTCTCATTTCTCTTCCTCCTTTTGGTCAAGTATGCTAGGACCAGGCTCATCTCCTGGGTTAGAGAAAGAGACCACATCTGAGCAATAAGAGGTTCTCTGGGGGTGACTCTTCATAATCATAAGTAGGCTTACTTCTCCTTACTGCCACACAATCTCACTTAGCATTCTTCTTCTTTATCAGTCCTGATGTTGAGTCATAGTTGTGAACAGTTTTTTTTCTAATCCCAGATTATATAGAAGTCATTTATGATTTTTCTAACACACGCATGGCTGCTTTTTCAACATTTAAATTTGTTGTGGTATAAAACATGTATCTAAATTAATATTTTTATATATCTCTAAGGCTCATTTCTACATTTTCTTCTTTTTTTCTTTTTGAAATTTGGTTTGGGTATTTCCTATTGAACTGTCCTCCAACTCACAGATCCTGTCTTCTGTGGTGGCCAATAAATTTTTAACTCTGTCAGATTACTTCCTAATTTCTGATATTGTATTTTTTAATTCTTTTTAATGAATTTTAATTGTTTGTCCATGTTTTCATCTACTTTTTCCATCTCTCTTTCTCTATTTTCTTGACTTTATTAAATTGAGTTAAAGTCCTTGTCGAATAGCTCCAATTTAAGATCATTCATATGTGCGTTTCTATTGTCTAAGTCATCTCTTGTTTTTAGCAACTTGCTTCAATATAGCTCCTTCATCCTGTCTCTGTATTATCATTGGGAAATATGTTATAAATTAAACCAAACAGTACAGTGTTACAATGAATGCTTTAAAAAATTTTCACATTCTTTGAAGAAATTATGAAAACAAAGAAAGATATATATAATCTTTTATATTTACCCACATATTTACCATTTCTGTGCTCTTTATTCCATCTTGTGGGAGACTTATTTTAATATTAAATTCATGTAGCAACAAATTCTGCTAGTAGCAAATTCTTTGTTTTGTTCATTTTTATTTTTAAAGGATAGTTTCACTGGATGTAGAACTCCCCGTTGACAACCATATTTTCAGCATTTTGAATATCTTCTGAACTGCATCGTTTCTGATGAGATTGGAGCTATTAATTGTGATAAATTCTTTTTCTCTCACTGATTTCAATGGCTGCTTTCAACATATTCTCTTTAGTTTTGGCGTTTAGCAGTTTGATTATGATGGGTCTATGTCAGATGTTTCAGTTTTGCTGAGATTCTTGGATATTAGAATAATCTGGGAGAAAGCTTTTTTTAATTCAAATCTATAGTCTTTTATTACTATTTCTTCAAATATTTTTTCTCTTCCCAATCTCTCTCTCCTTCCCCTCTCTGACTCCCATTACGTATATGTGGGTGTATTTAGCATTATCCTACATGACTCCGAGGTTCTGCTCATTTTCTTTCAGTTTTGTTCTCCCTAGTCTTCAGATTACATGTTTTTTACTGATCATATTCAAATATACTTATTCTTTCTTCTGCCATCTCAGATTTGCTATTGAGTATGTCTAATGAGATTTTCATTTTCGTTATAAAATTCTCAACTCTAGAATGACTATTTGGTTCATTATGTCGTTTTCTATTTCTCGATTGAAATTCCCTATTTGTTGAGTTGTCAATATATTTTACTTTAATTCTCTAAACATAATCAGAAGCTGCTTCGAAATTTTTGTCGGTTAAATCTGACTTCTGGTTGCTCTGAGAATCAGTTTCAATTAACTATGTTTCTTTCTGAATATGGGTTATACTTTCCTGTTACTTTCATGTCTCATAATTTTGTTGAAAACTGGAAATTTGCATAATACAATGTGACAATTCTAGATCCTGTCTTATTTTTCTGAATGTTTTTTTTCTTTTTAATTTTAGTAACTTACTGGTACTTTCATTGCAAAATGTCTCTCCTTTTCAGTGTGCAGTCACTGATGTTTCTGCTCAGTTTTCTTTTCCCTCAGCCCTAACTTATTACTTTGGCTTCCGAAGAATATTCTTACATTGGCAAATCCCCTTTATGGATCCACCAATGATGTTAGCAAAGGTGTTGTTCAAATACCTCAAGCCAATTAGGCTTTCACCCCCTACACACGCATGTATGTGTGAGGTTGGGAGTGCATTAAAAGTTGCAGTCACTTCTCCAGGCTCCTTCGGTTTTTACTTTTTGCTGGGCTCTTAGGTTACCCCCATTCATCATGCATAGTTTTCCAGTAAGCCATAGGTGAATGGAGAATTTATCTCAATCATTCTCTGGCACTATCAATTCCATTCCCCCCTGTGAAATATCTGTCTAATGTGCTGTTCATCCCAACTGGGACCACAATGTCCAGCTAATACAGCTTCAGTTTTTCCCTACTTGCTTCCTACGAAATTTTCCCTTTTTAGCTGACAAAGAGGTGTTTTCACACCCAGACCTAATCCAAGTCTGACCCTCTGGCAGAAAAGCTCTAGGTTTTGCAGCCAACTCTGTGCCAGTAAAATTCCATTTCTCACTAACAAAGCTGGGAAATGTGACGGGGGAAGCCCTAGGCAAGAGGCTCAAGATTCCTGCTATTCTTACCAAAGTTCCCACGGTTTTTCAAGAAAAACTTTTTCAATTTGATATCTGCCTTTGGTCAATTTTCAGAGCCCTAAAATGGTTGTTTTTAACATTTTTTGCCCAGTTTTGTACTTGATTGTTTTGCACTGACCAAAGCCAGAAGTCCTTCTTTCCCTCACATTTAATACTTAACACTTATGTTGCATCTTTATTTTAAGACATATAGTCATTACATAGTCCTACTCTTGGCTTCTAAATCACGATTCAGTCTTAGTGCTACGTATTTAGGACTCAAAACCAGTCTTTTATGTAAATGCCTTCCTGTCATTTTGTTTCCCCAAAGAGCATGCTTTTGCAGAATCCTCAGGAAGTGCTCATGGGAGCAATATTCCCCAAGTTCTTGCAAGGCCTATCAGTTTTTTTCTGTAGTTTTTATATTGGAAGGTTAATTCTGCTGGACATAAAATCTTTGACCCACATTTGTTTTCTCTTGAGTATATTATATATGTTGCTCCATTATTTTCTGGCAGAAAAAGTTGTAGTCAAAAGGTTGATAACAATCTGATTTTCTTTCAGTGT